>NW_027448871.1:0-300000 GCF_030867145.1 Opisthocomus hoazin
TAAACTTCAAACGTAGCTTAGGTGGTCCGTGCTAGGTGCCTCCGGCAGCCCTGCTCCGAAAATGCAAACGTCTGCAGATAGCTCGCAGGCAGAAAGAGCTAGCCTGGAAAGCTGTTGCTCAGCCTCATCTGCCCATGGCACTGCTCGCAACAGAGGCACAGAGACTGGGGCTGCTTGCTTGTCTTGTCCCCTCAAACTTCAAACGTAGCTTAGGTGGTCCGTGCCGGGCGCCTCCGGCAGCCCTGCTCCGAAAATGCGAACGTCTGCAGATAGCTCGCAGGCAGAAAGAGCTAGCCTGGAAAGCTGTTGCTCAGCCTCATCTGCCCATGGCACTGCTCGCACAGAGGCACAGAGACTGGGGCTGCTTGCTTGTCTTGGTCCCCTCAAACTTCAAACGTAGCTTAGGTGGTCCGTGCCGGGCGCCTCCGGCAGCCCTGCTCCGAAAATGCGAACGTCTGCAGATAGCTCGCAGGCAGAAAGAGCTAGCCTGGAAAGCTGTTGCTCAGCCTCATCTGCCCATGGCACTGCTCGCACAGAGGCACAGAGACTGGGGCTGCTTGCTTGTCTTGTCCCCCTCAAACTTCAAACGTAGCTTAGGTGGTCCGTGCCGGGCGCCTCCGCAGCCCTGCTCCGTAAATGCGAACGGTCTGCAGATAGCTCGCAGGCAGAAAGAGCTAGCCTGGAAAGCTGTTGCTCAGCCTCATCTGCCCATGGCACTGCTCGCACAGAGGCACAGAGACTGGGGCTGCTTGCTTGTCTTGTCCCCTCAAACTTCAACGTAGCTTAGGTGGTCCGTGCCGGGCGCTCGGCAGCCCTGCTCCGAAAATGCGAACGTCTGCAGATAGCTCGCAGGCAGAAAGAGCTAGCCTGGAATGCTGTTGCTCAGCCTCATCTGCCCATGGCACTGCTCGCACAGAGGCACAGAGACTGGGGCTGCTTGCTTGTCTTGTCCCCTCAAACTTCAAACGTAGCTTAGGTGGTCCGTGCCGGGCGCATCCGGCAGCCCTGCTCCGAAAATGCGAACGTCTGCAGATAGCTCGCAGGCAGAAAGAGCTAGCTGGAAAGCTGTTGCTCAGCCTCATCTGCCCATGGCACTGCTCGCACAGAGCACAGAGACTGGGGCTGCTTGCTTGTCTTGTCCCCTAGACTTCAAAAGTAGCTTAGGTGGTCCGTGCCGGGCGCCTCCGGCAGCCCTGCTCCGAAAATCCGAACGTCTGCAGATAGCTCGCAGGCAGAAAGAGCTAGCCTGGAAAGCTGTTGCTCAGCCTCATCTGCCCATGGCACTGCTCGCACAGAGGCACAGAGACTGGGCTGCTTGCTTGTCTTGTCCCCTCAAACTTCAAAAGTAGCTTAGGTGGTCCGTGCCGGCGCCTCCGGCAAGCCCTGCTCCGAAAATGCAACGTCTGCAGATAGCTCGCAGGCAGAAAGAGCTAGCCTGGAAAGCTGTTGCTCAGCCTCATCTGCCCATGGCACTGCTCGCACAGAGGCACAGAGACTGGGGCTGCTTGCTTGTCTTGTCCCCTCAAACTTCAAACATAGCTTAGGTGGTCCGTGCCGGGCGCCTCCGGCAGCCCTGCTCCGAAAATGCGAACGTCTGCAGATAGCTCGCAGGCAGAAAGAGCTAGCCTGGAAAGCTGTTGCTCAGCCTCATCTGCCCATGGCACTGCTCGCACAGAGGCACAGAGACTGGGGCTGCTTGCTTGTCTTGTCCCCTCAAACTTCAAACGTAGCTTAGGTGGTCCGTGCTAGGCGCCTCCGGCAGCCCTGCTCCGAAAATGCAAACGTCTGCAGATAGCTCGCAGGCAGAAAGAGCTAGCCTGGAAAGCTGTTGCTCAGCCTCATCTGCCCATGGCACTGCTCGCACAGAGGCACAGAGACTGGGGCTGCTTGCTTGTCTTGTCCCCTCAAACTTCAAACGTAGCTTAGGTGGTCCGTGCTAGGCGCCTCCGGCAGCCCTGCTCCGAAAAATGCAAACGTCTGCAGATAGCTCGCAGGCAGAAAGAGCTAGCCTGGAAAGCTGTTGCTCAGCCTCATCTGCCCATGAGCACTGCTCGCACAGAGGCACAGAGACTGGGGCTGCTTGCTTGTCTTGTCCCCTCAAACTTCAAACGTAGCTTAGGTGGTCCGTGCTAGGCGCCTCCGGCAGCCCTGCTCCGAAAATGCAAACGTCTGCAGATAGCTCGCAGGCAGAAAGAGCTAGCCTGGAAAGCTGTTGCTCAGCCTCATCTGCCCATGGCACTGCTCGCACAGAGGCACAGAGACTGGGCTGCTTGCTTGTCTTGTCCCCTCAAACTTCAAACGTAGCTTAGGTGGTCCGTGCTAGGCGCCTCCGGCAGCCCTGCTCCGAAAATGCAAACGTCTGCAGATAGCTCGCAGCAGAAAGAGCTAGCCTGGAAAGCTGTTGCTCAGCCTCATCTGCCCATGGCACTGCTCGCACAGAGGCACAGAGACTGGGGCTGCTTGCTTGTCTTGTCCCCTCAAACTTCAAACGTAGCTTAGGTGGTCCGTGCTAGGCGCCTCCGGCAGCCCTGCTCCGAAAATGCAAACGTCTGCAGATAGCTCGCAGGCAGAAAGAGCTAGCCTGGAAAGCTGTTGCTCAGCCTCATCTGCCCATGGCACTGCTCGCACAGAGGCACAGAGACTGGGGCTGCTTGCTTGTCTTGTCCCCTCAAACTTCAAACGTAGCTTAGGTGGTCGTGCTAGGCGCCTCGGCAGCCCTGCTCCGAAAATGCAAACGTCTGCAGATAGCTCGCAGGCAGAAAGAGCTAGCCTGGAAAGCTGTTGCTCAGCCTCATCTGCCCATGGCACTGCTCGCACAGAGGCACAGAGACTGGGGCTGCTTGCTTGTCTTGTCCCCTCAAACTTCAAACGTAGCTTAGGTGGTCCGTGCTAGGCGCCTCCGGCAGCCCTGCTCCGAAAATGCAAACGTCTGCAGATAGCTCGCAGGCAGAAAGAGCTAGCCTGGAAAGCTGTTGCTCAGCCTCATCTGCCCATGGCACTGCTCGCACAGAGGCACAGAGACTGGGGCTGCTTGCTTGTCTTGTCCCCTCAAACTTCAAACGTAGCTTAGGTGGTCCGTGCTAGGCGCCTCCGGCAGCCCTGCTCCGAAAATGCAAACGTCTGCAGATAGCTCGCAGGCAGAAAGAGCTAGCCTGGAAAGCTGTTGCTCAGCCTCATCTGCCCATGGCACTGCTCGCACAGAGGCACAGAGACTGGGGCTGCTTGCTTGTCTTGTCCCCTCAAACTTCAAACGTAGCTTAGGTGGTCCGTGCTAGGTGCCTCCGGCAGCCCTGCTCCGAAAATGCAAACGTCTGCAGATAGCTCGCAGGCAGAAAGAGCTAGCCTGGAAAGCTGTTGCTCAGCCTCATCTGCCCATGGCACTGCTCGCACAGAGGCACAGAGACTGGGGCTGCTTGCTTGTCTTGTCCCCTCAAACTTCAAACGTAGCTTAGGTGGTCCGTGCCGGGCGCCTCCGGCAGCCCTGCTCCGAAAATGCGAACGTCTGCAGATAGCTCGCAGGCAGAAAGAGCTAGCCTGGAAAGCTGTTGCTCAGCCTCATCTGCCCATGGCACTGCTCGCACAGAGGCACAGAGACTGGGCTGCTTGCTTGTCTTGTCCCCTCAACTTCAAACGTAGCTTAGGTGGTCCGTGCCGGCGCCTCCGGCAGCCCTGCTCCGAAAATGCGAACGTCTGCAGATAGCTCGCAGGCAGAAAGAGCTAGCCTGGAAAGCTGTTGCTCAGCCTCATCTGCCCATGGCACTGCTCGCACAGAGGCACAGAGACTGGGGCTGCTTGCTTGTCTTGTCCCCTCAAACTTCAAACGTAGCTTAGGTGGTCCGTGCCGGGCGCCTCCGGCAGCCCTGCTCCTTAAATGCGAAGGTCTCCAGATAGCTCGCAGCAGAAAGAGCTAGCCTGGAAAGCTGTTGCTCAGCCTCATCTGCCCATGGCACTGCTCGCACAGAGGCACAGAGACTGGGGCTGCTTGCTTGTCTTGTCCCCTCAAACTTCAAACGTAGCTTAGGTGGTCCGTGCCGGGCGCCTCTGGCAGCCCTGCTCCGAAAATGCGAACGTCTGCAGATAGCTCGCAGGCAGAAAGAGCTAGCCTGGAAAGCTGTTGCTCAGGCCTCATCTGCCCATGGCACTGCTCGCACAGAGGCACAGAGACTGGGGCTGCTTGCTTGTCTTGTCCCCTCAAACTTCAAACGTAGCTTAGGTGGTCCGTGCCGGGCGCATCCGGCAGCCCTGCTCCGAAAATGCGAACGTCTGCAGATAGCTCGCAGGCAGAAAGAGCTAGCCTGGAAAGCTGTTGCTCAGCCTCATCTGCCCATGGCACTGCTCGCACAGAGGCACAGAGACTGGGGCTGCTTGCTTGTCTTGTCCCCTCAGACTTCAAATGTAGCTTAGGTGGTCCGTGCCGGGCGCCTCCGGCAGCCCTGCTCCGAAAATCCGAACGTCTGCAGATAGCTCGCAGGCAGAAAGAGCTAGCCTGGAAAGCTGTTGCTCAGCCTCATCTGCCCATGGCACTGCTCGCACAGAGGCACAGAGACTGGGGCTGCTTGCTTGTCTTGTCCCCTCAAACTTCAAAAGTAGCTTAGGTGGTCCGTGCCGGGCGCCTCCGGCAGCCCTGCTCCGAAAATGCAAACGTCTGCAGATAGCTCGCAGGCAGAAAGAGCTAGCCTGGAAAGCTGTTGCTCAGCCTCATCTGCCCATGGCACTGCTCGCACAGAGGCACAGAGACTGGGGCTGCTTGCTTGTCTTGTCCCCTCAAACTTCAAACATAGCTTAGGTGGTCCGTGCCGGGCGCCTCCGGCAGCCCTGCTCCGAAAATGCGAACGTCTGCAGATAGCTCGCAGGCAGAAAGAGCTAGCCTGGAAAGCTGTTGCTCAGCCTCATCTGCCCATGGCACTGCTCGCACAGAGGCACAGAGACTGGGGCTGCTTGCTTGTCTTGTCCCCTCAAACTTCAAATGTATCTTAGGTGGTCCGTGCCGGGCGCCTCCGGCAGCCCTGCTCCGAAAATGCAAACGTCTGCAGATAGCTCGCAGGCAGAAAGAGCTAGCCTGGAAAGCTGTTGCTCAGCCTCATCTGCCCATGGCACTGCTCGCACAGAGGCACAGACACTGGGGCTGCTTGCTTGTCTTGTCCCCTCAAAATTCAAACGTAGCTTAGGTGGTCCGTGCCGGGCGCCTCCGGCAGCCCTGCTCCGAAAATGCAAACGTCTGCAGATAGCTCGCAGGCAGAAAGAGCTAGCCTGGAAAGCTGTTGCTCAGCCTCATCTGCCCATGGCACTGCTCGCACAGAGGCACAGAGACTGGGGCTGCTTGCTTGTCTTGTCCCCTCAAACTTCAAATGTAGCTTAGGTGGTCCGTGCCGGGCGCCTCCGGCAGCCCTGCTCCGAAAATGCGAACGTCTGCAGATAGCTCGCAGGCAGAAAGAGCTAGCCTGGAAAGCTGTTGCTCAGCCTCATCTGCCCATGGCACTGCTCGCACAGAGGCACAGAGACTGGGGCTGCTTGCTTGTCTTGTCCCCTCAAACTTCAAACGTAGCTTAGGTGGTCCGTGCTAGGCGCCTCCGGCAGCCCTGCTCCGAAAATCCAAACGTCTGCAGATAGCTCGCAGGCAGAAAGAGCTAGCCTGGAAAGCTGTTGCTCAGCCTCATCTGCCCATGGCACTGCTCGCACAGAGGCACAGAGACTGGGGCTGCTTGCTTGTCTTGTCCCCTCAAACTTCAAACGTAGCTTAGGTGGTCCGTGCTAGGCGCCTCCGGCAGCCCTGCTCCGAAAATCCAAACGTCTGCAGATAGCTCGCAGGCAGAAAGAGCTAGCCTGGAAAGCTGTTGCTCAGCCTCATCTGCCCATGGCACTGCTCGCACAGAGGCACAGAGACTGGGGCTTCTTGCTAGTCTTGTCCCCTCAAACTTCAAACGTAGCTTAGGTGGTCCGTGCCGGGCGCCTCCGGCAGCCCTGCTCCGAAAATGCAAACGTCTGCAGATAGCTCGCAGGCAGAAAGAGCTAGCCTGGAAAGCTGTTGCTCAGCCTCATCTGCCCATGGCACTGCTCGCACAGAGGCACAGAGACTGGGGCTGCTTGCTTGTCTTGTCCCCTCAAACTTCAAACGTAGCTTAGGTGGTCCGTGCCGGGCGCCTCCGGCAGCCCTGCTCCGAAAATGCGAACGTCTGCAGATAGCTCGCAGGCAGAAAGAGCTAGCCTGGAAAGCTGTTGCTCAGCCTCATCTGCCCATGGCACTGCTCGCACAGAGGCACAGAGACTGGGGCTGCTTGCTTGTTTTGCCCCCTCAAACTTCAAACGTAGCTTAGGTGGTCCGTGCCAGGCGCCTCCGGCAGCCCTGCTCCAAAAATGCGAACGTCTGCAGATAGCTCGCAGGCAGAAAGAGCTAGCCTGGAAAGCTGTTGCTCAGCCTCATCTGCCCATGACACTGCTCGCACAGAGGCACAGAGACTGGGGCTGCTTGCTTGTCTTGTCCCCTCAAACTTCAAACGTAGCTTAGGTGGTCTGTGCCGGGCGCCTCCGGCAGCCCTGCTCCAAAAATGCGAACGTCTGCAGATAGCTCGCAGGCAGAAAGAGCTAGCCTGGAAAGCTGTTGCTCAGTCTCATCTGCCCATGGCACTGCTCGCACAGAGGCACAGAGACTGGGGCTGCTTGCTTGTCTTGTCCCCTCAAACTTCAAACGTAGCTTAGGTGGTCCGTGCCGGGCGCCTCCGGCAGCCCTGCTCCGAAAATGCAAACGTCTGCAGATAGCTCGCAGGCAGAAAGAGCTAGCCTGGGAAGCTGTTGCTCAGCCTCATCTGCCCATGGCACTGCTCGCACAGAGGCACAGAGACTGGGGCTGCTTGCTTGTCTTGTCCCCTCAAACTTCAAATGTATCTTAGGTGGTCCGTGCCGGGCGCCTCCGGCAGCCCTGCTCCGAAAATGCAAACGTCTGCAGATAGCTCGCAGGCAGAAAGAGCTAGCCTGGAAAGCTGTTGCTCAGCCTCATCTGCCCATGGCACTGCTCGCACAGAGGCACAGAGACTGGGGCTGCTTGCTTGTCTTGTCCCCTCAAACTTCAAACGTAGCTTAGGTGGTCTGTGCCGGGCACCTCCGGCAGCCCTGCTCCGAAAATGCAAACGTCTGCAGATAGCTCGCAGGCAGAAAGAGCTAGCCTGGAAAGCTGTTGCTCAGCCTCATCTGCCCATGGCACTGCTCGCACAGAGGCACAGAGACTGGGGCTGCTTGCTTGTTTTGCCCCCTCAAACTTCAAACGTAGCTTAGGTGGTCCGTGCCAGGCGCCTCCGGCAGCCCTGCTCCGAAAATGCGAAGGTCTCCAGATAGCTCGCAGGCAGAAAGAGCTAGCCTGGAAAGCTGTTGCTCAGCCTCATCTGCCCATGGCACTGCTCGCACAGAGGCACAGAGACTGGGGCTGCTTGCTTGTCTTGTCCCCTCAAACTTCAAATGTAGCTTAGGTGGTATGTGCCGGGCGCATACGGCAGCCCTTCTCCGAAAATCCAAACGTCTGCAGATAGCTCGCAGGCAGAAAGAGCTAGCCTGGAAAGCTGTTGCTCAGCCTCATCTGCCCATGGCACTGCTCGCACAGAGGCACAGAGACTGGGGCTGCTTGCTTGTCTTGTCCCCTCAAACTTCAAACGTAGCTTAGGTGGTCCGTGCTAGGCGCCTCCGGCAGCCCTGCTCCAAAAATGCAAACGTCTGCAGATAGCTCGCAGGCAGAAAGAGCTAGCCTGGAAAGCTGTTGCTCAGCCTCATCTGCCCATGGCACTGCTCGCACAGAGGCACAGAGACTGGGGCTGCTTGCTTGTCTTGTCCCCTCAAACTTCAAACGTAGCTTAGGTGGTCTGTGCCGGGCGCCTCCGGCAGCCCTGCTCCGAAAATGCAAACGTCTGCAGATAGCTCGCAGGCAGAAAGAGCTAGCCTGGAAAGCTGTTGCTCAGCCTCATCTGCCCATGGCACTGCTCGCACAGAGGCACAGAGACTGGGGCTGCTTGCTTGTCTTGTCCCCTCAAACTTCAAACGTAGCTTAGGTGGTCCGTGCTAGGCGACTCCGGCAGCCCTGCTCCGAAAATCCAAACGTCTGCAGATAGCTCGCAGGCAGAAAGAGCTAGCCTGGAAAGCTGTTGCTCAGCCTCATCTGCCCATGGCACTGCTCGCACAGAGGCACAGAGACTGGGGCTGCTTGCTTGTCTTCTCCCCTCAAACTTCAAACGTAGCTTAGGTGGTCCGTGCTAGGCGCCTCCGGCAGCCCTGCTCCGAAAATCCAAACGTCTGCAGATAGCTCGCAGGCAGAAAGAGCTAGCCTGGAAAGCTGTTGCTCAGCCTCATCTGCCCATGGCACTGCTCGCACAGAGGCACAGAGACTGGGGCTGCTTGCTTGTCTTGTCCCCTCAAACTTCAAACGTAGCTTAGGTGGTCTGTGCCGGGCACCTCCGGCAGCCCTGCTCCGAAAATGCAAACGTCTGCAGATAGCTCGCAGGCAGAAAGAGCTAGCCTGGAAAGCTGTTGCTCAGCCTCATCTGCCCATGGCACTGCTCGCACAGAGGCACAGAGACTGGGGCTGCTTGCTTGTCTTGTCCCCTCAAACTTCAATCGCAGCTTAGGTGGTCCGTGCCAGGCGCCTCCGGCAGCCCTGCTCCGAAAATGCGAAGGTCTCCAGATAGCTCGCAGGCAGAAAGAGCTAGCCTGGAAAGCTGTTGCTCAGCCTCATCTGCCCATGGCACTGCTCGCACAGAGGCACAGAGACTGGGGCTGCTTGCTTGTCTTCTCCCCTCAAACTTCAAACGTAGCTTAGGTGGTCCGTGCTAGGCGCCTCCGGCAGCCCTGCTCCGAAAATCCAAACGTCTGCAGATAGCTCGCAGGCAGAAAGAGCTAGCCTGGAAAGCTGTTGCTCAGCCTCATCTGCCCATGGCACTGCTCGCACAGAGGCACAGAGACTGGGGCTGCTTGCTTGTCTTGTCCCCTCAAACTTCAAATGTAGCTTAGGTGGTATGTGCCGGGCGCATACGGCAGCCCTTCTCCGAAAATCCAAACGTCTGCAGATAGCTCGCAGGCAGAAAGAGCTAGCCTGGAAAGCTGTTGCTCAGCCTCATCTGCCCATGGCACTGCTCACACAGAGGCACAGAGACTGGGGCTGCTTGCTTGTCTTGTCCCCTCAAACTTCAAACGTAGCTTAGGTGGTCCGTGCCGGGCGCCTCCGGCAGCCCTGCTCCGAAAATGCAAACGTCTGCAGATAGCTCGCAGGCAGAAAGAGCTAGCCTGGAAAGCTGTTGCTCAGCCTCATCTGCCCATGGCACTGCTCGCACAGAGGCACAGAGACTGGGGCTGCTTGCTTGTCTTGCCCCCTCAAACTTCAAACGTAGCTTAGGTGGTCCGTGCCGGGCGCCTCCGGCAGCCCTGCTCCAAAAATGCGAACGTCTGCAGATAGCTCGCAGGCAGAAAGAGCTAGCCTGGAAAGCTGTTGCTCAGCCTCATCTGCCCATGGCACTGCTCGCACAGAGGCACAGAGACTGGGGCTGCTTGCTTGTTTTACCCCCTCAAACTTCAAACGTAGCTTAGGTGGTCCGTGCCGGGCGCCTCCGGCAGCCCTGCTCCGAAAATGTGAACGTCTGCAGATAGCTCGCAGGCAGAAAGAGCTAGCCTGGAAAGCTGTTGCTCAGCCTCATCTGCCCATGGCACTGCTCGCACAGAGGCACAGAGACTGGGGCTGCTTGCTTGTCTTGTCCGCTCAAACTTCAAATGTAGCTTAGGTGGTCCGTGCCGGGCGCATCCGACAGCCCTGCTCCAAAAATGCGAACGTCTGCAGATAGCTCGCAGGCAGAAAGAGCTAGCCTGGAAAGCTGTTGCTCAGCCTCATCTGCCCATGGCACTGCTCGCACAGAGGCACAGAGACTGGGGCTGCTTGCTTGTCTTGTCCCCTCAAACTTCAAATGTATCTTAGGTGGTCCGTGCCGGGCGCCTCCGGCAGCCCTGCTCCGAAAATCCAAACGTCTGCAGATAGCTCGCAGGCAGAAAGAGCTAGCCTGGAAAGCTGTTGCTCAGCCTCATCTGCCCATGGCACTGCTCGCACAGAGGCACAGAGACTGGGGCTGCTTGCTTGTCTTGTCCCCTCAAACTTCAAACGTAGCTTAGGTGGTCCGTGCCGGGCGCCTCCGGCAGCCCTGCTCCGAAAATGCAAACATCTGCAGATAGCTCGCAGGCAGAAAGAGCTAGCCTGGAAAGCTGTTGCTCAGCCTCATCTGCCCATGGCACTGCTTGCACAGAGGCACAGAGACTGGGGCTGCTTGCTTGTCTTGTCCCCTCAAACTTCAAATGTAGCTTAGGTGGTATGTGCCGGGCGCATACGGCAGCCCTTCTCCGAAAATCCAAACGTCTGCAGATAGCTCGCAGGCAGAAAGAGCTAGCCTGGAAAGCTGTTGCTCAGCCTCATCTGCCCATGGCACTGCTCGCACAGAGGCACAGAGACTGGGGCTGCTTGCTTGTCTTGTCCCCTCAAACTTCAAACGTAGCTTAGGTGGTCCGTGCTAGGCGCCTCCGGCAGCCCTGCTCCGAAAATCCAAACGTCTGCAGATAGCTCGCAGGCAGAAAGAGCTAGCCTGGAAAGCTGTTGCTCAGCCTCATCTGCCCATGGCACTGCTCGCACAGAGGCACAGAGACTGGGGCTGCTTGCTTGTCTTGTCCCCTCAAACTTCAAATGTAGCTTAGGTGGTCCGTGCCAGGCGCATCCGGCAGCCCTGCTCCGAAAATGCGAACGTCTGCAGATAGCTCGCAGGCAGAAAGAGCTAGCCTGGAAAGCTGTTGCTCAGCCTCATCTGCCCATGGCACTGCTCGCACAGAGGCACAGAGACTGGGTCTGCTTGCTTGTTTTGCCCCCTCAAACTTCAAACGTAGCTTAGGTGGTCTGTGCCGGGCGCCTCCGGCAGCCCTGCTCCAAAAATGCGAACGTCTGCAGATAGCTCGCAGGCAGAAAGAGCTAGCCTGGAAAGCTGTTGCTCAGCCTCATCTGCCCATGGCACTGCTCGCACAGAGGCACAGAGACTGGGGCTGCTTGCTTGTCTTGTCCCCTCAAACTTCAAACGTAGCTTAGGTGGTCTGTGCAGGGCGCCTCCGGCAGCCCTGCTCCGAAAATGCAAACGTCTGCAGATAGCTCGCAGGCAGAAAGAGCTAGCCTGGAAAGCTGTTGCTCAGCCTCATCTGCCCATGGCACTGCTCGCACAGAGGCACAGAGACTGGGGCTGCTTGCTTGTTTTGCCCCCTCAAACTTCAAACGTAGCTTAGGTGGTCCGTGCCAGGCGCCTCCGGCAGCCCTGCTCCGAAAATGCGAAGGTCTCCAGATAGCTCGCAGGCAGAAAGAGCTAGCCTGGAAAGCTGTTGCTCAGCCTCATCTGCCCATGGCACTGCTCGCACAGAGGCACAGAGACTGGGGCTGCTTGCTTGTCTTGTCCCCTCAAACTTCAAATGTAGCTTAGGTGGTATGTGCCGGGCGCATACGGCAGCCCTTCTCCGAAAATCCAAACGTCTGCAGATAGCTCGCAGGCAGAAAGAGCTAGCCTGGAAAGCTGTTGCTCAGCCTCATCTGCCCATGGCACTGCTCGCACAGAGGCACAGAGACTGGGGCTGCTTGCTTGTCTTGTCCCCTCAAACTTCAAACGTAGCTTAGGTGGTCTGTGCCGGGCGCCTCCGACAGCCCTGCTCCAAAAATGCGAACGTCTGCAGATAGCTCGCAGGCAGAAAGAGCTAGCCTGGAAAGCTGTTGCTCAGCCTCATCTGCCCATGGCACTGCTCGCACAGAGGCACAGAGACTGGGGCTGCTTGCTTGTCTTGTCCCCTCAAACTTCAAATGTAGCTTAGGTGGTCCGTGCCGGGCGCCTCCGGCAGCCCTGCTCCGAAAATCCAAACGTCTGCAGATAGCTCGCAGGCAGAAAGAGCTAGCCTGGAAAGCTGTTGCTCAGCCTCATCTGCCCATGGCACTGCTCGCACAGAGGCACAGAGACTGGGGCTGCTTGCTTGTCTTGTCCCCTCAAACTTCAAACGTAGCTTAGGTGGTCCGTGCCGGGCGCCTCCGGCAGCCCTGCTCCGAAAATGCGAACGTCTGCAGATAGCTCGCAGGCAGAAAGAGCTAGCCTGGAAAGCTGTTGCTCAGCCTCATCTGCCCATGGCACTGCTCGCACAGAGGCACAGAGACTGGGGCTGCTTGCTTGTCTTGTCCCCTCAAACTTCAAACGTAGCTTAGGTGGTCTGTGCAGGGCGCCTCCGGCAGCCCTGCTCCGAAAATGCAAACGTCTGCAGATAGCTCGCAGGCAGAAAGAGCTAGCCTGGAAAGCTGTTGCTCAGCCTCATCTGCCCATGGCACTGCTCGCACAGAGGCACAGAGACTGGGGCTGCTTGCTTGTTTTGCCCCCTCAAACTTCAAACGTAGCTTAGGTGGTCCGTGCCAGGCGCCTCCGGCAGCCCTGCTCCGAAAATGCGAAGGTCTCCAGATAGCTCGCAGGCAGAAAGAGCTAGCCTGGAAAGCTGTTGCTCAGCCTCATCTGCCCATGGCACTGCTCGCACAGAGGCACAGAGACTGGGGCTGCTTGCTTGTCTTGTCCCCTCAAACTTCAAATGTAGCTTAGGTGGTATGTGCCGGGCGCATACGGCAGCCCTTCTCCGAAAATCCAAACGTCTGCAGATAGCTCGCAGGCAGAAAGAGCTAGCCTGGAAAGCTGTTGCTCAGCCTCATCTGCCCATGGCACTGCTCGCACAGAGGCACAGAGATGGGGGCTGCTTGCTTGTCTTGCCCCCTCAAACTTCAAACGTAGCTTAGGTGGTCCGTGCCGGGCGCCTCCGGCAGCCCTGCTCCGAAAATGCGAACGTCTGCAGATAGATCGCAGGCAGAAAGAGCTAGCCTGGAAAGCTGTTGCTCAGCCTCATCTGCCCATGGCACTGCTCGCACAGAGGCACAGAGACTGGGGCTGCTTGCTTGTTTTGCCCCCTCAAACTTCAAACGTAGCTTAGGTGGTCTGTGCCGGGCGCCTCCGGCAGCCCTGCTCCAAAAATGCGAACGTCTGCAGATAGCTCGCAGGCAGAAAGAGCTAGCCTGGAAAGCTGTTGCTCAGCCTCATCTGCCCATGGCACTGCTCGCACAGAGGCACAGAGACTGGGGCTGCTTGCTTGTCTTGTCCCCTCAAACTTCAAACGTAGCTTAGGTGGTCCGTGCTAGGCGCCTCCGGCAGCCCTGCTCCGAAAATCCAAACGTCTGCAGATAGCTCGCAGGCAGAAAGAGCTAGCCTGGAAAGCTGTTGCTCAGCCTCATCTGCCCATGGCACTGCTCGCACAGAGGCACAGAGACTGGGGCTGCTTGCTTGTCTTGTCCCCTCAAACTTCAAATGTAGCTTAGGTGGTCCGTGCCGGGCGCATCCGGCAGCCCTGCTCCGAAAATGCGAACGTCTGCAGATAGCTCGCAGGCAGAAAGAGCTAGCCTGGAAAGCTGTTGCTCAGCCTCATCTGCCCATGGCACTGCTCGCACAGAGGCACAGAGACTGGGTCTGCTTGCTTGTTTTGCCCCCTCAAACTTCAAACGTAGCTTAGGTGGTCTGTGCCGGGCGCCTCCGGCAGCCCTGCTCCGAAAATGCAAACGTCTGCAGATAGCTCGCAGGCAGAAAGAGCTAGCCTGGAAAGCTGTTGCTCAGCCTCATCTGCCCATGGCACTGCTCGCACAGAGGCACAGAGACTGGGGCTGCTTGCTTGTCTTGTCCCCTCAAACTTCAAACGTAGCTTAGGTGGTCTGTGCCGGGCGCCTCCGGCAGCCCTGCTCCAAAAATGCGAACATCTGCAGATAGCTTTCAGGCAGAAAGAGCTAGCCTGGAAAGCTGTTGCTCAGCCTCATCTGCCCATGGCACTGCTCGCACAGAGGCACAGAGACTGGGGCTGCTTGCTTGTCTTGTCCCCTCAAACTTCAAACGTAGCTTAGGTGGTCTATGCCGGGCGCCTCCGGCAGCCCTGCTCCAAAAATGCGAACGTCTGCAGATAGCTCGCAGGCAGAAAGAGCTAGCCTGGAAAGCTGTTGCTCAGCCTCATCTGCCCATGGCACTGCTCGCACAGAGGCACAGAGACTGGGGCTGCTTGCTTGTCTTCTCCCCTCAAACTTCAAATGTAGCTTAGGTGGTCCGTGCCGGGCGCCTCCGGCAGCCCTGCTCCAAAAATGCGAACGTCTGCAGATAGCTCGCAGGCAGAAAGAGCTAGCCTGGAAAGCTGTTGCTCAGCCTCATCTGCCCATGGCACTGCTCGCACAGAGGCACAGAGACTGGGGCTGCTTGCTTGTCTTGTCCCCTCAAACTTCAAACGTAGCTTAGGTGGTCTGTGCCGGGCGCCTCCGACAGCCCTGCTCCAAAAATGCGAACGTCTGCAGATAGCTCGCAGGCAGAAAGAGCTAGCCTGGAAAGCTGTTGCTCAGCCTCATCTGCCCATGGCACTGCTCGCACAGAGGCACAGAGACTGGGGCTGCTTGCTTGTCTTGTCCCCTCAAACTTCAAAGGTAGCTTAGGTGGTCCGTGCCGGGCGCCTCCGGCAGCCCTGCTCCGAAAATCCAAACGTCTGCAGATAGCTCGCAGGCAGAAAGAGCTAGCCTGGAAAGCTGTTGCTCAGCCTCATCTGCCCATGGCACTGCTCGCACAGAGGCACAGAGACTGGGGCTGCTTGCTTGTCTTGTCCCCTCAAACTTCAAACGTAGCTTAGGTGGTCCGTGCCGGGCGCCTCCGGCAGCCCTGCTCCGAAAATCCAAACGTCTGCAGATAGCTCGCAGGCAGAAAGAGCTAGCCTGGAAAGCTGTTGCTCAGCCTCATCTGCCCATGGCACTGCTCGCACAGAGGCACAGAGACTGGGGCTGCTTGCTTGTCTTGTCCCCTCAAACTTCAAACGTAGCTTAGGTGGTCTGTGCAGGGCGCCTCCGGCAGCCCTGCTCCGAAAATGCAAACGTCTGCAGATAGCTCGCAGGCAGAAAGAGCTAGCCTGGAAAGCTGTTGCTCAGCCTCATCTGCCCATGGCACTGCTCGCACAGAGGCACAGAGACTGGGGCTGCTTGCTTGTTTTGCCCCCTCAAACTTCAAACGTAGCTTAGGTGGTCCGTGCCAGGCGCCTCCGGCAGCCCTGCTCCAAAAATGCGAAGGTCTCCAGATAGCTCGCAGGCAGAAAGAGCTAGCCTGGAAAGCTGTTGCTCAGCCTCATCTGCCCATGGCACTGCTCGCACAGAGGCACAGAGACTGGGGCTGCTTGCTTGTCTTGTCCCCTCAAACTTCAAATGTAGCTTAGGTGGTATGTGCCGGGCGCATACGGCAGCCCTTCTCCGAAAATCCAAACGTCTGCAGATAGCTCGCAGGCAGAAAGAGCTAGCCTGGAAAGCTGTTGCTCAGCCTCATCTGCCCATGGCACTGCTCGCACAGAGGCACAGAGATGGGGGCTGCTTGCTTGTCTTGCCCCCTCAAACTTCAAACGTAGCTTAGGTGGTCCGTGCCGGGCGCCTCCGGCAGCCCTGCTCCGAAAATGCGAACGTCTGCAGATAGATCGCAGGCAGAAAGAGCTAGCCTGGAAAGCTGTTGCTCAGCCTCATCTGCCCATGGCACTGCTCGCACAGAGGCACAGAGACTGGGGCTGCTTGCTTGTCTTGTCCCCTCAAACTTCAAATGTAGCTTAGGTGGTCCGTGCCGGGCGCCTCCGGCAGCCCTGCTCCGAAAATGCAAACGTCTGCAGATAGCTCGCAGGCAGAAAGAGCTAGCCTGGAAAGCTGTTGCTCAGCCTCATCTGCCCATGGCACTGCTCGCACAGAGGCACAGAGACTGGGGCTGCTTGCTTGTCTTGTCCCCTCAAACTTCAAATGTATCTTAGGTGGTCCGTGCCGGGCGCCTCCGGCAGCCCTGCTCCGAAAATGCAAACGTCTGCAGATAGCTCGCAGGCAGAAAGAGCTAGCCTGGAAAGCTGTTGCTCAGCCTCATCTGCCCATGGCACTGCTCGCACAGAGGCACAGAGACTGGGGCTGCTTGCTTGTCTTGTCCCCTCAAACTTCAAATGTAGCTTAGGTGGTCCGTGCCGGGCGCCTCCGGCAGCCCTGCTCCGAAAATGCAAACGTCTGCAGATAGCTCGCAGGCAGAAAGAGCTAGCCTGGAAAGCTGTTGCTCAGCCTCATCTGCCCATGGCACTGCTCGCACAGAGGCACAGAGACTGGGGCTGCTTGCTTGTCTTGTCCCCTCAAACTTCAAATGTATCTTAGGTGGTCCGTGCCGGGCGCCTCCGGCAGCCCTGCTCCGAAAATGCAAACGTCTGCAGATAGCTCGCAGGCAGAAAGAGCTAGCCTGGAAAGCTGTTGCTCAGCCTCATCTGCCCATGGCACTGCTCGCACAGAGGCACAGAGACTGGGGCTGCTTGCTTGTCTTGTCCCCTCAAACTTCAAACGTAGCTTAGGTGGTCTGTGCCGGGCGCCTCCGGCAGCCCTGCTCCGAAAATGCAAACGTCTGCAGATAGCTCGCAGGCAGAAAGAGCTAGCCTGGAAAGCTGTTGCTCAGCCTCATCTGCCCATGGCACTGCTCGCACAGAGGCACAGAGATGGGGCTGCTTGCTTGTTTTGCCCCCTCAAACTTCAAACGTAACTTAGGTGGTCCGTGCCAGGCGCCTCCGGCAGCCCTGCTCCGAAAATGCGAAGGTCTGCAGATAGCTCGCAGGCAGAAAGAGCTAGCCTGGAAAGCTGTTGCTCAGCCTCATCTGCCCATGGCACTGCTCGCACAGAGGCACAGAGACTGGGGCTGCTTGCTTGTCTTGTCCCCTCAAACTTCAAATGTAGCTTAGGTGGTCCGTGCCGAGCGCATCCGACAGCCCTGCTCCAAAAATGCGAACGTCTGCAGATAGCTCGCAGGCAGAAAGAGCTAGCCTGGAAAGCTGTTGCTCAGCCTCATCTGCCCATGGCACTGCTCGCACAGAGGCACAGAGACTGGGGCTGCTTGCTTGTCTTGTCCCCTCAAACTTCAAATGTATCTTAGGTGGTCCGTGCCGGGCGCCTTAGGCAGCCCTGCTCCGAAAATCCAAACGTCTGCAGATAGCTCGCAGGCAGAAAGAGCTAGCCTGGAAAGCTGTTGCTCAGCCTCATCTGCCCATGGCACTGCTCGCACAGAGGCACAGAGACTGGGGCTGCTACTTGTTTTGCCCCCTCAAACTTCAAACGTAGCTTTGGTGGTCCGTGCCGGGCGCCTCCGGCAGCCCTGCTCCGAAAATGCGAAGGTCTCCAGATAGCTCGCAGGCAGAAAGAGCTAGCCTGGAAAGCTGTTGCTCAGCCTCATCTGCCCATGGCACTGCTCGCACAGAGGCACAGAGATGGGGGCTGCTTGATTGTCTTGCCCCCTCAAACTTCAAACGTAACTTAGGTGGTCCGTGCCAGGCGCCTCCGGCAGCCGTGCTCCGAAAATGCGAAGGTCTCCAGATAGCTCGCAGGCAGAAAGAGCTAGCCTGGAAAGCTGTTGCTCAGCCTCATCTGCCCATGGCACTGCTCGCACAGAGGCACAGAGACTGGGGCTGCTTGCTTGTCTTGTCCCCTCAAACTTCAAACGTAGCTTAGGTGGTCTGTGCCGTGCACCTCCGGCAGCCCTGCTCCGAAAATGCAAACGTCTGCAGATAGCTCGCAGGCAGAAAGAGCTAGCCTGGAAAGCTGTTGCTCAGCCTCATCTGCCCATGGCACTGCTCGCACAGAGGCACAGAGACTGGGGCTGCTTGCTTGTTTTGCCCCCTCAAACTTCAAACGTATCTTAGGTGGTCCGTGCCAGGCGCCTCCGGCAGCCCTGCTCCGAAAATGCGAAGGTCTCCAGATAGCTCGCAGGCAGAAAGAGCTAGCCTGGAAAGCTGTTGCTCAGCCTCATCTGCCCATGGCACTGCTCGCACAGAGGCACAGAGACTGGGGCTGCTTGCTTGTCTTGTCCCCTCAAACTTCAAATGTAGCTTAGGTGGTCTGTGCCGGGCGCCTCCGGCAGCCCTGCTCCGAAAATGCAAACGTCTGCAGATAGCTCGCAGGCAGAAAGAGCTAGCCTGGAAAGCTGTTGCTCAGCCTCATCTGCCCATGGCACTGCTCGCACAGAGGCACAGAGATGGGGCTGCTTGCTTGTCTTGTCCCCTCAAACTTCAAATGTAGCTTAGGTGGTATGTGCCGGGCGCATACGGCAGCCCTTCTCCGAAAATCCAAACGTCTGCAGATAGCTCGCAGGCAGAAAGAGCTAGCCTGGAAAGCTGTTGCTCAGCCTCATCTGCCCATGGCACTGCTCGCACAGAGGCACAGAGACTGGGGCTGCTTGCTTGTCTTCTCCCCTCAAACTTCAAATGTAGCTTAGGTGGTCCGTGCCGGGCGCCTCCGGCAGCCCTACTCCAAAAATGCGAACGTCTGCAGATAGCTCGCAGGCAGAAAGAGCTAGCCTGGAAAGCTGTTGCTCAGCCTCATCTGCCCATGGCACTGCTCGCACAGAGGCACAGAGACTGGGGCTGCTTGCTTGTCTTGTCCCCTCAAACTTCAAACGTAGCTTAGGTGGTCTGTGCCGGGCGCCTCCGACAGCCCTGCTCCAAAAATGCGAACGTCTGCAGATAGCTCGCAGGCAGAAAGAGCTAGCCTGGAAAGCTGTTGCTCAGCCTCATCTGCCCATGGCACTGCTCGCACAGAGGCACAGAGACTGGGGCTGCTTGCTTGTCTTGTCCCCTCAAACTTCAAAGGTAGCTTAGGTGGTCCGTGCCGGGCGCCTCCGGCAGCCCTGCTCCGAAAATCCAAACGTCTGCAGATAGCTCGCAGGCAGAAAGAGCTAGCCTGGAAAGCTGTTGCTCAGCCTCATCTGCCCATGGCACTGCTCGCACAGAGGCACAGAGACTGGGGCTGCTTGCTTGTCTTGTCCCCTCAAACTTCAAACGTAGCTTAGGTGGTCCGTGCCGGGCGCCTCCGGCAGCCCTGCTCCGAAAATCCAAACGTCTGCAGATAGCTCGCAGGCAGAAAGAGCTAGCCTGGAAAGCTGTTGCTCAGCCTCATCTGCCCATGGCACTGCTCGCACAGAGGCACAGAGACTGGGGCTGCTTGCTTGTCTTGTCCCCTCAAACTTCAAACGTAGCTTAGGTGGTCTGTGCAGGGCGCCTCCGGCAGCCCTGCTCCGAAAATGCAAACGTCTGCAGATAGCTCGCAGGCAGAAAGAGCTAGCCTGGAAAGCTGTTGCTCAGCCTCATCTGCCCATGGCACTGCTCGCACAGAGGCACAGAGACTGGGGCTGCTTGCTTGTTTTGCCCCCTCAAACTTCAAACGTAGCTTAGGTGGTCCGTGCCAGGCGCCTCCGGCAGCCCTGCTCCAAAAATGCGAAGGTCTCCAGATAGCTCGCAGGCAGAAAGAGCTAGCCTGGAAAGCTGTTGCTCAGCCTCATCTGCCCATGGCACTGCTCGCACAGAGGCACAGAGACTGGGGCTGCTTGCTTGTCTTGTCCCCTCAAACTTCAAATGTAGCTTAGGTGGTATGTGCCGGGCGCATACGGCAGCCCTTCTCCGAAAATCCAAACGTCTGCAGATAGCTCGCAGGCAGAAAGAGCTAGCCTGGAAAGCTGTTGCTCAGCCTCATCTGCCCATGGCACTGCTCGCACAGAGGCACAGAGATGGGGGCTGCTTGCTTGTCTTGCCCCCTCAAACTTCAAACGTAGCTTAGGTGGTCCGTGCCGGGCGCCTCCGGCAGCCCTGCTCCGAAAATGCGAACGTCTGCAGATAGATCGCAGGCAGAAAGAGCTAGCCTGGAAAGCTGTTGCTCAGCCTCATCTGCCCATGGCACTGCTCGCACAGAGGCACAGAGACTGGGGCTGCTTGCTTGTCTTGTCCCCTCAAACTTCAAATGTAGCTTAGGTGGTCCGTGCCGGGCGCCTCCGGCAGCCCTGCTCCGAAAATGCAAACGTCTGCAGATAGCTCGCAGGCAGAAAGAGCTAGCCTGGAAAGCTGTTGCTCAGCCTCATCTGCCCATGGCACTGCTCGCACAGAGGCACAGAGACTGGGGCTGCTTGCTTGTCTTGTCCCCTCAAACTTCAAATGTATCTTAGGTGGTCCGTGCCGGGCGCCTCCGGCAGCCCTGCTCCGAAAATGCAAACGTCTGCAGATAGCTCGCAGGCAGAAAGAGCTAGCCTGGAAAGCTGTTGCTCAGCCTCATCTGCCCATGGCACTGCTCGCACAGAGGCACAGAGACTGGGGCTGCTTGCTTGTCTTGTCCCCTCAAACTTCAAATGTATCTTAGGTGGTCCGTGCCGGGCGCCTCCGGCAGCCCTGCTCCGAAAATGCAAACGTCTGCAGATAGCTCGCAGGCAGAAAGAGCTAGCCTGGAAAGCTGTTGCTCAGCCTCATCTGCCCATGGCACTGCTCGCACAGAGGCACAGAGACTGGGGCTGCTTGCTTGTC
This sequence comes from Opisthocomus hoazin, assembly GCF_030867145.1. Taxonomy (NCBI): domain Eukaryota; kingdom Metazoa; phylum Chordata; class Aves; order Opisthocomiformes; family Opisthocomidae; genus Opisthocomus; species Opisthocomus hoazin. Next base: position 20,416 of record NW_027448871.1, read on the forward strand.
TTGTCCCCTCAAACTTCAAATGTATCTTAGGTGGTCCGTGCCGGGCGCCTCCGGCAGCCCTGCTCCGAAAATGCAAACGTCTGCAGATAGCTCGCAGGCAGAAAGAGCTAGCCTGGAAAGCTGTTGCTCAGCCTCATCTGCCCATGGCACTGCTCGCACAGAGGCACAGAGACTGGGGCTGCTTGCTTGTCTTGTCCCCTCAAACTTCAAACGTAGCTTAGGTGGTCTGTGCCGGGCGCCTCCGGCAGCCCTGCTCCGAAAATGCAAACGTCTGCAGATAGCTCGCAGGCAGAAAGAGCTAGCCTGGAAAGCTGTTGCTCAGCCTCATCTGCCCATGGCACTGCTCGCACAGAGGCACAGAGATGGGGCTGCTTGCTTGTTTTGCCCCCTCAAACTTCAAACGTAACTTAGGTGGTCCGTGCCAGGCGCCTCCGGCAGCCCTGCTCCGAAAATGCGAAGGTCTGCAGATAGCTCGCAGGCAGAAAGAGCTAGCCTGGAAAGCTGTTGCTCAGCCTCATCTGCCCATGGCACTGCTCGCACAGAGGCACAGAGACTGGGGCTGCTTGCTTGTCTTGTCCCCTCAAACTTCAAATGTAGCTTAGGTGGTCCGTGCCGAGCGCATCCGACAGCCCTGCTCCAAAAATGCGAACGTCTGCAGATAGCTCGCAGGCAGAAAGAGCTAGCCTGGAAAGCTGTTGCTCAGCCTCATCTGCCCATGGCACTGCTCGCACAGAGGCACAGAGACTGGGGCTGCTTGCTTGTCTTGTCCCCTCAAACTTCAAATGTATCTTAGGTGGTCCGTGCCGGGCGCCTTAGGCAGCCCTGCTCCGAAAATCCAAACGTCTGCAGATAGCTCGCAGGCAGAAAGAGCTAGCCTGGAAAGCTGTTGCTCAGCCTCATCTGCCCATGGCACTGCTCGCACAGAGGCACAGAGACTGGGGCTGCTACTTGTTTTGCCCCCTCAAACTTCAAACGTAGCTTTGGTGGTCCGTGCCGGGCGCCTCCGGCAGCCCTGCTCCGAAAATGCGAAGGTCTCCAGATAGCTCGCAGGCAGAAAGAGCTAGCCTGGAAAGCTGTTGCTCAGCCTCATCTGCCCATGGCACTGCTCGCACAGAGGCACAGAGATGGGGGCTGCTTGATTGTCTTGCCCCCTCAAACTTCAAACGTAACTTAGGTGGTCCGTGCCAGGCGCCTCCGGCAGCCGTGCTTCGAAAATGCGAAGGTCTCCAGATAGCTCGCAGGCAGAAAGAGCTAGCCTGGAAAGCTGTTGCTCAGCCTCATCTGCCCATGGCACTGCTCGCACAGAGGCACAGAGACTGGGGCTGCTTGCTTGTCTTGTCCCCTCAAACTTCAAACGTAGCTTAGGTGGTCTGTGCCGTGCACCTCCGGCAGCCCTGCTCCGAAAATGCAAACGTCTGCAGATAGCTCGCAGGCAGAAAGAGCTAGCCTGGAAAGCTGTTGCTCAGCCTCATCTGCCCATGGCACTGCTCGCACAGAGGCACAGAGACTGGGGCTGCTTGCTTGTTTTGCCCCCTCAAACTTCAAACGTATCTTAGGTGGTCCGTGCCAGGCGCCTCCGGCAGCCCTGCTCCGAAAATGCGAAGGTCTCCAGATAGCTCGCAGGCAGAAAGAGCTAGCCTGGAAAGCTGTTGCTCAGCCTCATCTGCCCATGGCACTGCTCGCACAGAGGCACAGAGACTGGGGCTGCTTGCTTGTCTTGTCCCCTCAAACTTCAAATGTAGCTTAGGTGGTCTGTGCCGGGCGCCTCCGGCAGCCCTGCTCCGAAAATGCAAACGTCTGCAGATAGCTCGCAGGCAGAAAGAGCTAGCCTGGAAAGCTGTTGCTCAGCCTCATCTGCCCATGGCACTGCTCGCACAGAGGCACAGAGATGGGGCTGCTTGCTTGTCTTGTCCCCTCAAACTTCAAATGTAGCTTAGGTGGTATGTGCCGGGCGCATACGGCAGCCCTTCTCCGAAAATCCAAACGTCTGCAGATAGCTCGCAGGCAGAAAGAGCTAGCCTGGAAAGCTGTTGCTCAGCCTCATCTGCCCATGGCACTGCTCGCACAGAGGCACAGAGACTGGGGCTGCTTGCTTGTTTTGCCCCCTCAAACTTCAAACGTAGCTTAGGTGGTCCGTGCCGGGCGCCTCCGGCAGCCCTGCTCCGAAAATGCAAACGTCTGCAGATAGCTCGCAGGCAGAAAGAGCTAGCCTGGAAAGCTGTTGCTCAGCCTCATCTGCCCATGGCACTGCTCGCACAGAGGCACAGAGACTGGGGCTGCTTGCTTGTCTTGTCCCCTCAAACTTCAAACGTAGCTTAGGTGGTCCGTGCCGGGCGCCTCCGGCAGCCCTGCTCCGAAAATGCAAACGTCTGCAGATAGCTCGCAGGCAGAAAGAGCTAGCCTGGAAAGCTGTTGCTCAGCCTCATCTGCCCATGGCACTGCTCGCACAGAGGCACAGAGATGGGGCTGCTTGCTTGTCTTGTCCCCTCAAACTTCAAATGTAGCTTAGGTGGTATGTGCCGGGCGCCTCCGGCAGCCCTTCTCCGAAAATCCAAACGTCTGCAGATAGCTCGCAGGCAGAAAGAGCTAGCCTGGAAAGCTGTTGCTCAGCCTCATCTGCCCATGGCACTGCTCGCACAGAGGCACAGAGACTGGGGCTGCTTGCTTGTCTTGTCCCCTCAAACTTCAAACGTAGCTTAGGTGGTCCGTGCTAGGCGCCTCCGGCAGCCCTGCTCCAAAAATGCAAACGTCTGCAGATAGCTCGCAGGCAGAAAGAGCTAGCCTGGAAAGCTGTTGCTCAGCCTCATCTGCCCATGGCACTGCTCGCACAGAGGCACAGAGACTGGGGCTGCTTGCTTGTCTTGTCCCCTCAAACTTCAAACGTAGCTTAGGTGGTCTGTGCCGGGCACCTCTGGCAGCCCTGCTCCGAAAATGCAAACGTCTGCAGATAGCTCGCAGGCAGAAAGAGCTAGCCTGGAAAGCTGTTGCTCAGCCTCATCTGCCCATGGCACTGCTCGCACAGAGGCACAGAGACTGGGGCTGCTTGCTTGTCTTGTCCCCTCAAACTTCAAATGTAGCTTAGGTGGTATGTGCCGGGCGCATACGGCAGCCCTTCTCCGAAAATCCAAACGTCTGCAGATAGCTCGCAGGCAGAAAGAGCTAGCCTGGAAAGCTGTTGCTCAGCCTCATCTGCCCATGGCACTGCTCGCACAGAGGCACAGAGACTGGGGCTGCTTGCTTGTCTTGTCCCCTCAAACTTCAAACGTAGCTTAGGTTGTCCGTGCTAGGCGCTTCCGGCAGCCCTGCTCCGAAAATCCAAACGTCTGCAGATAGCTCGCAGGCAGAAAGAGCTAGCCTGGAAAGCTGTTGCTCAGCCTCATCTGCCCATGGCACTGCTCGCACAGAGGCACAGAGACTGGGGCTGCTTGCTTGTCTTGTCCCCTCAAACTTCAAACGTAGCTTAGGTGGTCTGTGCCGGGCGCCTCCGGCAGCCCTGCTCCGAAAATGCAAACGTCTGCAGATAGCTCGCAGGCAGAAAGAGCTAGCCTGGAAAGCTGTTGCTCAGCCTCATCTGCCCATGGCACTGCTCGCACAGAGGCACAGAGACTGGGGCTGCTTGCTTGTCTTGTCCCCTCAAACTTCAAACGTAGCTTAGGTGGTCCGTGCCGGGCGCCTCCGGCAGCCCTGCTCCGAAAATGCAAACGTCTGCAGATAGCTCGCAGGCAGAAAGAGCTAGCCTGGAAAGCTGTTGCTCAGCCTCATCTGCCCATGGCACTGCTCGCACAGAGGCACAGAGATGGGGCTGCTTGCTTGTTTTACCCCCTCAAACTTCAAACGTAGCTTAGGTGGTCCGTGCCGGGCGCCTCCGGCAGCCCTGCTCCGAAAATGCGAACGTCTGCAGATAGCTCGCAGGCAGAAAGAGCTAGCCTGGAAAGCTGTTGCTCAGCCTCATCTGCCCATGGCACTGCTCGCACAGAGGCACAGAGATGGGGCTGCTTGCTTGTCTTGTCCCCTCAAACTTCAAACGTAACTTAGGTGGTCCGTGCCAGGCGCCTCCGGCAGCCGTGCTCCGAAAATGCGAAGGTCTCCAGATAGCTCGCAGGCAGAAAGAGCTAGCCTGGAAAGCTGTTGCTCAGCCTCATCTGCCCATGGCACTGCTCGCACAGAGGCACAGAGACTGGGGCTGCTTGCTTGTCTTGTCCCCTCAAACTTCAAACGTAGCTTAGGTGGTCTGTGCCGTGCACCTCCGGCAGCCCTGCTCCGAAAATGCAAACGTCTGCAGATAGCTCGCAGGCAGAAAGAGCTAGCCTGGAAAGCTGTTGCTCAGCCTCATCTGCCCATGGCACTGCTCGCACAGAGGCACAGAGACTGGGGCTGCTTGCTTGTTTTGCCCCCTCAAACTTCAAACGTATCTTAGGTGGTCCGTGCCAGGCGCCTCCGGCAGCCCTGCTCCGAAAATGCGAAGGTCTCCAGATAGCTCGCAGGCAGAAAGAGCTAGCCTGGAAAGCTGTTGCTCAGCCTCATCTGCCCATGGCACTGCTCGCACAGAGGCACAGAGACTGGGGCTGCTTGCTTGTCTTGTCCCCTCAAACTTCAAATGTAGCTTAGGTGGTCTGTGCCGGGCGCCTCCGGCAGCCCTGCTCCGAAAATGCAAACGTCTGCAGATAGCTCGCAGGCAGAAAGAGCTAGCCTGGAAAGCTGTTGCTCAGCCTCATCTGCCCATGGCACTGCTCGCACAGAGGCACAGAGATGGGGCTGCTTGCTTGTCTTGTCCCCTCAAACTTCAAATGTAGCTTAGGTGGTATGTGCCGGGCGCATACGGCAGCCCTTCTCCGAAAATCCAAACGTCTGCAGATAGCTCGCAGGCAGAAAGAGCTAGCCTGGAAAGCTGTTGCTCAGCCTCATCTGCCCATGGCACTGCTCGCACAGAGGCACAGAGACTGGGGCTGCTTGCTTGTTTTGCCCCCTCAAACTTCAAACGTAGCTTAGGTGGTCCGTGCCGGGCGCCTCCGGCAGCCCTGCTCCGAAAATGCAAACGTCTGCAGATAGCTCGCAGGCAGAAAGAGCTAGCCTGGAAAGCTGTTGCTCAGCCTCATCTGCCCATGGCACTGCTCGCACAGAGGCACAGAGACTGGGGCTGCTTGCTTGTCTTGTCCCCTCAAACTTCAAACGTAGCTTAGGTGGTCCGTGCCGGGCGCCTCCGGCAGCCCTGCTCCGAAAATGCAAACGTCTGCAGATAGCTCGCAGGCAGAAAGAGCTAGCCTGGAAAGCTGTTGCTCAGCCTCATCTGCCCATGGCACTGCTCGCACAGAGGCACAGAGATGGGGCTGCTTGCTTGTCTTGTCCCCTCAAACTTCAAATGTAGCTTAGGTGGTATGTGCCGGGCGCATACGGCAGCCCTTCTCCGAAAATCCAAACGTCTGCAGATAGCTCGCAGGCAGAAAGAGCTAGCCTGGAAAGCTGTTGCTCAGCCTCATCTGCCCATGGCACTGCTCGCACAGAGGCACAGAGACTGGGGCTGCTTGCTTGTCTTGTCCCCTCAAACTTCAAACGTAGCTTAGGTGGTCCGTGCTAGGCGCCTCCGGCAGCCCTGCTCCAAAAATGCAAACGTCTGCAGATAGCTCGCAGGCAGAAAGAGCTAGCCTGGAAAGCTGTTGCTCAGCCTCATCTGCCCATGGCACTGCTCGCACAGAGGCACAGAGACTGGGGCTGCTTGCTTGTCTTGTCCCCTCAAACTTCAAACGTAGCTTAGGTGGTCTGTGCCGGGCACCTCTGGCAGCCCTGCTCCGAAAATGCAAACGTCTGCAGATAGCTCGCAGGCAGAAAGAGCTAGCCTGGAAAGCTGTTGCTCAGCCTCATCTGCCCATGGCACTGCTCGCACAGAGGCACAGAGACTGGGGCTGCTTGCTTGTCTTGTCCCCTCAAACTTCAAATGTAGCTTAGGTGGTATGTGCCGGGCGCATACGGCAGCCCTTCTCCGAAAATCCAAACGTCTGCAGATAGCTCGCAGGCAGAAAGAGCTAGCCTGGAAAGCTGTTGCTCAGCCTCATCTGCCCATGGCACTGCTCGCACAGAGGCACAGAGACTGGGGCTGCTTGCTTGTCTTGTCCCCTCAAACTTCAAACGTAGCTTAGGTTGTCCGTGCTAGGCGCTTCCGGCAGCCCTGCTCCGAAAATCCAAACGTCTGCAGATAGCTCGCAGGCAGAAAGAGCTAGCCTGGAAAGCTGTTGCTCAGCCTCATCTGCCCATGGCACTGCTCGCACAGAGGCACAGAGACTGGGGCTGCTTGCTTGTCTTGTCCCCTCAAACTTCAAACGTAGCTTAGGTGGTCCGTGCTAGGCGCCTCCGGCAGCCCTGCTCCAAAAATGCAAACGTCTGCAGATAGCTCGCAGGCAGAAAGAGCTAGCCTGGAAAGCTGTTGCTCAGCCTCATCTGCCCATGGCACTGCTCGCACAGAGGCACAGAGACTGGGGCTGCTTGCTTGTCTTGTCCCCTCAAACTTCAAACGTAGCTTAGGTGGTCTGTGCCGGGCACCTCTGGCAGCCCTGCTCCGAAAATGCAAACGTCTGCAGATAGCTCGCAGGCAGAAAGAGCTAGCCTGGAAAGCTGTTGCTCAGCCTCATCTGCCCATGGCACTGCTCGCACAGAGGCACAGAGACTGGGGCTGCTTGCTTGTCTTGTCCCCTCAAACTTCAAATGTAGCTTAGGTGGTATGTGCCGGGCGCATACGGCAGCCCTTCTCCGAAAATCCAAACGTCTGCAGATAGCTCGCAGGCAGAAAGAGCTAGCCTGGAAAGCTGTTGCTCAGCCTCATCTGCCCATGGCACTGCTCGCACAGAGGCACAGAGACTGGGGCTGCTTGCTTGTCTTGTCCCCTCAAACTTCAAACGTAGCTTAGGTTGTCCGTGCTAGGCGCTTCCGGCAGCCCTGCTCCGAAAATCCAAACGTCTGCAGATAGCTCGCAGGCAGAAAGAGCTAGCCTGGAAAGCTGTTGCTCAGCCTCATCTGCCCATGGCACTGCTCGCACAGAGGCACAGAGACTGGGGCTGCTTGCTTGTCTTGTCCCCTCAAACTTCAAACGTAGCTTAGGTGGTCTGTGCCGGGCGCCTCCGGCAGCCCTGCTCCGAAAATGCAAACGTCTGCAGATAGCTCGCAGGCAGAAAGAGCTAGCCTGGAAAGCTGTTGCTCAGCCTCATCTGCCCATGGCACTGCTCGCACAGAGGCACAGAGACTGGGGCTGCTTGCTTGTCTTGTCCCCTCAAACTTCAAACGTAGCTTAGGTGGTCCGTGCCGGGCGCCTCCGGCAGCCCTGCTCCGAAAATGCAAACGTCTGCAGATAGCTCGCAGGCAGAAAGAGCTAGCCTGGAAAGCTGTTGCTCAGCCTCATCTGCCCATGGCACTGCTCGCACAGAGGCACAGAGATGGGGCTGCTTGCTTGTTTTACCCCCTCAAACTTCAAACGTAGCTTAGGTGGTCCGTGCCGGGCGCCTCCGGCAGCCCTGCTCCGAAAATGCGAACGTCTGCAGATAGCTCGCAGGCAGAAAGAGCTAGCCTGGAAAGCTGTTGCTCAGCCTCATCTGCCCATGGCACTGCTCGCACAGAGGCACAGAGATGGGGCTGCTTGCTTGTCTTGTCCCCTCAAACTTCAAATGTATCTTAGGTGGTATGTGCCGGGCGCATACGGCAGCCCTGCTCCGAAAATGCAAACGTCTGCAGATAGCTCGCAGGCAGAAAGAGCTAGCCTGGAAAGCTGTTGCTCAGCCTCATCTGCCCATGGCACTGCTCGCACAGAGGCACAGAGACTGGGGCTGCTTGCTTGTCTTGTCCCCTCAAACTTCAAACGTAGCTTAGGTGGTCTGTGCCGGGCACCTCCGGCAGCCCTGCTCCGAAAATGCAAACGTCTGCAGATAGCTCGCAGGCAGAAAGAGCTAGCCTGGAAAGCTGTTGCTCAGCCTCATCTGCCCATGGCACTGCTCGCACAGAGGCACAGAGACTGGGGCTGCTTGCTTGTTTTGCCCCCTCAAACTTCAAACGTAGCTTAGGTGGTCCGTGCCAGGCGCCTCCGGCAGCCCTGCTCCGAAAATGCGAACGTCTGCAGATAGCTCGCAGGCAGAAAGAGCTAGCCTGGAAAGCTGTTGCTCAGCCTCATCTGCCCATGGCACTGCTCGCACAGAGGCACAGAGACTGGGGCTGCTTGCTTGTCTTGTCCCCTCAAACTTCAAACGTAGCTTAGGTGGTCTGTGCCGGGCACCTCCGGCAGCCCTGCTCCGAAAATGCAAACGTCTGCAGATAGCTCGCAGGCAGAAAGAGCTAGCCTGGAAAGCTGTTGCTCAGCCTCATCTGCCCATGGCACTGCTCGCACAGAGGCACAGAGACTGGGGCTGCTTGCTTGTTTTGCCCCCTCAAACTTCAAACGTATCTTAGGTGGTCCGTGCCAGGCGCCTCCGGCAGCCCTGCTCCGAAAATGCGAAGGTCTCCAGATAGCTCGCAGGCAGAAAGAGCTAGCCTGGAAAGCTGTTGCTCAGCCTCATCTGCCCATGGCACTGCTCGCACAGAGGCACAGAGACTGGGGCTGCTTGCTTGTCTTGTCCCCTCAAACTTCAAATGTAGCTTAGGTGGTATGTGCCGGGCGCATACGGCAGCCCTTCTCCGAAAATCCAAACGTCTGCAGATAGCTCGCAGGCAGAAAGAGCTAGCCTGGAAAGCTGTTGCTCAGCCTCATCTGCCCATGGCACTGCTCGCACAGAGGCACAGAGACTGGGGCTGCTTGCTTGTCTTGTCCCCTCAAACTTCAAACGTAGCTTAGGTGGTCCGTGCTAGGCGCCTCCGGCAGCCCTGCTCCGAAAATGCAAACGTCTGCAGATAGCTCGCAGGCAGAAAGAGCTAGCCTGGAAAGCTGTTGCTCAGCCTCATCTGCCCATGGCACTGCTCGCACAGAGGCACAGAGACTGGGGCTGCTTGCTTGTCTTGTCCCCTCAAACTTCAAACGTAGCTTAGGTGGTCTGTGCCGGGCGCCTCCGGCAGCCCTGCTCCGAAAATGCAAACGTCTGCAGATAGCTCGCAGGCAGAAAGAGCTAGCCTGGAAAGCTGTTGCTCAGCCTCATCTGCCCATGGCACTGCTCGCACAGAGGCACAGAGACTGGGGCTGCTTGCTTGTTTTACCCCCTCAAACTTCAAACGTAGCTTAGGTGGTCCGTGCCGGGCGCCTCCGGCAGCCCTGCTCCGAAAATGCGAACGTCTGCAGATAGCTCGCAGGCAGAAAGAGCTAGCCTGGAAAGCTGTTGCTCAGCCTCATCTGCCCATGGCACTGCTCGCACAGAGGCACAGAGACTGGGGCTGCTTGCTTGTCTTGTCCCCTCAAACTTCAAATGTAGCTTAGGTGGTCCGTGCCGGGCGCCTCCGGCAGCCCTGCTCCGAAAATGCAAACGTCTGCACATAGCTCGCAGGCAGAAAGAGCTAGCCTGGAAAGCTGTTGCTCAGCCTCATCTGCCCATGGCACTGCTCGCACAGAGGCACAGAGACTGGGGCTGCTTGCTTGTCTTGTCCCCTCAAACTTCAAACGTAGCTTAGGTGGTCCGTGCCGGGCGCCTCCGGCAGCCCTGCTCCGAAAATCCAAACGTCTGCAGATAGCTCGCAGGCAGAAAGAGCTAGCCTGGAAAGCTGTTGCTCAGCCTCATCTGCCCATAGCACTGCTCGCACAGAGGCACAGAGATGGGGCTGCTTGCTTGTCTTGTCCCCTCAAACTTCAAATGTAGCTTAGGTGGTATGTGCCGGGGGCATACGGCAGCCCTGCTCCGAAAATCCAAACGTCTGCAGATAGCTCGCAGGCAGAAAGAGCTAGCCTGGAAAGCTGTTGCTCAGCCTCATCTGCCCATGGCACTGCTCGCACAGAGGCACAGAGACTGGGGCTGCTTGCTTGTCTTGTCCCCTCAAACTTCAAACGTAGCTTAGGTGGTCCGTGCCGGGCGCCTCCGGCAGCCCTGCTCCGAAAATGCAAACGTCTGCAGATAGCTCGCAGGCAGAAAGAGCTAGCCTGGAAAGCTGTTGCTCAGCCTCATCTGCCCATGGCACTGCTCGCACAGAGGCACAGAGACTGGGGCTGCTTGCTTGTCTTGTCCCCTCAAACTTCAAATGTAGCTTAGGTGGTATGTGCCGGGCGCATACGGCAGCCCTTCTCCGAAAATCCAAACGTCTGCAGATAGCTCGCAGGCAGAAAGAGCTAGCCTGGAAAGCTGTTGCTCAGCCTCATCTGCCCATGGCACTGCTCGCACAGAGGCACAGAGACTGGGGCTGCTTGCTTGTCTTGTCCCCTCAAACTTCAAACGTAGCTTAGGTGGTCTGTGCCGGGCACCTCCGGCAGCCCTGCTCCGAAAATGCAAATGTCTGCAGATAGCTCGCAGGCAGAAAGAGCTAGCCTGGAAAGCTGTTGCTCAGCCTCATCTGCCCATGGCACTGCTCGCACAGAGGCACAGAGACTGGGGCTGCTTGCTTGTTTTGCCCCATCAAACTTCAAACGTAGCTTAGGTGGTCCGTGCCAGGCGCCTCCGGCAGCCCTGCTCCGAAAATGCGAAGGTCTCCAGATAGCTCGCAGGCAGAAAGAGCTAGCCTGGAAAGCTGTTGCTCAGCCTCATCTGCCCATGGCACTGCTCGCACAGAGGCACAGAGACTGGGGCTGCTTGCTTGTCTTGTCCCCTCAAACTTCAAATGTAGCTTAGGTGGTATGTGCCGGGCGCATACGGCAGCCCTTCTCCGAAAATCCAAACGTCTGCAGATAGCTCGCAGGCAGAAAGAGCTAGCCTGGAAAGCTGTTGCTCAGCCTCATCTGCCCATGGCACTGCTCGCACAGAGGCACAGAGACTGGGGCTGCTTGCTTGTCTTGTCCCCTCAAACTTCAAACGTAGCTTAGGTGGTCCGTGCCAGGCGCCTCCGGCAGCCCTGCTCCGAAAATCCAAACGTCTGCAGATAGCTCGCAGGCAGAAAGAGCTAGCCTGGAAAGCTGTTGCTCAGCCTCATCTGCCCATGGCACTGCTCGCACAGAGGCACAGAGACTGGGGCTGCTTGCTTGTCTTGTCCCCTCAAACTTCAAACGTAGCTTAGGTGGTCTGTGCCGGGCGCCTCCAGCAGCCCTGCTCCGAAAATGCAAACGTCTGCAGATAGCTCGCAGGCAGAAAGAGCTAGCCTGGAAAGCTGTTGCTCAGCCTCATCTGCCCATGGCACTGCTCGCACAGAGGCACAGAGACTGGGGCTGCTTGCTTGTTTTGCCCCCTCAAACTTCAAACGTAGCTTAGGTGGTCCGTGCCAGGCGCCTCCGGCAGCCCTGCTCCGAAAATGCGAAGGTCTGCAGATAGCTCGCAGGCAGAAAGAGCTAGCCTGGAAAGCTGTTGCTCAGCCTCATCTGCCCATGGCACTGCTCGCACAGAGGCACAGAGACTGGGGCTGCTTGCTTGTCTTGTCCCCTCAAACTTCAAACGTAGCTTAGGTGGTCCGTGCCGGGCGCCTCCGGCAGCCCTGCTCCGAAAATCCAAACGTCTGCAGATAGCTCGCAGGCAGAAAGAGCTAGCCTGGAAAGCTGTTGCTCAGCCTCATCTGCCCATGGCACTGCTCGCACAGAGGCACAGAGACTGGGGCTGCTTGCTTGTCTTGTCCCCTCAAACTTCAAATGTAGCTTAGGTGGTCTGTGCCGGGCACCTCCGGCAGCCCTGCTCCGAAAATCCAAACGTCTGCAGATAGCTCGCAGGCAGAAAGAGCTAGCCTGGAAAGCTGTTGCTCAGCCTCATCTGCCCATGGCACTGCTCGCACAGAGGCACAGAGACTGGGGCTGCTTGCTTGTTTTGCCCCCTCAAACTTCAAACGTAACTTAGGTGGTCCGTGCCAGGCGCCTCCGGCAGCCCTGCTCCGAAAATGCGAAGGTCTGCAGATAGCTCGCAGGCAGAAAGAGCTAGCCTGGAAAGCTGTTGCTCAGCCTCATCTGCCCATGGCACTGCTCGCACAGAGGCACAGAGATGGGGGCTGCTTGATTGTTTTGCCCCCTCAAACTTCAAACGTAGCTTAGGTGGTCCGTGCCGATCGCCTCCGGCAGCCCTGCTCCGAAAATGCAAACGTCTGCAGATAGCTCGCAGGCAGAAAGAGCTAGCCTGGAAAGCTGTTGCTCAGCCTCATCTGCCCATGGCACTGCTCGCACAGAGGCACAGAGACTGGGGCTGCTTGCTTGTCTTGTCCCCTCAAACTTCAAACGTAGCTTAGGTGGTCCGTGCCGAGCGCATCCGACAGCCCTGCTCCAAAAATGCGAACGTCTGCAGATAGCTCGCAGGCAGAAAGAGCTAGCCTGGAAAGCTGTTGCTCAGCCTCATCTGCCCATGGCACTGCTCGCACAGAGGCACAGAGACTGGGGCTGCTTGCTTGTCTTGTCCCCTCAAACTTCAAATGTATCTTAGGTGGTCCGTGCCGGGCGCCTCCGGCAGCCCTGCTCCGAAAATGCGAACGTCTGCAGATAGCTCATAGGCAGAAAGAGCTAGCCTGGAAAGCTGTTGCTCAGCCTCATCTGCCCATGGCACTGCTCGCACAGAGGCACAGAGACTGGGGCTGCTTGCTTGTCTTGTCCCCTCAAACTTCAAACGTAGCTTAGGTGGTCTGTGCCGGGCACCTCCGGCAGCCCTGCTCCGAAAATGCAAACGTCTGCAGATAGCTCGCAGGCAGAAAGAGCTAGCCTGGAAAGCTGTTGCTCAGCCTCATCTGCCCATGGCACTGCTCGCACAGAGGCACAGAGACTGGGGCTGCTTGCTTGTTTTGCCCCCTCAAACTTCAAACGTAGCTTAGGTGGTCCGTGCCGGGCGCATCCGGCAGCCCTGCTCCGAAAATGCGAAGGTCTGCAGATAGCTCGCAGGCAGAAAGAGCTAGCCTGGAAAGCTGTTGCTCAGCCTCATCTGCCCATGGCACTGCTCGCACAGAGGCACAGAGACTGGGGCTGCTTGCTTGTCTTGTCCCCTCAAACTTCAAACGTAGCTTAGGTGGTCCGTGCCGGGCGCCTCCGGCAGCCCTGCTCCGAAAATCCAAACGTCTGCAGATAGCTCGCAGGCAGAAAGAGCTAGCCTGGAAAGCTGTTGCTCAGCCTCATCTGCCCATGGCACTGCTCGCACAGAGGCACAGAGACTGGGGCTGCTTGCTTGTCTTGTCCCCTCAAACTTCAAATGTAGCTTAGGTGGTCTGTGCCGGGCGCCTCCGGCAGCCCTGCTCCGAAAATGCAAACGTCTGCAGATAGCTCGCAGGCAGAAAGAGCTAGCCTGGAAAGCTGTTGCTCAGCCTCATCTGCCCATGGCACTGCTCGCACAGAGGCACAGAGACTGGGGCTGCTTGCTTGTTTTTCCCCCTCAAACTTCAAACGTAACTTAGGTGGTCCGTGCCAGGCGCCTCCGGCAGCCCTGCTCCGAAAATGCGAAGGTCTGCAGATAGCTCGCAGGCAGAAAGAGCTAGCCTGGAAAGCTGTTGCTCAGCCTCATCTGCCCATGGTACTGCTCGCACAGAGGCACAGAGATGGGGGCTGCTTGATTGTTTTGCCCCCTCAAACTTCAAACGTATCTTAGGTGGTCCGTTCCGATCGCCTCCGGCAGCCCTGCTCCGAAAATGCAAACGTCTGCAGATAGCTCGCAGGCAGAAAGAGCTAGCCTGGAAAGCTGTTGCTCAGCCTCATCTGCCCATGGCACTGCTCGCACAGAGGCACAGAGACTGGGGCTGCTTGCTTGTCTTGTCCCCTCAAACTTCAAACGTAGCTTAGGTGGTCCGTGCCGAGCGCATCCGACAGCCCTGCTCCTAAAAATGCGAACGTGTGCAGATAGCTCGCAGGCAGAAAGAGCTAGCCTGGAAAGCTGTTGCTCAGCCTCATCTGCCCATGGCACTGCTCGCACAGAGGCACAGAGACTGGGGCTGCTTGCTTGTCTTGTCCCCTCAAACTTCAAATGTATCTTAGGTGGTCCGTGCCGGGCGCCTCCGGCAGCCCTGCTCCGAAAATGCGAACGTCTGCAGATAGCTCGCAGGCAGAAAGAGCTAGCCTGGAAAGCTGTTGCTCAGCCTCATCTGCCCATGGCACTGCTCGCACAGAGGCACAGAGACTGGGGCTGCTTGCTTGTCTTGCCCCCTCAAACTTCAAACGTATCTTAGGTGGTCCGTGCCAGGCGCCTCCGGCAGCCCTGCTCCGAAAATGCAAACGTCTGCAGATAGCTCGCAGGCAGAAAGAGCTAGCCTGGAAAGCTGTTGCTCAGCCTCATCTGCCCATGGCACTGCTCGCACAGAGGCACAGAGACTGGGGCTGCTTGATTGTTTTGCCCCCTCAAACTTCAAACGTAGCTTAGGTGGTCCGTGCCGGGCGCCTCCAGCAGCCCTGCTCCAAAAATGCGAACGTCTGCAGATAGCTCGCAGGCAGAAAGAGCTAGCCTGGAAAGCTGTTGCTCAGCCTCATCTGCCCATGGCACTGCTCGCACAGAGGCACAGAGACTGGGGCTGCTTGCTTGTTTTGCCCCCTCAAACTTCAAACGTAGCTTAGGTGGTCCGTGCCAGGCGCCTCCGGCAGCCCTGCTCCGAAAATGCGAAGGTCTGCAGATAGCTCGCAGGCAGAAAGAGCTAGCCTGGAAAGCTGTTGCTCAGCCTCATCTGCCCATGGCACTGCTCGCACAGAGGCACAGAGACTGGGGCTGCTTGCTTGTCTTGTCCCCTCAAACTTCAAACGTAGCTTAGGTGGTCCGTGCCGGGCGCCTCCGGCAGCCCTGCTCCGAAAATCCAAACGTCTGCAGATAGCTCGCAGGCAGAAAGAGCTAGCCTGGAAAGCTGTTGCTCAGCCTCATCTGCCCATGGCACTGCTCGCACAGAGGCACAGAGACTGGGGCTGCTTGCTTGTCTTGTCCCCTCAAACTTCAAATGTAGCTTAGGTGGTCTGTGCCGGGCACCTCCGGCAGCCCTGCTCCGAAAATGCAAACGTCTGCAGATAGCTCGCAGGCAGAAAGAGCTAGCCTGGAAAGCTGTTGCTCAGCCTCATCTGCCCATGGCACTGCTCGCACAGAGGCACAGAGACTGGGGCTGCTTGCTTGTTTTGCCCCCTCAAACTTCAAACGTAACTTAGGTGGTCCGTGCCAGGCGCCTCCGGCAGCCCTGCTCCGAAAATGCGAAGGTCTGCAGATAGCTCGCAGGCAGAAAGAGCTAGCCTGGAAAGCTGTTGCTCAGCCTCATCTGCCCATGGCACTGCTCGCACAGAGGCACAGAGATGGGGGCTGCTTGATTGTTTTGCCCCCTCAAACTTCAAACGTAGCTTAGGTGGTCCGTGCCGATCGCCTCCGGCAGCCCTGCTCCGAAAATGCAAACGTCTGCAGATAGCTCGCAGGCAGAAAGAGCTAGCCTGGAAAGCTGTTGCTCAGCCTCATCTGCCCATGGCACTGCTCGCACAGAGGCACAGAGACTGGGGCTGCTTGCTTGTCTTGTCCCCTCAAACTTCAAACGTAGCTTAGGTGGTCCGTGCCGAGCGCATCCGACAGCCCTGCTCCAAAAATGCGAACGTCTGCAGATAGCTCGCAGGCAGAAAGAGCTAGCCTGGAAAGCTGTTGCTCAGCCTCATCTGCCCATGGCACTGCTCGCACAGAGGCACAGAGACTGGGGCTGCTTGCTTGTCTTGTCCCCTCAAACTTCAAATGTATCTTAGGTGGTCCGTGCCGGGCGCCTCCGGCAGCCCTGCTCCGAAAATGCGAACGTCTGCAGATAGCTCATAGGCAGAAAGAGCTAGCCTGGAAAGCTGTTGCTCAGCCTCATCTGCCCATGGCACTGCTCGCACAGAGGCACAGAGACTGGGGCTGCTTGCTTGTCTTGTCCCCTCAAACTTCAAACGTAGCTTAGGTGGTCTGTGCCGGGCACCTCCGGCAACCCTGCTCCGAAAATGCAAACGTCTGCAGATAGCTCGCAGGCAGAAAGAGCTAGCCTGGAAAGCTGTTGCTCAGCCTCATCTGCCCATGGCACTGCTCGCACAGAGGCACAGAGACTGGGGCTGCTTGCTTGTTTTGCCCCCTCAAACTTCAAACGTAGCTTAGGTGGTCCGTGCCAGGCGCCTCCGGCAGCCCTGCTCCGAAAATGCGAAGGTCTGCAGATAGCTCGCAGGCAGAAAGAGCTAGCCTGGAAAGCTGTTGCTCAGCCTCATCTGCCCATGGCACTGCTCGCACAGAGGCACAGAGACTGGGGCTGCTTGCTTGTCTTGTCCCCTCAAACTTCAAACGTAGCTTAGGTGGTCCGTGCCGGGCGCCTCCGTCAGCCCTGCTCCGAAAATCCAAACGTCTGCAGATAGCTCGCAGGCAGAAAGAGCTAGCCTGGAAAGCTGTTGCTCAGCCTCATCTGCCCATGGCACTGCTCGCACAGAGGCACAGAGACTGGGGCTGCTTGCTTGTCTTGTCCCCTCAAACTTCAAATGTAGCTTAGGTGGTCTGTGCCGGGCGCCTCCGGCAGCCCTGCTCCGAAAATGCAAACGTCTGCAGATAGCTCGCAGGCAGAAAGAGCTAGCCTGGAAAGCTGTTGCTCAGCCTCATCTGCCCATGGCACTGCTCGCACAGAGGCACAGAGACTGGGGCTGCTTGCTTGTTTTTCCCCCTCAAACTTCAAACGTAACTTAGGTGGTCCGTGCCAGGCGCCTCCGGCAGCCCTGCTCCGAAAATGCGAAGGTCTGCAGATAGCTCGCAGGCAGAAAGAGCTAGCCTGGAAAGCTGTTGCTCAGCCTCATCTGCCCATGGTACTGCTCGCACAGAGGCACAGAGATGGGGGCTGCTTGATTGTTTTGCCCCCTCAAACTTCAAACGTATCTTAGGTGGTCCGTTCCGATCGCCTCCGGCAGCCCTGCTCCGAAAATGCAAACGTCTGCAGATAGCTCGCAGGCAGAAAGAGCTAGCCTGGAAAGCTGTTGCTCAGCCTCATCTGCCCATGGCACTGCTCGCACAGAGGCACAGAGACTGGGGCTGCTTGCTTGTCTTGTCCCCTCAAACTTCAAACGTAGCTTAGGTGGTCCGTGCCGAGCGCATCCGACAGCCCTGCTCCTAAAAATGCGAACGTGTGCAGATAGCTCGCAGGCAGAAAGAGCTAGCCTGGAAAGCTGTTGCTCAGCCTCATCTGCCCATGGCACTGCTCGCACAGAGGCACAGAGACTGGGGCTGCTTGCTTGTCTTGTCCCCTCAAACTTCAAATGTATCTTAGGTGGTCCGTGCCGGGCGCCTCCGGCAGCCCTGCTCCGAAAATGCGAACGTCTGCAGATAGCTCGCAGGCAGAAAGAGCTAGCCTGGAAAGCTGTTGCTCAGCCTCATCTGCCCATGGCACTGCTCGCACAGAGGCACAGAGACTGGGGCTGCTTGCTTGTCTTGCCCCCTCAAACTTCAAACGTATCTTAGGTGGTCCGTGCCAGGCGCCTCCGGCAGCCCTGCTCCGAAAATGCAAACGTCTGCAGATAGCTCGCAGGCAGAAAGAGCTAGCCTGGAAAGCTGTTGCTCAGCCTCATCTGCCCATGGCACTGCTCGCACAGAGGCACAGAGACTGGGGCTGCTTGATTGTTTTGCCCCCTCAAACTTCAAACGTAGCTTAGGTGGTCCGTGCCGGGCGCCTCCAGCAGCCCTGCTCCAAAAATGCGAACGTCTGCAGATAGCTCGCAGGCAGAAAGAGCTAGCCTGGAAAGCTGTTGCTCAGCCTCATCTGCCCATGGCACTGCTCGCACAGAGGCACAGAGACTGGGGCTGCTTGCTTGTTTTACCCCCTCAAACTTCAAACGTAGCTTAGGTGGTCCGTGCCCGGCGCCTCCGGCAGCCCTGCTCCGAAAATGCGAACGTCTGCAGATAGCTCGCAGGCAGAAAGAGCTAGCCTGGAAAGCTGTTGCTCAGCCTCATCTGCCCATGGCACTGCTCGCACAGAGGCACAGAGACTGGGGCTGCTTGCTTGTCTTGTCCCCTCAAACTTCAAATGTAGCTTAGGTGGTCCGTGCCGGGCGCCTCCGGCAGCCCTGCTCCGAAAATGCAAACGTCTGCAGATAGCTCGCAGGCAGAAAGAGCTAGCCTGGAAAGCTGTTGCTCAGCCTCATCTGCCCATGGCACTGCTCGCACAGAGGCACAGAGATGGGGGCTGCTTGATTGTTTTGCACCCTCAAACTTCAAACGAAGCTTAGGTGGTCCGTGCCGGGCGCCTCCGGCAGCCCTGCTCCAAAAATGCGAACGTCTGCAGATAGCTCTCAGACAGAAAGAGCTAGCCTGGAAAGCTGTTGCTCAGCCTCATCTGCCCATGGCACTGCTCGCACAGAGGCACAGAGACTGGGGCTGCTTGCTTGTTTTACCCCCTCAAACTTCAAACGTAGCTTAGGTGGTCCGTGCCGGGCGCCTCCGGCAGCCCTGCTCCGAAAATGCGAACGTCTGCAGATAGCTCGCAGGCAGAAAGAGCTAGCCTGGAAAGCTGTTGCTCAGCCTCATCTGCCCATGGCACTGCTCGCACAGAGGCACAGAGACTGGGGCTGCTTGCTTGTCTTGTCCCCTCAAACTTCAAACGTAGCTTAGGTGGTCCGTGCCGGGCGCCTCCGGCAGCCCTGCTCCGAAAATGCAAACGTCTGCAGATAGCTCGCAGGCAGAAAGAGCTAGCCTGGAAAGCTGTTGCTCAGCCTCATCTGCCCATGGCACTGCTCGCACAGAGGCACAGAGATGGGGCTGCTTGCTTGTCTTGTTCCGTCAAACTTCAAATGTAGCTTAGGTGGTATGTGCCGGGCGCATACGGCAGCCCTTCTCCGAAAATCCAAACGTCTGCAGATAGCTCGCAGGCAGAAAGAGCTAGCCTGGAAAGCTGTTGCTCAGCCTCATCTGCCCATGGCACTGCTCGCACAGAGGCACAGAGACTGGGGCTGCTTGCTTGTCTTGTCCCCTCAAACTTCAAACGTAGCTTAGGTGGTCCGTGCTAGGCGCCTCCGGCAGCCCTGCTCCGAAAATCCAAACGTCTGCAGATAGCTCGCAGGCAGAAAGAGCTAGCCTGGAAAGCTGTTGCTCAGCCTCATCTGCCCATGGCACTGCTCGCACAGAGGCACAGAGACTGGGGCTGCTTGCTTGTCTTGTCCCCTCAAACTTCAAACGTAGCTTAGGTGGTCCGTGCCGGGCGCCTCCGGCAGCCCTGCTCCGAAAATCCAAACGTCTGCAGATAGCTCGCAGGCAGAAAGAGCTAGCCTGGAAAGCTGTTGCTCAGCCTCATCTGCCCATGGCACTGCTCGCACAGAGGCACAGAGACTGGGGCTGCTTGCTTGTCTTGTCCCCTCAAACTTCAAACGTATCTTAGGTGGTCCGTGCCAGGCGCCTCCGGCAGCCCTGCTCCGAAAATGCGAAGGTCTCCAGATAGCTCGCAGGCAGAAAGAGCTAGCCTGGAAAGCTGTTGCTCAGCCTCATCTGCCCATGGCACTGCTCGCACAGAGGCACAGAGACTGGGGCTGCTTGCTTGTCTTGTCCCCTCAAACTTCAAATGTAGCTTAGGTGGTATGTGCCGGGCGCATACGGCAGCCCTTCTCCGAAAATCCGAACGTCTGCAGATAGCTCGCAGGCAGAAAGAGCTAGCCTGGAAAGCTGTTGCTCAGCCTCATCTGCCCATGGCACTGCTCGCACAGAGGCACAGAGACTGGGGCTGCTTGCTTGTCTTGTCCCCTCAAACTTCAAACGTAGCTTAGGTGGTCCGTGCTAGGCGCCTCCGGCAGCCCTGCTCCGAAAATCCAAACGTCTGCAGATAGCTCGCAGGCAGAAAGAGCTAGCCTGGAAAGCTGTTGCTCAGCCTCATCTGCCCATGGCACTGCTCGCACAGAGGCACAGAGACTGGGGCTGCTTGCTTGTCTTGTCCCCTCAAACTTCAAACGTAGCTTAGGTGGTCTGTGCCAGGCGCCTCCGGCAGCCCTGCTCCGAAAATGCAAACGTCTGCAGATAGCTCGCAGGCAGAAAGAGCTAGCCTGGAAAGCTGTTGCTCAGCCTCATCTGCCCATGGCACTGCTCGCACAGAGGCACAGAGACTGGGGCTGCTTGCTTGTTTTGCCCCCTCAAACTTCAAACGTAGCTTAGGTGGTCCGTGCCAGGCGCCTCCGGCAGCCCTGCTCCGAAAATGCGAAGGTCTGCAGATAGCTCGCAGGCAGAAAGAGCTAGCCTGGAAAGCTGTTGCTCAGCCTCATCTGCCCATGGCACTGCTCGCACAGAGGCACACAGACTGGGGCTGATGGCTTGTCTTGTCCCCTCAAACTTCAAACGTAGCTTAGGTGGTCCGTGCCGGGCGCCTCCGGCAGCCCTGCTCCGAAAATCCAAACGTCTGCAGATAGCTCGCAGGCAGAAAGAGCTAGCCTGGAAAGCTGTTGCTCAGCCTCATCTGCCCATGGCACTGCTCGCACAGAGGCACAGAGACTGGGGCTGCTTGCTTGTCTTGTCCCCTCAAACTTCAAACGTAGCTTAGGTGGTCTGTGCCGGGCGCCTCCGGCAGCCCTGCTCCGAAAATCCAAACGTCTGCAGATAGCTCGCAGGCAGAAAGAGCTAGCCTGGAAAGCTGTTGCTCAGCCTCATCTGCCCATGGCACTGCTCGCACAGAGGCACAGAGACTGGGGCTGCTTGCTTGTTTTGCCCCCTCAAACTTCAAACGTAACTTAGGTGGTCCGTGCCAGGCGCCTCCGGCAGCCCTGCTCCGAAAATGCGAAGGTCTCCAGATAGCTCGCAGGCAGAAAGAGCTAGCCTGGAAAGCTGTTGCTCAGCCTCATCTGCCCATGGCACTGCTCGCACAGAGGCACAGAGATGGGGGCTGCTTGATTGTTTTGCCCCCTCAAACTTCAAACGTAGCTTAGGTGGTCCGTGCCGGGCGCCTCCGGCAGCCCTGCTCCGAAAATGCGAACGTCTGCAGATAGCTCGCAGGCAGAAAGAGCTAGCCTGGAAAGCTGTTGCTCAGCCTCATCTGCCCATGGCACTGCTCGCACAGAGGCACAGAGACTGGGGCTGCTTGCTTGTCTTGTCCCCTCAAACTTCAAACGTAGCTTAGGTGGTCCGTGCCGAGCGCATCCGACAGCCCTGCTCCAAAAATGCGAACGTCTGCAGATAGCTCGCAGGCAGAAAGAGCTAGCCTGGAAAGCTGTTGCTCAGCCTCATCTGCCCATGGCACTGCTCGCACAGAGGCACAGAGACTGGGGCTGCTTGCTTGTCTTGTCCCCTCAAACTTCAAATGTATCTTAGGTGGTCCGTGCCGGGCGCCTCCGGCAGCCCTGCTCCGAAAATCCAAACGTCTGCAGATAGCTCGCAGGCAGAAAGAGCTAGCCTGGAAAGCTGTTGCTCAGCCTCATCTGCCCATGGCACTGCTCGCACAGAGGCACAGAGACTGGGGCTGCTTGCTTGTCTTGTCCCCTCAAACTTCAAACGTAGCTTAGGTGGTCCGTGCCGGGCGCCTCCGGCAGCCCTGCTCCGAAAATGCAAACGTCTGCAGATAGCTCGCAGGCAGAAAGAGCTAGCCTGGAAAGCTGTTGCTCAGCCTCATCTGCCCATGGCACTGCTCGCACAGAGGCACAGAGACTGGGGCTGCTTGCTTGTCTTGTCCCCTCAAACTTCAAATGTAGCTTAGGTGGTCCGTGCCGGGCGCATCCGGCAGCCCTGCTCCAAAAATCCAAACGTCTGCAGATAGCTCGCAGGCAGAAAGAGCTAGCCTGGAAAGCTGTTGCTCAGCCTCATCTGCCCATGGCACTGCTCGCACAGAGGCACAGAGACTGGGGCTGCTTGCTTGTCTTGTCCCCTCAAACTTCAAACGTAGCTTAGGTGGTCCGTGCCGGGCGCCTCCGGCAGCCCTGCTCCGAAAATCCAAACGTCTGCAGATAGCTCGCAGCCAGAAAGAGCTAGCCTGGAAAGCTGTTGCTCAGCCTCATCTGCCCATGGCACTGCTTGCACAGAGGCACAGAGACTGGGGCTGCTTGCTTGTCTTGTCCCCTCAAACTTCAAATGTAGCTTAGGTGGTCCGTGCCGGGCGCATCCGACAGCCCTGCTCCAAAAATGCAAACGTCTGCAGATAGCTCGCAGGCAGAAAGAGCTAGCCTGGAAAGCTGTTGCTCAGCCTCATCTGCCCATGGCACTGCTCACACAGAGGCACAGAGACTGGGGCTGCTTGCTTGTTTTGCCCACTCAAACTTCAAACGTAGCTTAGATGGTCCGTGCCAGGCGCCTCCGGCAGCCCTGCTCCGAAAATGCGAACGTCTGCAGATAGCTCGCAGGCAGAAAGAGCTAGCCTGGAAAGCTGTTGCTCAGCCTCATCTGCCCATGGCACTGCTCGCACAGAGGCACAGAGACTGGGGCTGCTTGCTTGTCTTGCCCCCTCAAACTTCAAACGTAGCGTAGGTGGTCCGTGCCGGGCGCCTCCGGCAGCCCTGCTCCGAAAATGCAAACGTCTGCAGATAGCTCGCAGGCAGAAAGAGCTAGCCTGGAAAGCTGTTGCTCAGCCTCATCTGCCCATGGCACTGCTCGCACAGAGGCACAGAGACTGGGGCTGCTTGCTTGTCTTGCCCCCTCAAACTTCAAATGTAGCTTAGGTGGTCCGTGCCGGGCGCCTCCGGCAGCCCTGCTCCGAAAATGCAAACGTCTGCAGATAGCTCGCAGGCAGAAAGAGCTAGCCTGGAAAGCTGTTGCTCAGCCTCATCTGCCCATGGCACTGCTCGCACAGAGGCACAGAGACTGGGGCTGCTTGCTTGTCTTGTCCCCTCAAACTTCAAATGTAGCTTAGGTGGTATGTGCCGGGCGCATACGGCAGCCCTTCTCCGAAAATCCAAAAATCTGCAGATTGCTCGCAGGCAGAAAGAGCTAGCCTGGAAAGCTGTTGCTCAGCCTCATCTGCCCATGGCACTGCTCGCACAGAGGCACAGAGACTGGGGCTGCTTGCTTGTCTTGTCCCCCCAAACTTCAAACGTAGCTTAGGTGGTCCGTGCTATTCGCCTCCGGCAGCCCTGCTCCGAAAATGCAAACGTCTGCAGATAGCTCGCAGGCAGAAAGAGCTAGCCTGGAAAGCTGTTGCTCAGCCTCATCTGCCCATGGCACTGCTCGCACAGAGGCACAGAGACTGGGGCTGCTTGCTTGTCTTGTCCCCTCAAACTTCAAACGTAGCTTAGGTGGTCCGTGCCGGGCGCCTCCGGCAGCCCTGCTCCGAAAATGCGAACGTCTGCAGATAGCTCGAAGGCAGAAAGAGCCAGCCTGGAAAGCTGTTGCTCAGCCTCATCTGCCCATGGCACTGCTCGCACAGAGGCACAGAGACTGGGGCTGCTTGCTTGTCTTGCCCCCTCAAACTTCAAACGTAACTTAGGTGGTCCGTGCCGGGCGCCTCCGGCAGCCCTGCTCCGAAAATGCAAAAATCTGCAGATAGCTCGCAGGCAGAAAGAGCTAGCCTGGAAAGCTGTTGCTCAGCCTCATCTGCCCATGGCACTGCTCGCACAGAGGCACAGAGACAGGGGCTGCTTGCTTGTCTTGTCCCCTCAAACTTCAAACGTAGCTTAGGTGGTCCGTGCCAGACGCCTCCGGCAGCCCTGCTCCGAAAATCCAAACGTCTGCAGATAGCTCGCAGGCAGAAAGAGCTAGCCTGGAAAGCTGTTGCTCAGCCTCATCTGCCCATGGCACTGCTCGCACAGAGGCACAGAGACTGGGGCTGCTTGCTTGTCTTGTCCCCTCAAACTTCAAACGTAGCTTAGGTGGTCCGTGCCGGGCGCCTCCGGCAGCCCTGCTCCGAAAATGCGAACGTCTGCAGATAGCTCGCAGGCAGAAAGAGCTAGCCTGGAAAGCTGTTGCTCAGCCTCATCTGCCCATGGCACTGCTCGCACAGAGGCACAGAGACTGGGGCTGCTTGCTTGTCTTGTCCCCTCAAACTTCAAACGTAGCTTAGGTGGTCCGTGCCGGGCGCCTCCGGCAGCCCTTCTCCGAAAATGCAAACGTCTGCAGATAGCTCGCAGGCAGAAAGAGCTAGCCTGGAAAGCTGTTGCTCAGCCTCATCTGCCCATGGCACTGCTCGCACAGAGGCACAGAGACTGGGGCTGCTTGCTTGTCTTGCCCCCTCAAACTTCAAAAGTAACTTACGTGGTCCGTGCCAGGCGCCTCCGGCAGCCCTGCTCCGAAAATGCAAACGTCTGCAGATAGCTCGCAAGCAGAAAGAGCTAGCCTGGAAAGCTGTTGCTCAGCCTCATCTGCCCATGGCACTGCTCGCACAGAGGCACAGAGACTGGGGCTGCTTGCTTGTCTTGTCCCCTCAAACTTCAAACGTAACTTAGGTGGTCCGTGCCGGGCGCCTCCGGCAGCCCTGCTCCGAAAATGCAAACGTCTGCAGATAGCTCGCAGGCAGAAAGAGCTAGCCTGGAAAGCTGTTGCTCAGCCTCATCTGCCCATGGCACTGCTCGCACAGAGGCACAGAGACTGGGGCTGCTTGCTTGTCTTGTCCCCTCAAACTTCAAACGTAGCTTAGGTGGTCCGTGCCAGACGCCTCCGGCAGCCCTGCTCCGAAAATCCAAACGTCTGCAGATAGCTCGCAGGCAGAAAGAGCTAGCCTGGAAAGCTGTTGCTCAGCCTCATCTGCCCATGGCACTGCTCGCACAGAGGCACAGAGACTGGGGCTGCTTGCTTGTCTTGTCCCCTCAAACTTCAAACGTAGCTTAGGTGGTCCGTGCCGGGCGCCTCCGGCAGCCCTGCTCCGAAAATGCGAACGTCTGCAGATAGCTCGCAGGCAGAAAGAGCTAGCCTGGAAAGCTGTTGCTCAGCCTCATCTGCCCATGGCACTGCTCGCACAGAGGCACAGAGACTGGGGCTGCTTGCTTGTCTTGTCCCCTCAAACTTCAAACGTAGCTTAGGTGGTCCGTGCCGGGCGCCTCCGGCAGCCCTGCTCCGAAAATGCAAACGTCTGCAGATAGCTCGCAGGCAGAAAGAGCTAGCCTGGAAAGCTGTTGCTCAGCCTCATCTGCCCATGGCACTGCTCGCACAGAGGCACAGAGACTGGGGCTGCTTGCTTGTCTTGTCCCCTCAAACTTCAAATGTAGCTTAGGTGGTATGTGCCGGGCGCATAAGGCAGCCCTTCTCCGAAAATCCAAACGTCTGCAGATAGCTCGCAGGCAGAAAAAGCTAGCCTGGAAAGCTGTTGCTCAGCCTCATCTGCCCATGGCACTGCTTGCACAGAGGCACAGAGACTGGGGCTGCTTGCTTGTCTTGTCCCCTCAAACTTCAAATGTAGCTTAGGTGGTCCGTGCCGGGCGCATGCGACAGCCCTGCTCCAAAAATGCGAACGTCTGCAGATAGCTCGCAGGCAGAAAGAGCTAGCCTGGAAAGCTGTTGCTCAGCCTCATCTGCCCATGGCACTGCTCGCACAGAGGCACAGAGACTGGGGCTGCTTGCTTGTTTTGCCCACTCAAACTTCAAACGTAGCTTAGGTGGTCCGTGCCAGGCGCCTCCGGCAGCCCTGCTCCGAAAATGCGAACGTCTGCAGATAGCACGCAGGCAGAAAGAGCTAGCCTGGAAAGCTGTTGCTCAGCCTCATCTGCCCATGGCACTGCTCGCACAGAGGCACAGAGACTGGGGCTGCTTGCTTGTCTTGCACCCTCAAACTTCAAACGTAGCGTAGGTGGTCCGTGCCGGGCGCCTCCGGCAGCCCTGCTCCGAAAATGCAAACGTCTGCAGATAGCTCGCAGGCAGAAAGAGCTAGCCTGGAAAGCTGTTGCTCAGCCTCATCTGCCCATGGCACTGCTCGCACAGAGGCACAGAGACTGGGGCTGCTTGCTTGTCTTGCCCCCTCAAACTTCAAACGTAGCTTAGGTGGTCCGTGCCGGGCGCCTCCGGCAGCCCTGCTCCGAAAATGCAAACGTCTGCAGATAGCTCGCAGGCAGAAAGAGCTAGCCTGGAAAGCTGTTGCTCAGCCTCATCTGCCCATGGCACTGCTCGCACAGAGGCACAGAGACTGGGGCTGCTTGCTTGTCTTGTCCCCTCAAACTTCAAATGTAGCTTAGGTGGTATGTGCCGGGCGCATACGGCAGCCCTTCTCCGAAAATCCAAAAATCTGCAGATTGCTCGCAGGCAGAAAGAGCTAGCCTGGAAAGCTGTTGCTCAGCCTCATCTGCCCATGGCACTGCTCGCACAGAGGCACAGAGACTGGGGCTGCTTGCTTGTCTTGTCCCCCCAAACTTCAAACGTAGCTTAGGTGGTCCGTGCTATTCGCCTCCGGCAGCCCTGCTCCGAAAATGCAAACGTCTGCAGATAGCTCGCAGGCAGAAAGAGCTAGCCTGGAAAGCTGTTGCTCAGCCTCATCTGCCCATGGCACTGCTCGCACAGAGGCACAGAGACTGGGGCTGCTTGCTTGTCTTGTCCCCTCAAACTTCAAACGTAGCTTAGGTGGTCCGTGCCGGGCGCCTCCGGCAGCCCTGCTCCGAAAATGCGAACGTCTGCAGATAGCTCGAAGGCAGAAAGAGCTAGCCTGGAAAGCTGTTGCTCAGCCTCATCTGCCCATGGCACTGCTCGCACAGAGGCACAGAGACTGGGGCTGCTTGCTTGTTTTGCCCACTCAAACTTCAAACGTAGCTTAGATGGTCCGTGCCAGGCGCCTCCGGCAGCCCTGCTCCGAAAATGCGAACGTCTGCAGATAGCTCGCAGGCAGAAAGAGCTAGCCTGGAAAGCTGTTGCTCAGCCTCATCTGCCCATGGCACTGCTCGCACAGAGGCACAGAGACTGGGGCTGCTTGCTTGTCTTGCCCCCTCAAACTTCAAACGTAGCGTAGGTGGTCCGTGCCGGGCGCCTCCGGCAGCCCTGCTCCGAAAATGCAAACGTCTGCGGATAGCTCGCAGGCAGAAAGAGCTAGCCTGGAAAGCTGTTGCTCAGCCTCATCTGCCCATGGCACTGCTCGCACAGAGGCACAGAGACTGGGGCTGCTTGCTTGTCTTGCCCCCTCAAACTTCAAACGTAGCTTAGGTGGTCCGTGCCGGGCGCCTCCGGCAGCCCTGCTCCGAAAATGCAAACGTCTGCAGATAGCTCGCAGGCAGAAAGAGCTAGCCTGGAAAGCTGTTGCTCAGCCTCATCTGCCCATGGCACTGCTCGCACAGAGGCACAGAGACTGGGGCTGCTTGCTTGTCTTGTCCCCTCAAACTTCAAATGTAGCTTAGGTTGTATGTGCCGGGCGCATACGGCAGCCCTTCTCCGAAAATCCAAAAATCTGCAGATTGCTCGCAGGCAGAAAGAGCTAGCCTGGAAAGCTGTTGCTCAGCCTCATCTGCCCATGGCACTGCTCGCACAGAGGCACAGAGACTGGGACTGCTTGCTTGTCTTGTCCCCCCAAACTTCAAACGTAGCTTAGGTGGTCCGTGCTATTCGCCTCCGGCAGCCCTGCTCCGAAAATGCAAACGTCTGCAGATAGCTCGCAGGCAGAAAGAGCTAGCCTGGAAAGCTGTTGCTCAGCCTCATCTGCCCATGGCACTGCTCGCACAGAGGCACAGAGACTGGGGCTGCTTGCTTGTCTTGTCCCCTCAAACTTCAAACGTAGCTTAGGTGGTCCGTGCCGGGCGCCTCCGGCAGCCCTGCTCCGAAAATGCGAACGTCTGCAGATAGCTCGAAGGCAGAAAGAGCTAGCCTGGAAAGCTGTTGCTCAGCCTCATCTGCCCATGGCACTGCTCGCACAGAGGCACAGAGACTGGGGCTGCTTGCTTGTCTTGCCCCCTCAAACTTCAAACGTAACTTAGGTGGTCCGTGCCGGGCGCCTCCGGCAGCCCTGCTCCGAAAATGCAAAAATCTGCAGATAGCTCGCAGGCAGAAAGAGCTAGCCTGGAAAGCTGTTGCTCAGCCTCATCTGCCCATGGCACTGCTCGCACAGAGGCACAGAGACAGGGGCTGCTTGCTTGTCTTGTCCCCTCAAACTTCAAACGTAGCTTAGGTGGTCCGTGCCAGACGCCTCCGGCAGCCCTGCTCCGAAAATCCAAACGTCTGCAGATAGCTCGCAGGCAGAAAGAGCTAGCCTGGAAAGCTGTTGCTCAGCCTCATCTGCCCATGGCACTGCTCGCACAGAGGCACAGAGACTGGGGCTGCTTGCTTGTCTTGTCCCCTCAAACTTCAAACGTAGCTTAGGTGGTCCGTGCCGGGCGCCTCCGGCAGCCCTGCTCCGAAAATGCGAACGTCTGCAGATAGCTCGCAGGCAGAAAGAGCTAGCCTGGAAAGCTGTTGCTCAGCCTCATCTGCCCATGGCACTGCTCGCACAGAGGCACAGAGACTGGGGCTGCTTGCTTGTCTTGTCCCCTCAAACTTCAAACGTATCTTAGGTGGTCCGTGCCGGGCGCCTCCGGCAGCCCTTCTCCGAAAATGCAAACGTCTGCAGATAGCTCGCAGGCAGAAAGAGCTAGCCTGGAAAGCTGTTGCTCAGCCTCATCTGCCCATGGCACTGCTCACACAGAGGCACAGAGACTGGGGCTGCTTGCTTGTCTTGTCCCCTCAAACTTCAAACGTAGCTTAGGTGGTCCGTGCCGGGCGCCTCCGGCAGCCCTGCTCCGAAAATGCGAACGTCTGCAGATAGCTCGCAGGCAGAAAGAGCTAGCCTGGAAAGCTGTTGCTCAGCCTCATCTGCCCATGGCACTGCTCGCACAGAGGCACAGAGACTGGGGCTGCTTGCTTGTCTTGTCCCCTCAAACTTCAAACGTAGTTTAGGTGGTCCGTGCCGGGCGCCTCCGGTAGCCCTGCTCTGAAAATGCAAACGTCTGCAGATAGCTCGCAGGCAGAAAGAGCTAGCCTGGAAAGCTGTTGCTCAGCCTCATCTGCCCATGGCACTGCTCGCACAGAGGCACAGAGACTGGGGCTGCTTGCTTGTCTTGTCCCCTCAAACTTCAAACGTAGCTTAGGTGGTCCGTGCCGGGCGCCTCCGGCAGCCCTGCTCCGAAAATGCAAACGTCTGCAGATAGCTCGCAGGCAGAAAGAGCTAGCCTGGAAAGCTGTTGCTCAGCCTCATCTGCCCATGGCACTGCTCGCACAGAGGCACAGAGACTGGGGCTGCTTGCTTGTCTTGCCCCCTCAAACTTCAAACGTAACTTAGGTGGTCCGTGCCGGGCGCCTCCGGCAGCCCTGCTCCGAAAATGCAAACGTCTGCAGATAGCTCGCAGGCAGAAAGAGCTAGCCTGGAAAGCTGTTGCTCAGCCTCATCTGCCCATGGCACTGCTCGCACAGAGGCACAGAGACTGGGGCTGCTTGCTTGTCTTGTCCCCTCAAACTTCAAACGTAGCTTAGGTGGTCCGTGCCAGACGCCTCCGGCAGCCCTGCTCCGAAAATCCAAACGTCTGCAGATAGCTCGCAGGCAGAAAGAGCTAGCCTGGAAAGCTGTTGCTCAGCCTCATCTGCCCATGGCACTGCTCGCACAGAGGCACAGAGACTGGGGCTGCTTGCTTGTCTTGTCCCCTCAAACTTCAAACGTAGCTTAGGTGGTCCGTGCCGGGCGCCTCCGGCAGCCCTGCTCCGAAAATGCGAACGTCTGCAGATAGCTCGCAGGCAGAAAGAGCTAGCCTGGAAAGCTGTTGCTCAGCCTCAGCTGCCCATGGCACTGCTCGCACAGAGGCACAGAGACTGGGGCTGCTTGCTTGTCTTGCCCCCTCAAACTTCAAACGTAACTTACGTGGTCCGTGCCGGGCGCCTCCGGCAGCCCTGCTCCGAAAATGCAAACGTCTGCAGATAGCTCGCAGGCAGAAAGAGCTAGCCTGGAAAGCTGTTGCTCAGCCTCATCTGCCCATGGCACTGCTCGCACAGAGGCACAGACACTGGGGCTGCTTGCTTGTCTTGTCCCCTCAAACTTCAAACGTAACTTAGGTGGTCCGTGCCAGGCGCCTCCTCCAGCCCTGCTCCGAAAATCCAAACGTCTGCAGATAGCTCGCAGGCAGAAAGAGCTAGCCTGGAAAGCTGTTGCTCAGCCTCATCTGCCCATGGCACTGCTCGCACAGAGGCACAGAGACTGGGGCTGCTTGCTTGTCTTGCCCCCTCAAACTTCAAACGTAACTTAGGTGGTCCGTGCCAGGCGCCTCCGGCAGCCCTGCTCCGATAATGCAAACGTCTGCAGATAGCTCGCAGGCAGAAAGAGCTAGCCTGGAAAGCTGTTGCTCAGCCTCATCTGCCCATGGCACTGCTCGCACAGAGGCACAGAGACTGGGGCTGCTTGCTTGTCTTGTCCCCTCAAACTTCAAACGTAGCTTAGGTGGTCCGTGCCAGACGCCTCCGGCAGCCCTGCTCCGAAAATGCGAATGTCTGCAGATAGCTCGCAGGCAGAAAGAGCTAGCCTGGAAAGCTGTTGCTCAGCCTCATCTGCCCATGGCACTGCTCGCACAGAGGCACAGACACTGGGGCTGCTTGCTTGTCTTGTCCCCTCAAACTTCAAACGTATCTTAGGTGGTCCGTGCCGGGCGCCTCCGGCAGCCCTGCTCCGAAAATGCAAACGTCTGCAGATAGCTCGCAGGCAGAAAGAGCTAGCCTGGAAAGCTGTTGCTCAGCCTCATCTGCCCATGGCACTGCTCGCACAGAGGCACAGAGACTGGGGCTGCTTGCTTGTCTTGCCCCCTCAAACTTCAAACGTAACTTACGTGGTCCGTGCCGGGCGCCTCCGGCAGCCCTGCTCCGAAAATGCAAACGTCTGCAGATAGCTCGCAGGCAGAAAGAGCTAGCCTGGAAAGCTGTTGCTCAGCCTCATCTGCCCATGGCACTGCTCGCACAGAGGCACAGAGACTGGGGCTGCTTGCTTGTCTTGTCCCCTCAAACTTCAAACGTAGCTTAGGTGGTCCGTGCCAGGCGCCTCCGGCAGCCCTGCTCCGAAAATCCAAACGTCTGCAGATAGCTCGCAGGCAGAAAGAGCTAGCCTGGAAAGCTGTTGCTCAGCCTCATCTGCCCATGGCACTGCTCGCACAGAGGCACAGAGACTGGGGCTGCTTGCTTTTTTTGCCCCCTCAAACTTCAAACGTAGCTTAGGTGGTCCGTGCCAGGCGCCTCCGGCAGCCCTGCTCCGAAAATGCGAACGTCTGCAGATAGCTCGCAGCCAGAAAGAGCTAGCCTGGAAAGCTGTTGCTCAGCCTCATCTGCCCATGGCACTGCTCGCACAGAGGCAAAGAGATGGGGGCTGCTTGATTGTTTTGCCCCCTCAAACTTCAAAAGTAGCTTAGGTGGTCCGTGCCGGGCGCCTCCGGCAGCCCTGCTCCGAAAATGCGAACGTCTGCAGATAGCTCGCAGGCAGAAAGAGCTAGCCTGGAAAGCTGTTGCTCAGCCTCATCTGCCCATGGCACTGCTCGCACAGAGGCACAGAGACTGGGGCTGCTTGCTTGTCTTGCCCCCTCAAACTTCAAACGTAGCTTAGGTGGTCCGTGCCGGGCGCCTCCGGCAGCCCTGCTCCGAAAATGCAAACGTCTGCAGATAGCTCGCAGGCAGAAAGAGCTAGCCTGGAAAGCTGTTGCTCAGCCTCATCTGCCCATGGCACTGCTCGCACAGAGGCACAGAGACTGGGGCTGCTTGCTTGTCTTGTCCCCTCAAACTTCAAATGTAGCTTAGGTGGTATGTGCCGGGTGCATACGGCAGCCCTTCTCCGAAAATGCAAACGTCTGCAGATTGCTCGCAGGCAGAAAGAGCTAGCCTGGAAAGCTGTTGCTCAGCCTCATCTGCCCATGGCACTGCTCGCACAGAGGCACAGAGACTGGGGCTGCTTGCTTGTCTTGTCCCCTCAAACTTCTAACGTAGCTTAGGTGGTCCGTGCCAGGCGCCTCCGGCAGCCCTGCTCCGAAAATCCAAACGTCTGCAGATAGCTCGCAGCCAGAAAGAGCTAGCCTGGAAAGCTGTTGCTCAGCCTCATCTGCCCATGGCACTGCTCGCACAGAGGCACAGAGACTGGGGCTGCTTGCTTGTCTTGCCCCCTCAAACTTCAAACGTAGCTTAGGTGGTCCGTGCCGGGTGCATCCGACAGCGCTGCTCCGAAAATCCAAACGTTTGCAGATAGCTCGCAGGCAGAAAGAGCTAGCCTGGAAAGCTGTTGCTCAGCCTCATCTGCCCATGGCACTGCTCACACAGAGGCACAGAGACTGGGGCTGCTTGCTTGTCTTGTCCCCTCAAACTTCAAACGTAGCTTAGGTGGTCTGTGCCGGGCGCCTCCGGCAGCCCTGCTCCGAAAATGCGAACGTCTGCAGATAGCTCGCAGCCAGAAAGAGCTAGCCTGGAAAGCTGTTGCTCAGCCTCATCTGCCCATGGCACTGCTCGCACAGAGGCACAGAGACTGGGGCTGCTTGCTTGTCTTGTCCCCTCAAACTTCAAACGTAGCTTTGGTGGTCCGTGCCGGGCGCCTCCGGCAGCCCTGCTCTGAAAATGCAAACGTCTGCAGATAGCTCGCAGGCAGAAAGAGCTAGCCTGGAAAGCTGTTGCTCAGCCTCATCTGCCCATGGCACTGCTCGCACAGAGGCACAGAGACTGGGGCTGCTTGCTTGTCTTGTCCCCTCAAACTTCAAACGTAGCTTAGGTGGTCCGTGCCAGGCGCCTCCGGCAGCCCTGCTCCGAAAATGCAAACGTCTGCAGATAGCTCGCAGCCAGAAAGAGCTAGCCTGGAAAGCTGTTGCTCAGCCTCATCTGCCCATGGCACTGCTCGCACAGAGGCACAGAGACTGGGGCTGCTTGCTTGTCTTGCCCCCTCAAACTTCAAACGTAACTTAGGTGGTCCGTGCCGGGCGCCTCCGGCAGCCCTGCTCCGAAAATGCAAACGTCTGCAGATAGCTCGCAGGCAGAAAGAGCTAGCCTGGAAAGCTGTTGCTCAGCCTCATCTGCCCATGGCACTGCTCGCACAGAGGCACAGAGACTGGGGCTGCTTGCTTGTCTTGTCCCCTCAAACTTCAAACGTAGCTTAGGTGGTCCGTGCCAGGCGCCTCCGGCAGCCCTGCTCCGAAAACCCAAACGTCTGCAGATAGCTCGCAGGCAGAAAGAGCTAGCCTGGAAAGCTGTTGCTCAGCCTCATCTGCCCATGGCACTGCTCGCACAGAGGCACAGAGACTGGGGCTGCTTGCTTGTCTTGTCCCCTCAAACTTCAAACGTAGCTTAGGTGGTCCGTGCCGGGCGCCTCCGGCAGCCCTGCTCCGAAAATGCAAACGTCTGCAGATAGCTCGCAGGCAGAAAGAGCTAGCCTGGAAAGCTGTTGCTCAGCCTCATCTGCCCATGGCACTGCTCGCACAGAGGCACAGAGACTGGGGCTGCTTCCTTGTCTTGCCCCCTCAAACTTCAAACGTAACTTACGTGGTCCGTGCCGGGCGCCTCCAGCAGCCCTGCTCCGAAAATGCAAACGTCTGCAGATAGCTCGCAGGCAGAAAGAGCTAGCCTGGAAAGCTGTTGCTCAGCCTCATCTGCCCATGGCACTGCTCGCACAGAGGCACAGAGACTGGGGCTGCTTGCTTGTCTTGTCCCCTCAAACTTCAAACGTAGCTTAGGTGGTCCGTGCCAGGCGCCTCCGGCAGCCCTGCTCCGAAAATCCAAACGTCTGCAGATAGCTCGCAGGCAGAAAGAGCTAGCCTGGAAAGCTGTTGCTCAGCCTCATCTGCCCATGGCACTGCTCGAACAGAGGCACAGAGACTGGGGCTGCTTGCTTGTCTTGTCCCCTCAAACTTCAAACGTAGCTTAGGTGGTCCGTGCCAGGCGCCTCCGGCAGCCCTGCTCCGAAAATGCGAAGGTCTCCAGATAGCTCGCAGGCAGAAAGAGCTAGCCTGGAAAGCTGTTGCTCAGCCTCATCTGCCCATGGCACTGCTCGCACAGAGGCAAACAGATGGGGGCTGCTTGATTGTTTTGCCCCCTCAAACTTCAAACGTAGCTTAGGTGGTCCGTGCCGGGCGCCTCCGGCAGCCCTGCTCCGAAAATGCCAACGTCTGCAGATAGCTCGCAGGCAGAAAGAGCTAGCCTGGAAAGCTGTTGCTCAGCCTCATCTGCCCATGGCACTGCTCGCACAGAGGCAAAGAGATGGGGGCTGCTTGATTGTTTTGCCCCCTCAAACTTCAAACGTAGCTTAGGTGGTCCGTGCCAGGCGCCTCCGGCAGCCCTGCTCCGAAAATGCAAACGTCTGCAGATAGCTCGCAGGCAGAAAGAGCTAGCCTGGAAAGCTGTTGCTCAGCCTCATCTGCCCATGGCACTGCTCGCACAGAGGCACAGAGACTGGGGCTGCTTGCTTGTCTTGCCCCCTCAAACTTCAAACGTAGCTTAGGTGGTCCGTGCCGGGCGCCTCCGACAGCCCTGCTCCGAAAATGCAAACGTCTGCAGATAGCTCGCAGGCAGAAAGAGCTAGCCTGGAAAGCTGTTGCTCAGCCTCATCTGCCCATGGCACTGCTCGCACAGAGGCACAGAGACTGGGGCTGCTTGCTTGTCTTGTCCCCTCAAACTTCAAATGTATCTTAGGTGGTATGTGCCGGGCGCATACGGCAGCCCTTCTCCGAAAATCCAAACGTCTGCAGATTGCTCGCAGGCAGAAAGAGCTAGCCTGGAAAGCTGTTGCTCAGCCTCATCTGCCCATGGCACTGCTCGCACAGAGGCACAGAGACTGGGGCTGCTTGCTTGTCTTGTCCCCTCAAACTTCAAACGTAGCTTAGGTGGTCCGTGCTATTCGCCTCCGGCAGCCCTGCTCCGAAAATCCAAACGTCTGCAGATAGCTCGCAGGCAGAAAGAGCTAGCCTGGAAAGCTGTTGCTCAGCCTCATCTGCCCATGGCACTGCTCGCACAGAGGCACAGAGACTGGGGCTGCTTGCTTGTCTTGCCCCCTCAAACTTCAAACGTAACTGAGGTGGTCCGTGCCGGGCGCCTCCGGCAGCCCTGCTCCGAAAATCCAAACGTCTGCAGATAGCTCGCAGGCAGAAAGAGCTAGCCTGGAAAGCTGTTGCTCAGCCTCATCTGCCCATGGCACTGCTCGCACAGAGGCACAGAGACTTGGGCTGCTTGCTTGTCTTGTCCCCTCAAACTTCAAACGTAGCTTAGGTGGTCCGTGCCGGGCGCCTCCGGCAGCCTTGCTCCGAAAATGCGAACGTCTGCAGATAGCTCGCAGGCAGAAAGAGCTAGCCTGGAAAGCTGTTGCTCAGCCTCATCTGCCCATGGCACTGCTCGCACAGAGGCACAGAGACTGGGGCTGCTTGCTTGTCTTGTCCCCTCAAACTTCAAACGTAGCTTAGGTGGTCCGTGCCGGGCGCCTCCGGCAGCCCTGCTCCGAAAATGCAAACGTCTGCAGATAGCTCGCAGGCAGAAAGAGCTAGCCTGGAAAGCTGTTGCTCAGCCTCATCTGCCCATGGCACTGCTCGCACAGAGGCACAGAGACTGGGGCTGCTTGCTTGTCTTGCCCCCTCAAACTTCAAACGTAACTTACGTGGTCCGTGCCGGGCGCCTCCGGCAGCCCTGCTCCAAAAATGCAAACGTCTGCAGATAGCTCGCAGGCAGAAAGAGCTAGCCTGGAAAGCTGTTGCTCAGCCTCATCTGCCCATGGCACTGCTCGCACAGAGGCACAGAGATTGGGGCTGCTTGCTTGTCTTGTCCCCTCAAACTTCAAACGTAGCTTAGGTGGTCCGTGCCAGGCGCCTCCGGCACCCCTGGTCCGAAAATGCGAAGGTCTCCAGACAGCTCGCAGGCAGAAAGAGCTAGCCTGGAAAGCTGTTCCTCAGCCTCATCTGCCCATGGCACTGCTCGCACAGAGGCAAAGAGATGGGGGCTGCTTGCTTGTTTTCCCCCTCAAACTTCAAATGTAGCTTAGGTGGTCCGTGCCGGGCGCCTCCGGCAGCCCTGCTCCGAAAATGCAAACGTCTGCAGATAGCTCGCAGGCAGAAAGAGCTAGCCTGGAAAGCTGTTGCTCAGCCTCATCTGCCCATGGCACTGCTCGCACAGAGGCACAGAGACTGGGGCTGCTTGCTTGTCTTGCCCCCTCAAACTTCAAACGTAGCTTAGGTGGTCCGTGCCGGGCGCCTCCGGCAGCCCTGCTCCGAAAATGCAAACGTCTGCAGATAGCTCGCAGGCAGAAAGAGCTAGCCTGGAAAGCTGTTGCTCAGCCTCATCTGCCCATGGCACTGCTCGCACAGAGGCACAGAGACTGGGGCTGCTTGCTTGTCTTGTCCCCTCAAACTTCAAACGTAGCTTAGGTGGTCCGTGCTATTCGCCTCCGGCAGCCCTGCTCCGAAAATCCAAACGTCTGCAGATAGCTCGCAGGCAGAAAGAGCTAGCCTGGAAAGCTGTTGCTCAGCCTCATCTGCCCATGGCACTGCTCGCACAGAGGCACAGAGACTGGGGCTGCTTGATTGTCTTGTCCCCTCAAACTTCAAACGTAGCTTAGATGGTCCGTGCCGGGCGCCTCCGGCAGCCCTGCTCCGAAAATGCGAACGTCTGCAGATAGCTCGCAGGCAGAAAGAGCTAGCCTGGAAAGCTGTTGCTCAGCCTCATCTGCCCATGGCACTGCTCGCACAGAGGCACAGAGACTGGGGCTGCTTGCTTGTCTTGCCCCATCAAACTTCAAACGTAACTTAGGTGGTCCGTGCCGGGCGCCTCCGGCAGCCCTGCTCCGAAAATGCAAACGTCTGCAGATAGCTCGCAGGCAGAAAGAGCTAGCCTGGAAAGCTGTTGCTCAGCCTCATCTGCCCATGGCACTGCTCGCACAGAGGCACAGAGACTGGGGCTGCTTGCTTGTCTTGTCCCCTCAAACTTCAAACGTAGCTTAGGTGTTCCGTGCCAGACGCCTCCGGCAGCCCTGCTCCGAAAATCCAAACGTCTGCAGATAGCTCGCAGGCAGAAAGAGCTAGCCTGGAAAGCTGTTGCTCAGCCTCATCTGCCCATGGCACTGCTCGCACAGAGGCACAGAGACTGGGGCTGCTTGCTTGTCTTGTCCCCTCAAACTTCAAACGTAGCTTAGGTGGTCCGTGCCGGGCGCCTCCGGCAGCCCTGCTCCGAAAATGCAAACGTCTGCAGATAGCTCGCAGGCAGAAAGAGCTAGCCTGGAAAGCTGTTGCTCAGTCTCATCTGCCCATGGCACTGCTCGCACAGAGGCACAGAGACTGGGGCTGCTTGCTTGTCTTGTCCCCTCAAACTTCAAACGTATCTTAGGTGGTCTGTGCCAGACGCCTCCGGCAGCCCTGCTCCGAAAATGCAAACGTCTGCAGATAGCTCGCAGGCAGAAAGAGCTAGCCTGGAAAGCTGTTGCTCAGGCTCATCTGCCCATGGCACTGCTCGCACAGAGGCACAGAGACTGGGGCTGCTTGCTTGTCTTGTCCCCTCAAACTTCAAACGTAGCTTAGGTGTTCCGTGCCAGACGCCTCCGGCAGCCCTGCTCCGAAAATCCAAACGTCTGCAGATAGCTCGCAGGCAGAAAGAGCTAGCCTGGAAAGCTGTTGCTCAGCCTCATCTGCCCATGGCACTGCTCGCACAGAGGCACAGAGACTGGGGCTGCTTGCTTGTCTTGTCCCCTCAAACTTCAAACGTAGCTTAGGTGGTCTGTGCCGGGCGCCTCCGGCAGCCCTGCTCCGAAAATGCGAACGTCTGCAGATAGCTCGCAGGCAGAAAGAGCTAGCCTGGAAAGCTGTTGCTCAGCCTCATCTGCCCATGGCACTGCTCGCACAGAGGCACAGAGACTGGGGCTGCTTGCTTGTCTTGCCCCCTCAAACTTCAAACGTAGCTTAGGTGGTCCGTGCCGGGCGCCTCTGGCAGCCCTGCTCCGAAAATGCAAACGTCTGCAGATAGCTCGCAGGCAGAAAGAGCTAGCCTGGAAAGCTGTTGCTCAGCCTCATCTGCCCATGGCACTGCTCGCACAGAGGCACAGAGACTGGGGCTGCTTGCTTGTCTTGTCCCCTCAAACTTCAAACGTAGCTTAGGTGGTCCGTGCTATTCGCCTCCGGCAGCCCTGCTCCGAAAATCCAAACGTCTGCAGATAGCTCGCAGGCAGAAAGAGCTAGCCTGGAAAGCTGTTGCTCAGCCTCATCTGCCCATGGCACTGCTCGCACAGAGGCACAGAGACTGGGGCTGCTTGCTTGTCTTGCCCCCTCAAACTTCAAACGTAACTGAGGTGGTCCGTGCCGGGCGCCTCCGGCAGCCCTGCTCCGAAAATCCAAACGTCTGCAGATAGCTCGCAGGCAGAAAGAGCTAGCCTGGAAAGCTGTTGCTCAGCCTCATCTGCCCATGGCACTGCTCGCACAGAGGCACAGAGACTTGGGCTGCTTGCTTGTCTTGTCCCCTCAAACTTCAAACGTAGCTTAGGTGGTCCGTGCCGGGCGCCTCCGGCAGCCTTGCTCCGAAAATGCGAACGTCTGCAGATAGCTCGCAGGCAGAAAGAGCTAGCCTGGAAAGCTGTTGCTCAGCCTCATCTGCCCATGGCACTGCTCGCACAGAGGCACAGAGACTGGGGCTGCTTGCTTGTCTTGTCCCCTCAAACTTCAAACGTAGCTTAGGTGGTCCGTGCCGGGCGCCTCCGGCAGCCCTGCTCCGAAAATGCAAACGTCTGCAGATAGCTCGCAGGCAGAAAGAGCTAGCCTGGAAAGCTGTTGCTCAGCCTCATCTGCCCATGGCACTGCTCGCACAGAGGCACAGAGACTGGGGCTGCTTGCTTGTCTTGCCCCCTCAAACTTCAAACGTAACTTACGTGGTCCGTGCCGGGCGCCTCCGGCAGCCCTGCTCCAAAAATGCAAACGTCTGCAGATAGCTCGCAGGCAGAAAGAGCTAGCCTGGAAAGCTGTTGCTCAGCCTCATCTGCCCATGGCACTGCTCGCACAGAGGCACAGAGATTGGGGCTGCTTGCTTGTCTTGTCCCCTCAAACTTCAAACGTAGCTTAGGTGGTCCGTGCCAGGCGCCTCCGGCACCCCTGGTCCGAAAATGCGAAGGTCTCCAGACAGCTCGCAGGCAGAAAGAGCTAGCCTGGAAAGCTGTTCCTCAGCCTCATCTGCCCATGGCACTGCTCGCACAGAGGCAAAGAGATGGGGGCTGCTTGCTTGTTTTCCCCCTCAAACTTCAAATGTAGCTTAGGTGGTCCGTGCCGGGCGCCTCCGGCAGCCCTGCTCCGAAAATGCAAACGTCTGCAGATAGCTCGCAGGCAGAAAGAGCTAGCCTGGAAAGCTGTTGCTCAGCCTCATCTGCCCATGGCACTGCTCGCACAGAGGCACAGAGACTGGGGCTGCTTGCTTGTCTTGCCCCCTCAAACTTCAAACGTAGCTTAGGTGGTCCGTGCCGGGCGCCTCCGGCAGCCCTGCTCCGAAAATGCAAACGTCTGCAGATAGCTCGCAGGCAGAAAGAGCTAGCCTGGAAAGCTGTTGCTCAGCCTCATCTGCCCATGGCACTGCTCGCACAGAGGCACAGAGACTGGGGCTGCTTGCTTGTCTTGTCCCCTCAAACTTCAAACGTAGCTTAGGTGGTCCGTGCTATTCGCCTCCGGCAGCCCTGCTCCGAAAATCCAAACGTCTGCAGATAGCTCGCAGGCAGAAAGAGCTAGCCTGGAAAGCTGTTGCTCAGCCTCATCTGCCCATGGCACTGCTCGCACAGAGGCACAGAGACTGGGGCTGCTTGATTGTCTTGTCCCCTCAAACTTCAAACGTAGCTTAGATGGTCCGTGCCGGGCGCCTCCGGCAGCCCTGCTCCGAAAATGCGAACGTCTGCAGATAGCTCGCAGGCAGAAAGAGCTAGCCTGGAAAGCTGTTGCTCAGCCTCATCTGCCCATGGCACTGCTCGCACAGAGGCACAGAGACTGGGGCTGCTTGCTTGTCTTGCCCCATCAAACTTCAAACGTAACTTAGGTGGTCCGTGCCGGGCGCCTCCGGCAGCCCTGCTCCGAAAATGCAAACGTCTGCAGATAGCTCGCAGGCAGAAAGAGCTAGCCTGGAAAGCTGTTGCTCAGCCTCATCTGCCCATGGCACTGCTCGCACAGAGGCACAGAGACTGGGGCTGCTTGCTTGTCTTGTCCCCTCAAACTTCAAACGTAGCTTAGGTGTTCCGTGCCAGACGCCTCCGGCAGCCCTGCTCCGAAAATCCAAACGTCTGCAGATAGCTCGCAGGCAGAAAGAGCTAGCCTGGAAAGCTGTTGCTCAGCCTCATCTGCCCATGGCACTGCTCGCACAGAGGCACAGAGACTGGGGCTGCTTGCTTGTCTTGTCCCCTCAAACTTCAAACGTAGCTTAGGTGGTCCGTGCCGGGCGCCTCCGGCAGCCCTGCTCCGAAAATGCAAACGTCTGCAGATAGCTCGCAGGCAGAAAGAGCTAGCCTGGAAAGCTGTTGCTCAGTCTCATCTGCCCATGGCACTGCTCGCACAGAGGCACAGAGACTGGGGCTGCTTGCTTGTCTTGTCCCCTCAAACTTCAAACGTATCTTAGGTGGTCTGTGCCGGGCGCCTCCGGCAGCCCTGCTCCGAAAATGCAAACGTCTGCAGATAGCTCGCAGGCAGAAAGAGCTAGCCTGGAAAGCTGTTGCTCAGGCTCATCTGCCCATGGCACTGCTCGCACAGAGGCACAGAGACTGGGGCTGCTTGCTTGTCTTGTCCCCTCAAACTTCAAACGTAGCTTAGGTGTTCCGTGCCAGACGCCTCCGGCAGCCCTGCTCCGAAAATCCAAACGTCTGCAGATAGCTCGCAGGCAGAAAGAGCTAGCCTGGAAAGCTGTTGCTCAGCCTCATCTGCCCATGGCACTGCTCGCACAGAGGCACAGAGACTGGGGCTGCTTGCTTGTCTTGTCCCCTCAAACTTCAAACGTAGCTTAGGTGGTCTGTGCCGGGCGCCTCCGGCAGCCCTGCTCCGAAAATGCGAACGTCTGCAGATAGCTCGCAGGCAGAAAGAGCTAGCCTGGAAAGCTGTTGCTCAGCCTCATCTGCCCATGGCACTGCTCGCACAGAGGCACAGAGACTGGGGCTGCTTGCTTGTCTTGCCCCCTCAAACTTCAAACGTAGCTTAGGTGGTCCGTGCCGGGCGCCTCTGGCAGCCCTGCTCCGAAAATGCAAACGTCTGCAGATAGCTCGCAGGCAGAAAGAGCTAGCCTGGAAAGCTGTTGCTCAGCCTCATCTGCCCATGGCACTGCTCGCACAGAGGCACAGAGACTGGGGCTGCTTGCTTGTCTTGTCCCCTCAAACTTCAAACGTAGCTTAGGTGGTCCGTGCTATTCGCCTCCGGCAGCCCTGCTCCGAAAATCCAAACGTCTGCAGATAGCTCGCAGGCAGAAAGAGCTAGCCTGGAAAGCTGTTGCTCAGCCTCATCTGCCCATGGCACTGCTCGCACAGAGGCACAGAGACTGGGGCTGCTTGATTGTCTTGTCCCCTCAAACTTCAAACGTAGCTTAGGTGGTCCGTGCCGGGCGCCTCCGGCAGCCCTGCTCCGAAAATGCGAACGTCTGCAGATAGCTCGCAGGCAGAAAGAGCTAGCCTGGAAAGCTGTTGCTCAGCCTCATCTGCCCATGGCACTGCTCGCACAGAGGCACAGAGACTGGGGCTGCTTGCTTGTCTTGTCCCCTCAAACTTCAAACGTAGCTTAGGTGTTCCGTGCCAGACGCCTCCGGCAGCCCTGCTCCGAAAATCCAAACGTCTGCAGATAGCTCGCAGGCAGAAAGAGCTAGCCTGGAAAGCTGTTGCTCAGCCTCATCTGCCCATGGCACTGCTCGCACAGAGGCACAGAGACTGGGGCTGCTTGCTTGTCTTGTCCCCTCAAACTTCAAACGTAGCTTAGGTGGTCCGTGCCGGGCGCCTCCGGCAGCCCTGCTCCGAAAATGCAAACGTCTGCAGATAGCTCGCAGGCAGAAAGAGCTAGCCTGGAAAGCTGTTGCTCAGCCTCATCTGCCCATGGCACTGCTCGCACAGAGGCACAGAGACTGGGGCTGCTTGCTTGTCTTGTCCCCTCAAACTTCAAACGTATCTTAGGTGGTCTGTGCCGGGCGCCTCCGGCAGCCCTGCTCCGAAAATGCAAACGTCTGCAGATAGCTCGCAGGCAGAAAGAGCTAGCCTGGAAAGCTGTTGCTCAGGCTCATCTGCCCATGGCACTGCTCGCACAGAGGCACAGAGACTGGGGCTGCTTGCTTGTCTTGTCCCCTCAAACTTCAAACGTAGCTTAGGTGGTCCGTGCCGGGCGCCTCCGGCAGCCTTGCTCCGAAAATGCGAACGTCTGCAGATAGCTCGCAGGCAGAAAGAGCTAGCCTGGAAAGCTGTTGCTCAGCCTCATCTGCCCATGGCACTGCTCGCACAGAGGCACAGAGACTGGGGCTGCTTGCTTGTCTTGTCCCCTCAAACTTCAAACGTAGCTTAGGTGGTCTGTGCCAGACGCCTCCGGCAGCCCTGCTCCGAAAATGCAAACGTCTGCAGATAGCTCGCAGGCAGAAAGAGCTAGCCTGGAAAGCTGTTGCTCAGCCTCATGTGCCCATGGCACTGCTCGCACAGAGGCACAGAGACTGGGGCTGCTTGCTTGTCTTGCCCCCTCAAACTTCAAACGTAACTTAGGTGGTCCGTGCCGGGCGCATCCGGCAGCCCTGCTCCGAAAATGCAAACGTCTGCAGATAGCTCGCAGGCAGAAAGAGCTAGCCTGGAAAGCTGTTGCTCAGCCTCATCTCCCAAGGCACTGCTCGCACAGAGGCACAGAGACTGGGGCTGCTTGCTTGTCTTGT
The DNA here is from genome assembly GCF_030867145.1 of Opisthocomus hoazin. Lineage (NCBI taxonomy): Eukaryota > Metazoa > Chordata > Aves > Opisthocomiformes > Opisthocomidae > Opisthocomus > Opisthocomus hoazin. The sequence goes on from NW_027448871.1 coordinate 63,000, forward strand.
CCCCTCAAACTTCAAACGTAGCTTAGGTGGTCCGTGCCGGGCGCCTCCGGCAGCCCTGCTCCGAAAATGCGAACGTCTGCAGATAGCTCGCAGGCAGAAAGAGCTAGCCTGGAAAGGTGTTGCTCAGCCTCATCTGCCCATGGCACTGCTCGCACAGAGGCACAGAGACTGGGGCTGCTTGCTTGTCTTGCCCCATCAAACTTCAAACGTAACTTAGGTGGTCCGTGCCGGGCGCCTCCGGCAGCCCTGCTGCGAAAATGCAAACGTCTGCAGATAGCTCGCAGGCAGAAAGAGCTAGCCTGGAAAGCTGTTGCTCAGCCTCATCTGCCCATGGCACTGCTCGCACAGAGGCACAGAGACTGGGGCTGCTTGCTTGTCTTGTCCCCTCAAACTTCAAATGTATCTTAGGTGGTATGTGCCGGGCGCATACGGCAGCCATGCTCCGAAAATCCAAACGTCTGCAGATAGCTCGCAGGCAGAAAGAGCTAGCCTGGAAAGCTGTTGCTCAGCCTCATCTGCCCATGGCACTGCTCGCACAGAGGCACAGAGACTGGGGCTGCTTGCTTGTCTTGTCCCCTCAAACTTCAAACGTAGCTTAGGTGGTCAGTGCCAGGCGCCTCCGGCACCCCTGCTCCGAAAATGCGAAGGTCTCCAGACAGCTCGCAGGCAGAAAGAGCTAGCCTGGAAAGCTGTTGCTCAGCCTCATCTGCCCATGGCACTGCTCGCACAGAGGCAAAGAGATGGGGGCTGCTTGCTTGTTTTCCCCCTCAAACTTCAAACATAGCTTAGGTGGTCCGTGCCGGGCGCCTCCGGCAGCCCTGCTCCGAAAATGCAAACGTCTGCAGATAGCTCGCAGGCAGAAAGAGCTAGCCTGGAAAGCTGTTGCTCAGCCTCATCTGCCCATGGCACTGCTCGCACAGAGGCACAGAGACTGGGGCTGCTTGCTTGTCTTGCCCCCTCAAACTTCAAACGTAGCTTAGGTGGTCCGTGCCGGGCGCCTCCGGCAGCCCTGCTCCGAAAATGCAAACGTCTGCAGATAGCTCGCAGGCAGAAAGAGCTAGCCTGGAAAGCTGTTGCTCAGCCTCATCTGCCCATGGCACTGCTCGCACAGAGGCACAGAGACTGGGGCTGCTTGCTTGTCTTGTCCCCTCAAACTTCAAACGTAGCTTAGGTGGTCCGTGCTATTCGCCTCCGGCAGCCCTGCTCCGAAAATCCAAACGTCTGCAGATAGCTCGCAGGCAGAAAGAGCTAGCCTGGAAAGCTGTTGCTCAGCCTCATCTGCCCATGGCACTGCTCGCACAGAGGCACAGAGACTGGGGCTGCTTGATTGTCTTGTCCCCTCAAACTTCAAACGTAGCTTAGGTGGTCCGTGCCGGGCGCCTCCGGCAGCCCTGCTCCGAAAATGCGAACGTCTGCAGATAGCTCGCAGGCAGAAAGAGCTAGCCTGGAAAGCTGTTGCTCAGCCTCATCTGCCCATGGCACTGCTCGCACAGAGGCACAGAGACTGGGGCTGCTTGCTTGTCTTGCCCCATCAAACTTCAAACGTAACTTAGGTGGTCTGTGCCGGGCGCCTCCGGCAGCCCTGCTCCGAAAATGCAAACGTCTGCAGATAGCTCGCAGGCAGAAAGAGCTAGCCTGGAAAGCTGTTGCTCAGCCTCATCTGCCCATGGCACTGCTCGCACAGAGGCACAGAGACTGGGGCTGCTTGCTTGTCTTGTCCCCTCAAACTTCAAACGTAGCTTAGGTGTTCCGTGCCAGACGCCTCCGGCAGCCCTGCTCCAAAAATCCAAACGTCTGCAGATAGCTCCCAGGCAGAAAGAGCTAGCCTGGAAAGCTGTTGCTCAGCCTCATCTGCCCATGGCACTGCTCGCACAGAGGCACAGAGACTGGGGCTGCTTGCTTGTCTTGTCCCCTCAAACTTCAAACGTAGCTTAGGTGGTCCGTGCCGGGCGCCTCCGGCAGCCCTGCTCCGAAAATGCAAACGTCTGCAGATAGCTCGCAGGCAGAAAGAGCTAGCCTGGAAAGCTGTTGCTCAGCCTCATCTGCCCATGGCACTGCTCGCACAGAGGCACAGAGACTGGGGCTGCTTGCTTGTCTTGTCCCCTCAAACTTCAAACGTATCTTAGGTGGTCTGTGCCGGGCGCCTCCGGCAGCCCTGCTCCGAAAATGCAAACGTCTGCAGATAGCTCGCAGGCAGAAAGAGCTAGCCTGGAAAGCTGTTGCTCAGGCTCATCTGCCCATGGCACTGCTCGCACAGAGGCACAGAGACTGGGGCTGCTTGCTTGTCTTGTCCCCTCAAACTTCAAACGTAGCTTAGGTGGTCCGTGCCGGGCGCCTCCGGCAGCCTTGCTCCGAAAATGCGAACGTCTGCAGATAGCTCGCAGGCAGAAAGAGCTAGCCTGGAAAGCTGTTGCTCAGCCTCATCTGCCCATGGCACTGCTCGCACAGAGGCACAGAGACTGGGGCTGCTTGCTTGTCTTGTCCCCTCAAACTTCAAACGTAGCTTAGGTGGTCCGTGCCAGACGCCTCCGGCAGCCCTGCTCCGAAAATCCAAACGTCTGCAGATAGCTCGCAGCCAGAAAGAGCTAGCCTGGAAAGCTGTTGCTCAGCCTCATCTGCCCATGGCACTGCTCGCACAGAGGCACAGAGACTGGGGCTGCTTGCTTGTCTTGTCCCCTCAAACTTCAAACGTAGCTTAGGTGGTCTGTGCCAGACGCCTCCAGCAGCCCTGCTCCGAAAATCCAAACGTCTGCAGATAGCTCGCAGCCAGAAAGAGCTAGCCTGGAAAGCTGTTGCTCAGCCTCATGTGCCCATGGCACTGCTCGCACAGAGGCACAGAGACTGGGGCTGCTTGCTTGTCTTGCCCCCTCAAACTTCAAACGTAACTTAGGTGGTCCGTGCCGGGCGCCTCCGGCAGCCCTGCTCCGAAAATGCAAACGTCTGCAGATAGCTCGCAGGCAGAAAGAGCTAGCCTGGAAAGCTGTTGCTCAGCCTCATCTCCCAAGGCACTGCTCGCACAGAGGCACAGAGACTGGGGCTGCTTGCTTGTCTTGTCCCCTCAAACTTCAAACGTAGCTTAGGTGATCCGTGCCGGGCGCCTCCGGCAGCCCTGCTCCGAAAATGCGAACGTCTGCAGATAGCTCGCAGGCAGAAAGAGCTAGCCTGGAAAGGTGTTGCTCAGCCTCATCTGCCCATGGCACTGCTCGCACAGAGGCACAGAGACTGGGGCTGCTTGCTTGTCTTGTCCCCTCAAACTTCAAACGTAGCTTAGGTGGTCCGTGCCGGGCGCCTCCGGCAGCCCTGCTCCGAAAATGCAAACGTCTGCAGATAGCTCGCAGGCAGAAAGAGCTAGCCTGGAAAGCTGTTGCTCAGGCTCATCTGCCCATGGCACTGCTCGCACAGAGGCACAGAGACTGGGGCTGCTTGCTTGTCTTGTCCCCTCAAACTTCAAACGTAGCTTAGGTGTTCCGTGCCAGACGCCTCCGGCAGCCCTGCTCCGAAAATCCAAACGTCTGCAGATAGCTCGCAGGCAGAAAGAGCTAGCCTGGAAAGCTGTTGCTCAGCCTCATCTGCCCATGGCACTGCTCGCACAGAGGCACAGAGACTGGGGCTGCTTGCTTGTCTTGTCCCCTCAAACTTCAAACGTAGCTTAGGTGGTCTGTGCCGGGCGCCTCCGGCAGCCCTGCTCCGAAAATGCGAACGTCTGCAGATAGCTCGCAGGCAGAAAGAGCTAGCCTGGAAAGCTGTTGCTCAGCCTCATCTGCCCATGGCACTGCTCGCACAGAGGCACAGAGACTGGGGCTGCTTGCTTGTCTTGCCCGCTCAAACTTCAAACGTAGCTTAGGTGGTCCGTGCCGGGCGCCTCCGGCAGCCCTGCTCCGAAAATGCAAACGTCTGCAGATAGCTCGCAGGCAGAAAGAGCTAGCCTGGAAAGCTGTTGCTCAGCCTCATCTGCCCATGGCACTGCTCGCACAGAGGCACAGAGACTGGGGCTGCTTGCTTGTCTTGTCCCCTCAAACTTCAAACGTAGCTTAGGTGGTCCGTGCTATTCGCCTCCGGCAGCCCTGCTCCGAAAATCCAAACGTCTGCAGATAGCTCGCAGGCAGAAAGAGCTAGCCTGGAAAGCTGTTGCTCAGCCTCATCTGCCCATGGCACTGCTCGCACAGAGGCACAGAGACTGGGGCTGCTTGATTGTCTTGTCCCCTCAAACTTCAAACGTAGCTTAGGTGGTCCGTGCCGGGCGCCTCCGGCAGCCCTGCTCCGAAAATGCGAACGTCTGCAGATAGCTCGCAGGCAGAAAGAGCTAGCCTGGAAAGCTGTTGCTCAGCCTCATCTGCCCATGGCACTGCTCGCACAGAGGCACAGAGACTGGGGCTGCTTGCTTGTCTTGTCCCCTCAAACTTCAAACGTAGCTTAGGTGTTCCGTGCCAGACGCCTCCGGCAGCCCTGCTCCGAAAATGCAAACGTCTGCAGATAGCTCGCAGGCAGAAAGAGCTAGCCTGGAAAGCTGTTGCTCAGCCTCATCTGCCCATGGCACTGCTCGCACAGAGGCACAGAGACTGGGGCTGCTTGCTTGTCTTGTCCCCTCAAACTTCAAACGTAGCTTAGGTGGTCCGTGCCGGGCGCCTCCGGCAGCCCTGCTCCGAAAATGCAAACGTCTGCAGATAGCTCGCAGGCAGAAAGAGCTAGCCTGGAAAGCTGTTGCTCAGCCTCATCTGCCCATGGCACTGCTCGCACAGAGGCACAGAGACTGGGGCTGCTTGCTTGTCTTGTCCCCTCAAACTTCAAACGTATCTTAGGTGGTCTGTGCCGGGCGCCTCCGGCAGCCCTGCTCCGAAAATGCAAACGTCTGCAGATAGCTCGCAGGCAGAAAGAGCTAGCCTGGAAAGCTGTTGCTCAGCCTCATCTGCCCATGGCACTGCTCGCACAGAGGCACAGAGACTGGGGCTGCTTGCTTGTCTTGTCCCCTCAAACTTCAAACGTAGCTTAGGTGGTCCGTGCCGGGCGCCTCCGGCAGCCTTGCTCCGAAAATGCGAACGTCTGCAGATAGCTCGCAGGCAGAAAGAGCTAGCCTGGGAAGCTGTTGCTCAGCCTCATCTGCCCATGGCACTGCTCGCACAGAGGCACAGAGACTGGGGCTGCTTGCTTGTCTTGTCCCCTCAAACTTCAAACGTAGCTTAGGTGGTCTGTGCCAGACGCCTCCGGCAGCCCTGCTCCGAAAATGCAAACGTCTGCAGATAGCTCGCAGGCAGAAAGAGCTAGCCTGGAAAGCTGTTGCTCAGCCTCATGTGCCCATGGCACTGCTCGCACAGAGGCACAGAGACTGGGGCTGCTTGCTTGTCTTGCCCCCTCAAACTTCAAACGTAACTTAGGTGGTCCGTGCCGGGCGCCTCCGGCAGCCCTGCTTCGAAAATGCAAACGTCTGCAGATAGCTCGCAGGCAGAAAGAGCTAGCCTGGAAAGCTGTTGCTCAGCCTCATCTCCCAAGGCACTGCTCGCACAGAGGCACAGAGACTGGGGCTGCTTGCTTGTCTTGTCCCCTCAAACTTCAAACGTAGCTTAGGTGGTCCGTGCCGGGCGCCTCCGGCAGCCCTGCTCCGAAAATGCGAACGTCTGCAGATAGCTCGCAGGCAGAAAGAGCTAGCCTGGAAAGGTGTTGCTCAGCCTCATCTGCCCATGGCACTGCTCGCACAGAGGCACAGAGACTGGGGCTGCTTGCTTGTCTTGCCCCATCAAACTTCAAACGTAACTTAGGTGGTCCGTGCCGGGCGCCTCCGGCAGCCCTGCTGCGAAAATGCAAACGTCTGCAGATAGCTCGCAGGCAGAAAGAGCTAGCCTGGAAAGCTGTTGCTCAGCCTCATCTGCCCATGGCACTGCTCGCACAGAGGCACAGAGACTGGGGCTGCTTGCTTGTCTTGTCCCCTCAAACTTCAAATGTATCTTAGGTGGTATGTGCCGGGCGCATACGGCAGCCATGCTCCGAAAATCCAAACGTCTGCAGATAGCTCGCAGGCAGAAAGAGCTAGCCTGGAAAGCTGTTGCTCAGCCTCATCTGCCCATGGCACTGCTCGCACAGAGGCACAGAGACTGGGGCTGCTTGCTTGTCTTGTCCCCTCAAACTTCAAACGTAGCTTAGGTGGTCCGTGCCAGGCGCCTCCGGCACCCCTACTCCGAAAATGCGAAGGTCTCCAGACAGCTCGCAGGCAGAAAGAGCTAGCCTGGAAAGCTGTTGCTCAGCCTCATCTGCCCATGGCACTGCTCGCACAGAGGCAAAGAGATGGGGGCTGCTTGCTTGTTTTCCCCCTCAAACTTCAAACATAGCTTAGGTGGTCCGTGCCGGGCGCCTCCGGCAGCCCTGCTCCGAAAATGCAAACGTCTGCAGATAGCTCGCAGGCAGAAAGAGCTAGCCTGGAAAGCTGTTGCTCAGCCTCATCTGCCCATGGCACTGCTCGCACAGAGGCACAGAGACTGGGGCTGCTTGCTTGTCTTGCCCCCTCAAACTTCAAACGTAGCTTAGGTGGTCCGTGCCGGGCGCCTCCGGCAGCCCTGCTCCGAAAATGCAAACGTCTGCAGATAGCTCGCAGGCAGAAAGAGCTAGCCTGGAAAGCTGTTGCTCAGGCTCATCTGCCCATGGCACTGCTCGCACAGAGGCACAGAGACTGGGGCTGCTTGCTTGTCTTGTCCCCTCAAACTTCAAACGTAGCTTAGGTGGTCCGTGCTATTCGCCTCCGGCAGCCCTGCTCCGAAAATCCAAACGTCTGCAGATAGCTCGCAGGCAGAAAGAGCTAGCCTGGAAAGCTGTTGCTCAGCCTCATCTGCCCATGGCACTGCTCGCACAGAGGCACAGAGACTGGGGCTGCTTGATTGTCTTGTCCCCTCAAACTTCAAACGTAGCTTAGGTGGTCCGTGCCGGGCGCCTCCGGCAGCCCTGCTCCGAAAATGCGAACGTCTGCAGATAGCTCGCAGGCAGAAAGAGCTAGCCTGGAAAGCTGTTGCTCAGCCTCATCTGCCCATGGCACTGCTCGCACAGAGGCACAGAGACTGGGGCTGCTTGCTTGTCTTGCCCCATCAAACTTCAAACGTAACTTAGGTGGTCCGTGCCGGGCGCCTCCGGCAGCCCTGCTCCGAAAATGCAAACGTCTGCAGATAGCTCGCAGGCAGAAAGAGCTAGCCTGGAAAGCTGTTGCTCAGCCTCATCTGCCCATGGCACTGCTCGCACAGAGGCACAGAGACTGGGGCTGCTTGCTTGTCTTGTCCCCTCAAACTTCAAACGTAGCTTAGGTGTTCCGTGCCAGACGCCTCCGGCAGCCCTGCTCCGAAAATCCAAACGTCTGCAGATAGCTCGCAGGCAGAAAGAGCTAGCCTGGAAAGCTGTTGCTCAGCCTCATCTGCCCATGGCACTGCTCGCACAGAGGCACAGAGACTGGGGCTGCTTGCTTGTCTTGTCCCCTCAAACTTCAAACGTAGCTTAGGTGGTCCGTGCCGGGCGCCTCCGGCAGCCCTGCTCCGAAAATGCAAACGTCTGCAGATAGCTCGCAGGCAGAAAGAGCTAGCCTGGAAAGCTGTTGCTCAGCCTCATCTGCCCATGGCACTGCTCGCACAGAGGCACAGAGACTGGGGCTGCTTGCTTGTCTTGTCCCCTCAAACTTCAAACGTATCTTAGGTGGTCTGTGCCGGGCGCCTCCGGCAGCCCTGCTCCGAAAATGCAAACGTCTGCAGATAGCTCGCAGGCAGAAAGAGCTAGCCTGGAAAGCTGTTGCTCAGGCTCATCTGCCCATGGCACTGCTCGCACAGAGGCACAGAGACTGGGGCTGCTTGCTTGTCTTGTCCCCTCAAACTTCAAACGTAGCTTAGGTGGTCCGTGCCGGGCGCCTCCGGCAGCCTTGCTCCGAAAATGCGAACGTCTGCAGATAGCTCGCAGGCAGAAAGAGCTAGCCTGGAAAGCTGTTGCTCAGCCTCATCTGCCCATGGCACTGCTCGCACAGAGGCACAGAGACTGGGGCTGCTTGCTTGTCTTGTCCCCTCAAACTTCAAACGTAGCTTAGGTGGTCCGTGCCAGACGCCTCCGGCAGCCCTGCTCCGAAAATCCAAACGTCTGCAGATAGCTCGCAGCCAGAAAGAGCTAGCCTGGAAAGCTGTTGCTCAGCCTCATCTGCCCATGGCACTGCTCGCACAGAGGCACAGAGACTGGGGCTGCTTGCTTGTCTTGTCCCCTCAAACTTCAAACGTAGCTTAGGTGGTCTGTGCCAGACGCCTCCGGCAGCCCTGCTCCGAAAATCCAAACGTCTGCAGATAGCTCGCAGCCAGAAAGAGCTAGCCTGGAAAGCTGTTGCTCAGCCTCATGTGCCCATGGCACTGCTCGCACAGAGGCACAGAGACTGGGGCTGCTTGCTTGTCTTGCCCCCTCAAACTTCAAACGTAACTTAGGTGGTCCGTGCCGGGCGCCTCCGGCAGCCCTGCTCCGAAAATGCAAACGTCTGCAGATAGCTCGCAGGCAGAAAGAGCTAGCCTGGAAAGCTGTTGCTCAGCCTCATCTCCCAAGGCACTGCTCGCACAGAGGCACAGAGACTGGGGCTGCTTGCTTGTCTTGTCCCCTCAAACTTCAAACGTAGCTTAGGTGGTCCGTGCCGGGCGCCTCCGGCAGCCCTGCTCCGAAAATGCGAACGTCTGCAGATAGCTCGCAGGCAGAAAGAGCTAGCCTGGAAAGGTGTTGCTCAGCCTCATCTGCCCATGGCACTGCTCGCACAGAGGCACAGAGACTGGGGCTGCTTGCTTGTCTTGTCCCCTCAAACTTCAAACGTAGCTTAGGTGGTCCGTGCCGGGCGCCTCCGGCAGCCCTGCTCCGAAAATGCAAACGTCTGCAGATAGCTCGCAGGCAGAAAGAGCTAGCCTGGAAAGCTGTTGCTCAGGCTCATCTGCCCATGGCACTGCTCGCACAGAGGCACAGAGACTGGGGCTGCTTGCTTGTCTTGCCCCCTCAAACTTCAAACGTAACTTAGGTGGTCCGTGCCGGGCGCCTCCGGCAGCCCTGCTCCGAAAATCCAAACGTCTGCAGATAGCTCGCAGCCAGAAAGAGCTAGCCTGGAAAGCTGTTGCTCAGCCTCATCTGCCCATGGCACTGCTCGCACAGAGGCACAGAGACTTGGGCTGCTTGCTTGTCTTGTCCCCTCAAACTTCAAACGTAGCTTAGGTGGTCCGTGCCGGGCGCCTCCGGCAGCCTTGCTCCGAAAATGCGAACGTCTGCAGATAGCTCGCAGGCAGAAAGAGCTAGCCTGGAAAGCTGTTGCTCAGCCTCATCTGCCCATGGCACTGCTCGCACAGAGGCACAGAGACTGGGGCTGCTTGCTTGTCTTGTCCCCTCAAACTTCAAACGTAGCTTAGGTGGTCCGTGCCGGGCGCCTCCGGCAGCCCTGCTCCGAAAATGCAAACGTCTGCAGATAGCTCGCAGGCAGAAAGAGCTAGCCTGGAAAGCTGTTGCTCAGCCTCATCTGCCCATGGCACTGCTCGCACAGAGGCACAGAGACTGGGGCTGCTTGCTTGTCTTGCCCCCTCAAACTTCAAACGTAACTTACGTGGTCCGTGCCGGGCGCCTCCGGCAGCCCTGCTCCAAAAATGCAAACGTCTGCAGATAGCTCGCAGGCAGAAAGAGCTAGCCTGGAAAGCTGTTGCTCAGCCTCATCTGCCCATGGCACTGCTCGCACAGAGGCACAGAGATTGGGGCTGCTTGCTTGTCTTGTCCCCTCAAACTTCAAACGTAGCTTAGGTGGTCCGTGCCAGGCGCCTCCGGCACCCCTGCTCCGAAAATGCGAAGGTCTCCAGACAGCTCGCAGGCAGAAAGAGCTAGCCTGGAAAGCTGTTGCTCAGCCTCATCTGCCCATGGCACTGCTCGCACAGAGGCAAAGAGATGGGGGCTGCTTGCTTGTTTTCCCCCTCAAACTTCAAACATAGCTTAGGTGGTCCGTGCCGGGCGCCTCCGGCAGCCCTGCTCCGAAAATGCAAACGTCTGCAGATAGCTCGCAGGCAGAAAGAGCTAGCCTGGAAAGCTGTTGCTCAGCCTCATCTGCCCATGGCACTGCTCGCACAGAGGCACAGAGACTGGGGCTGCTTGCTTGTCTTGCCCCCTCAAACTTCAAACGTAGCTTAGGTGGTCCGTGCCGGGCGCCTCCGGCAGCCCTGCTCCGAAAATGCAAACGTCTGCAGATAGCTCGCAGGCAGAAAGAGCTAGCCTGGAAAGCTGTTGCTCAGGCTCATCTGCCCATGGCACTGCTCGCACAGAGGCACAGAGACTGGGGCTGCTTGCTTGTCTTGTCCCCTCAAACTTCAAACGTAGCTTAGGTGGTCCGTGCTATTCGCCTCCGGCAGCCCTGCTCCGAAAATCCAAACGTCTGCAGATAGCTCGCAGGCAGAAAGAGCTAGCCTGGAAAGCTGTTGCTCAGCCTCATCTGCCCATGGCACTGCTCGCACAGAGGCACAGAGACTGGGGCTGCTTGATTGTCTTGTCCCCTCAAACTTCAAACGTAGCTTAGGTGGTCCGTGCCGGGCGCCTCCGGCAGCCCTGCTCCGAAAATGCGAACGTCTGCAGATAGCTCGCAGGCAGAAAGAGCTAGCCTGGAAAGCTGTTGCTCAGCCTCATCTGCCCATGGCACTGCTCGCACAGAGGCACAGAGACTGGGGCTGCTTGCTTGTCTTGCCCCATCAAACTTCAAACGTAACTTAGGTGGTCCGTGCCGGGCGCCTCCGGCAGCCCTGCTCCGAAAATGCAAACGTCTGCAGATAGCTCGCAGGCAGAAAGAGCTAGCCTGGAAAGCTGTTGCTCAGCCTCATCTGCCCATGGCACTGCTCGCACAGAGGCACAGAGACTGGGGCTGCTTGCTTGTCTTGTCCCCTCAAACTTCAAACGTAGCTTAGGTGTTCCGTGCCAGACGCCTCCGGCAGCCCTGCTCCGAAAATGCAAACGTCTGCAGATAGCTCGCAGGCAGAAAGAGCTAGCCTGGAAAGCTGTTGCTCAGGCTCATCTGCCCATGGCACTGCTCGCACAGAGGCACAGAGACTGGGGCTGCTTGCTTGTCTTGTCCCCTCAAACTTCAAACGTAGCTTAGGTGGTCCGTGCCGGGCGCCTCCGGCAGCCTTGCTCCGAAAATGCGAACGTCTGCAGATAGCTCGCAGGCAGAAAGAGCTAGCCTGGAAAGCTGTTGCTCAGCCTCATCTGCCCATGGCACTGCTCGCACAGAGGCACAGAGACTGGGGCTGCTTGCTTGTCTTGTCCCCTCAAACTTCAAACGTAGCTTAGGTGGTCCGTGCCAGATGCCTCCGGCAGCCCTGCTCCGAAAATCCAAACGTCTGCAGATAGCTCGCAGCCAGAAAGAGCTAGCCTGGAAAGCTGTTGCTCAGCCTCATCTGCCCATGGGACTGCTCGCACAGAGGCACAGAGACTGGGGCTGCTTGCTTGTCTTGCCCCCTCAAACTTCAAACGTAACTTACGTGGTCCGTGCCGGGCGCCTCCGGCAGCCCTGCTCCGAAAATGCAAACGTCTGCAGATAGCTCGCAGGCAGAAAGAGCTAGCCTGGAAAGCTGTTGCTCAGCCTCATCTGCCCATGGCACTGCTCGCACAGAGGCACAGAGACTGGGGCTGCTTGCTTGTCTTGTCCCCTCAAACTTCAAACGTAGCTTAGGTGGTCCGTGCCGGGCGCCTCCGGCAGCCCTGCTCCGAAAATGCGAACGTCTGCAGATAGCTCGCAGGCAGAAAGAGCTAGCCTGGAAAGCTGTTGCTCAGCCTCATCTGCCCATGGCACTGCTCGCACAGAGGCACAGAGACTGGGGCTGCTTGCTTGTCTTGCCCCATCAAACTTCAAACGTAACTTAGGTGGTCCGTGCCGGGCGCCTCCGGCAGCCCTGCTCCGAAAATGCAAACGTCTGCAGATAGCTCGCAGGCAGAAATTGCTAGCCTGGAAAGCTGTTGCTCAGCCTCATCTGCCCATGGCACTGCTCGCACAGAGGCACAGAGACTGGGGCTGCTTGCTTGTCTTGTCCCCTCAAACTTCAAACGTAGCTTAGGTGGTCCGTGCCGGGCGCCTCCGGCAGCCTTGCTCCAAAAATCCAAACGTCTGCAGATAGCTCGCAGCCAGAAAGAGCTAGCCTGGAAAGCTGTTGCTCAGCCTCATCTGCCCATGGCACTGCTCGCACAGAGGCACAGAGACTGGGGCTGCTTGCTTGTCTTGTCCCCTCAAACTTCAAACGTAACTTAGGTGGTCCGTGCCGGGCGCCTCCGGCAGCCCTGCTCCGAAAATGCAAACGTCTGCAGATAGCTCGCAGGCAGAAAGAGCTAGCCTGGAAAGCTGTTGCTCAGCCTCATCTGCCCATGGCACTGCTCGCACAGAGGCACAGAGATTGGGGCTGCTTGCTTGTCTTGTCCCCTCAAACTTCAAACGTAACTTAGGTGGTCCGTGCCGGGCGCCTCCGGCAGCCCTGCTCCGAAAATCCAAAAGTCTACAGATAGCTCGCAGCCAGAAAGAGCTAGCCTGGAAAGCTGTTGCTCAGCCTCATCTGCCCATGGCACTGCTCGCACAGAGGCACAGAGACTGGGGCTGCTTGCTTGTTTTGCCCCCTCAAACTTCAAACGTAGCTTAGGTGGTCCGTGCCAGGCGCCTCCGGCACCCCTGCTCCGAAAATGCGAAGGTCTCCAGACAGCTCGCAGGCAGAAAGAGCTAGCCTGGAAAGCTGTTGCTCAGCCTCATCTGCCCATGGCACTGCTCGCACAGAGGCAAAGAGATGGGGGCTGCTTGCTTGTCTTGCCCCCTCAAACTTCAAACATAGCTTAGGTGGTCCGTGCCGGGCGCCTCCGGCAGCCCTGCTCCGAAAATGCAAACGTCTGCAGATAGCTCGCAGGCAGAAAGAGCTAGCCTGGAAAGCTGTTGCTCAGCCTCATCTGCCCATGGCACTGCTCGCACAGAGGCACAGAGACTGGGGCTGCTTGCTTGTCTTGCCCCCTCAAACTTCAAACGTAGCTTAGGTGGTCCGTGCCGGGCGCCTCCGGCAGCCCTGCTCCGAAAATGCAAACGTCTGCAGATAGCTCGCAGGCAGAAAGAGCTAGCCTGGAAAGCTGTTGCTCAGCCTCATCTGCCCATGGCACTGCTCGCACAGAGGCACAGAGACTGGGGCTGCTTGCTTGTCTTGTCCCCTCAAACTTCAAACGTAGCTTAGGTGGTCCGTGCTATTCGCCTCCGGCAGCCCTGCTCCGAAAATCCAAACGTCTGCAGATAGCTCGCAGGCAGAAAGAGCTAGCCTGGAAAGCTGTTGCTCAGCCTCATCTGCCCATGGCACTGCTCGCACAGAGGCACAGAGACTGGGGCTGCTTGCTTGTCTTGTCCCCTCAAACTTCAAACGTAGCTTAGGTGGTCCGTGCCGGGCGCCTCCGGCAGCCCTGCTCCGAAAATGCGAACGTCTGCAGATAGCTCGCAGGCAGAAAGAGCTAGCCTGGAAAGCTGTTGCTCAGCCTCATCTGCCCATGGCACTGCTCGCACAGAGGCACAGAGACTGGGGCTGCTTGCTTGTCTTGCCCCATCAAACTTCAAACGTAACTTAGGTGGTCCGTGCCGGGCGCCTCCGGCAGCCCTGCTCCGAAAATGCAAACGTCTGCAGATAGCTCGCAGGCAGAAAGAGCTAGCCTGGAAAGCTGTTGCTCAGCCTCATCTGCCCATGGCACTGCTCGCACAGAGGCACAGAGACTGGGGCTGCTTGCTTGTCTTGTCCCCTCAAACTTCAAACGTAGCTTAGGTGTTCCGTGCCAGACGCCTCCGGCAGCCCTGCTCCGAAAATCCAAACGTCTGCAGATAGCTCGCAGGCAGAAAGAGCTAGCCTGGAAAGCTGTTGCTCAGCCTCATCTGCCCATGGCACTGCTCGCACAGAGGCACAGAGACTGGGGCTGCTTGCTTGTCTTGTCCCCTCAAACTTCAAACGTAGCTTAGGTGGTCTGTGCCGGGCGCCTCCGGCAGCCCTGCTCCGAAAATGAAAACGTCTGCAGATAGCTCGCAGGCAGAAAGAGCTAGCCTGGAAAGCTGTTGCTCAGGCTCATCTGCCCATGGCACTGCTCGCACAGAGGCACAGAGACTGGGGCTGCTTGCTTGTCTTGCCCCCTCAAACTTCAAACGTAACTTAGGTGGTCCGTGCCAGGCGCCTCCGGCAGCCCTGCTCCGAAAATCCAAACGTCTGCAGATAGCTCGCAGCCAGAAAGAGCTAGCCTGGAAAGCTGTTGCTCAGCCTCATCTGCCCATGGCACTGCTCGCACAGAGGCACAGAGACTGGGGCTGCTTGCTTGTCTTGCCCCCTCAAACTTCAAACGTAACTTAGGTGGTCCGTGCCGGGCGCCTCCGGCAGCCCTGCTCCGAAAATGCAAACGTCTGCAGATAGCTCGCAGGCAGAAAGAGCTAGCCTGGAAAGCTGTTGCTCAGCCTCATCTGCCCATGGCACTGCTCGCACAGAGGCACAGAGACTGGGGCTGCTTGCTTGTCTTGTCCCCTCAAACTTCAAACGTAGCTTAGGTGGTCTGTGCCAGACGCCTCCGGCAGCCCTGCTCCGAAAATCCAAACGTCTGCAGATAGCTCGCAGCCAGAAAGAGCTAGCCTGGAAAGCTGTTGCTCAGCCTCATGTGCCCATGGCACTGCTCGCACAGAGGCACAGAGACTGGGGCTGCTTGCTTGTCTTGCCCCCTCAAACTTCAAACGTAACTTAGGTGGTCCGTGCCGGGCGCCTCCGGCAGCCCTGCTCCGAAAATGCAAACGTCTGCAGATAGCTCGCAGGCAGAAAGAGCTAGCCTGGAAAGCTGTTGCTCAGCCTCATCTCCCAAGGCACTGCTCGCACAGAGGCACAGAGACTGGGGCTGCTTGCTTGTCTTGTCCCCTCAAACTTCAAACGTAGCTTAGGTGGTCCGTGCCGGGCGCCTCCGGCAGCCCTGCTCCGAAAATGCGAACGTCTGCAGATAGCTCGCAGGCAGAAAGAGCTAGCCTGGAAAGGTGTTGCTCAGCCTCATCTGCCCATGGCACTGCTCGCACAGAGGCACAGAGACTGGGGCTGCTTGCTTGTCTTGCCCCATCAAACTTCAAACGTAACTTAGGTGGTCCGTGCCGGGCGCCTCCGGCAGCCCTGCTGCGAAAATGCAAACGTCTGCAGATAGCTCGCAGGCAGAAAGAGCTAGCCTGGAAAGCTGTTGCTCAGCCTCATCTGCCCATGGCACTGCTCGCACAGAGGCAAAGAGATGGGGGCTGCTTGCTTGTCTTGTCCCCTCAAACTTCAAACGTAGCTTAGGTGTTCCGTGCCAGACGCCTCCGGCAGCCCTGCTCCGAAAATCCAAACGTCTGCAGATAGCTCGCAGGCAGAAAGAGCTAGCCTGGAAAGCTGTTGCTCAGCCTCATCTGCCCATGGCACTGCTCGCACAGAGGCACAGAGACTGGGGCTGCTTGCTTGTCTTGTCCCCTCAAACTTCAAACGTAGCTTAGGTGGTCCGTGCCGGGCGCCTCCGGCAGCCCTGCTCCGAAAATGCGAACGTCTGCAGATAGCTCGCAGGCAGAAAGAGCTAGCCTGGAAAGCTGTTGCTCAGCCTCATCTGCCCATGGCACTGCTCGCACAGAGGCACAGAGACTGGGGCTGCTTGCTTGTCTTGTCCCCTCAAACTTCAAACGTATCTTAGGTGGTCTGTGCCGGGCGCCTCCGGCAGCCCTGCTCCGAAAATGCAAACGTCTGCAGATAGCTCGCAGGCAGAAAGAGCTAGCCTGGAAAGCTGTTGCTCAGCCTCATCTGCCCATGGCACTGCTCGCACAGAGGCACAGAGACTGGGGCTGCTTGCTTGTCTTGTCCCCTCAAACTTCAAACGTAGCTTAGGTGGTCCGTGCCAGGCGCCTCCGGCAGCCCTGCTCCAAAAATCCAAACGTCTGCAGATAGCTCGCAGGCAGAAAGAGCTAGCCTGGAAAGCTGTTGCTCAGCCTCATCTGCCCATGGCACTGCTCGCACAGAGGCACAGAGACTGGGGCTGCTTGCTTGTCTTGCTCCCTCAAACTTCAAACGTAACTTAGGTGGTCCGTGCCGGGCGCCTCCGGCAGCCCTGCTCCGAAAATGCAAACGTCTGCAGATAGCTCGCAGGCAGAAAGAGCTAGCCTGGAAAGCTCTTGCTCAGCCTCATCTGCCCATGGCACTGCTCGCACAGAGGCACAGAGACTGGGGCTGCTTGCTTGTCTTGTCCCCTCAAACTTCAAACGTAGCTTAGGTGGTCCGTGCCAGACGCCTCCGGCAGCCCTGCTCCGAAAATCCAAACGTCTGCAGATAGCTCGCAGCCAGAAAGAGCTAGCCTGGAAAGCTGTTGCTCAGCCTCATCTGCCCATGGCACTGCTCGCACAGAGGCACAGAGACTGGGGCTGCTTGCTTGTCTTGCCCCCTCAAACTTCAAACGTAACTTACGTGGTCCGTGCCGGGCGCCTCCGGCAGCCCTGCTCCGATAATGCAAACGTCTGCAGATAGCTCGCAGGCAGAAAGAGCTAGCCTGGAAAGCTGTTGCTCAGCCTCATCTGCCCATGGCACTGCTCGCACAGAGGCACAGAGACTGGGGCTGCTTGCTTGTCTTGTCCCCTCAAACTTCAAACGTAGCTTAGGTGGTCCGTGCCGGGCGCCTCCGGCAGCCCTGCTCCGAAAATCCAAACGTCTGCAGATAGCTCGCAGGCAGAAAGAGCTAGCCTGGAAAGCTGTTGCTCAGCCTCATCTGCCCATGGCACTGCTCGCACAGAGGCACAGAGATTGGGGCTGCTTGCTTGTCTTGTCCCCTCAAACTTCAAACGTAGCTTAGGTGTTCCGTGCCAGGCGCCTCCGGCAGCCCTGCTCCGAAAATGCAAACGTCTGCAGATAGCTCGCAGCCAGAAAGAGCTAGCCTGGAAAGCTGTTGCTCAGCCTCATCTGCCCATGGCACTGCTCGCACAGAGGCACAGAGACTGGGGCTGCTTGCTTGTCTTGTCCCCTCAAACTTCAAACGTAGCTTAGGTGGTCCGTGCCGGGCGCCTCCGGCAGCCCTGCTCCGAAAATGCAAACGTCTGCAGATAGCTCGCAGGCAGAAAGAGCTAGCCTGGAAAGCTGTTGCTCAGCCTCATCTGCCCATGGCACTGCTCGCACAGAGGCACAGAGACTGGGGCTGCTTGCTTGTCTTGTCCCCTCAAACTTCAAACGTAGCTTAGGTGGTCCGTGCCGGGCACCTCCGGCAGCCCTGCTCCGAAAATCCAAACGTCTGCAGATTGCTCGCAGGCAGAAAGAGCTAGCCTGGAAAGCTGTTGCTCAGCCTCATCTGCCCATGGCACTGCTCGCACAGAGGCACAGAGACTGGGGCTGCTTGCTTGTCTTGTCCCCTCAAACTTCAAACGTAGCTTAGGTGGTCCGTGCTATTCGCCTCCGGCAGCCCTGCTCCGAAAATCCAAACGTCTGCAGATAGCTCGCAGGCAGAAAGAGCTAGCCTGGAAAGGTGTTGCTCAGCCTCATCTGCCCATGGCACTGCTCGCACAGAGGCACAGAGACTGGGGCTGCTTGCTTGTCTTGCCCCATCAAACTTCAAACGTAACTTAGGTGGTCCGTGCCGGGCGCCTCCGGCAGCCCTGCTGCGAAAATGCAAACGTCTGCAGATAGCTCGCAGGCAGAAAGAGCTAGCCTGGAAAGCTGTTGCTCAGCCTCATCTGCCCATGGCACTGCTCGCACAGAGGCAAAGAGATGGGGGCTGCTTGCTTGTCTTGTCCCCTCAAACTTCAAACGTAGCTTAGGTGTTCCGTGCCAGACGCCTCCGGCAGCCCTGCTCCGAAAATCCAAACGTCTGCAGATAGCTCGCAGGCAGAAAGAGCTAGCCTGGAAAGCTGTTGCTCAGCCTCATCTGCCCATGGCACTGCTCGCACAGAGGCACAGAGACTGGGGCTGCTTGCTTGTCTTGTCCCCTCAAACTTCAAACGTAGCTTAGGTGGTCCGTGCCGGGCGCCTCCGGCAGCCCTGCTCCGAAAATGCGAACGTCTGCAGATAGCTCGCAGGCAGAAAGAGCTAGCCTGGAAAGCTGTTGCTCAGCCTCATCTGCCCATGGCACTGCTCGCACAGAGGCACAGAGACTGGGGCTGCTTGCTTGTCTTGTCCCCTCAAACTTCAAACGTATCTTAGGTGGTCTGTGCCGGGCGCCTCCGGCAGCCCTGCTCCGAAAATGCAAACGTCTGCAGATAGCTCGCAGGCAGAAAGAGCTAGCCTGGAAAGCTGTTGCTCAGCCTCATCTGCCCATGGCACTGCTCGCACAGAGGCACAGAGACTGGGGCTGCTTGCTTGTCTTGTCCCCTCAAACTTCAAACGTAGCTTAGGTGGTCCGTGCCAGGCGCCTCCGGCAGCCCTGCTCCAAAAATCCAAACGTCTGCAGATAGCTCGCAGGCAGAAAGAGCTAGCCTGGAAAGCTGTTGCTCAGCCTCATCTGCCCATGGCACTGCTCGCACAGAGGCACAGAGACTGGGGCTGCTTGCTTGTCTTGCTCCCTCAAACTTCAAACGTAACTTAGGTGGTCCGTGCCGGGCGCCTCCGGCAGCCCTGCTCCGAAAATGCAAACGTCTGCAGATAGCTCGCAGCCAGAAAGAGCTAGCCTGGAAAGCTGTTGCTCAGCCTCATCTGCCCATGGCACTGCTCGCACAGAGGCACAGAGACTGGGGCTGCTTGCTTGTCTTGTCCCCTCAAACTTCAAACGTAGCTTAGGTGGTCCGTGCCAGACGCCTCCGGCAGCCCTGCTCCGAAAATCCAAACGTCTGCAGATAGCTCGCAGCCAGAAAGAGCTAGCCTGGAAAGCTGTTGCTCAGCCTCATCTGCCCATGGCACTGCTCGCACAGAGGCACAGAGACTGGGGCTGCTTGCTTGTCTTGCCCCCTCAAACTTCAAACGTAACTTACGTGGTCCGTGCCGGGCGCCTCCGGCAGCCCTGCTCCGATAATGCAAACGTCTGCAGATAGCTCGCAGGCAGAAAGAGCTAGCCTGGAAAGCTGTTGCTCAGCCTCATCTGCCCATGGCACTGCTCGCACAGAGGCACAGAGACTGGGGCTGCTTGCTTGTCTTGTCCCCTCAAACTTCAAACGTAGCTTAGGTGGTCCGTGCCGGGCGCCTCCGGCAGCCCTGCTCCGAAAATCCAAACGTCTGCAGATAGCTCGCAGGCAGAAAGAGCTAGCCTGGAAAGCTGTTGCTCAGCCTCATCTGCCCATGGCACTGCTCACACAGAGGCACAGAGACTGGGGCTGCTTGCTTGTCTTGCCCCCTCAAACTTCAAACGTAACTTACGTGGTCCGTGCCGGGCGCCTCCGGCAGCCCTGCTCCGAAAATGCAAACGTCTGCAGATAGCTCGCAGGCAGAAAGAGCTAGCCTGGAAAGCTGTTGCTCAGCCTCATCTGCCCATGGCACTGCTCGCACAGAGGCACAGAGATTGGGGCTGCTTGCTTGTCTTGTCCCCTCAAACTTCAAACGTAGCTTAGGTGTTCCGTGCCAGGCGCCTCCGGCAGCCCTGCTCCGAAAATGCAAACGTCTGCAGATAGCTCGCAGCCAGAAAGAGCTAGCCTGGAAAGCTGTTGCTCAGCCTCATCTGCCCATGGCACTGCTCGCACAGAGGCACAGAGACTGGGGCTGCTTGCTTGTCTTGTCCCCTCAAACTTCAAACGTAGCTTAGGTGGTCCGTGCCGGGCGCCTCCGGCAGCCCTGCTCCAAAAATGCGAAGGTCTCCAGATAGCTCGCAGGCAAAAAGAGCTAGCCTGGAAAGCTGTTGCTCAGCCTCATCTGCCCATGGCACTGCTCGCACAGAGGCAAAGAGATGGGGGCTGCTTGATTGTTTTGCCCCCTCAAACTTCAAACATAGCTTAGGTGGTCCGTGCCGGGCGCCTCCGGCAGCCCTGCTCCGAAAATGCAAACGTCTGCAGATAGCTCGCAGGCAGAAAGAGCTAGCCTGGAAAGCTGTTGCTCAGCCTCATCTGCCCATGGCACTGCTCGCACAGAGGCACAGAGACTGGGGCTGCTTGCTTGTCTTGTCCCCTCAAACTTCAAACGTAGCTTAGGTGGTCCGTGCCGGGCACCTCCGGCAGCCCTGCTCCGAAAATCCAAACGTCTGCAGATAGCTCGCAGGCAGAAAGAGCTAGCCTGGAAAGCTGTTGCTCAGCCTCATCTGCCCATGGCACTGCTCGCACAGAGGCACAGAGACTGGGGCTGCTTGCTTGTCTTGTCCCCTCAAACTTCAAACGTAGCTTAGGTGGTCCGTGCTATTCGCCTCCGGCAGCCCTGCTCCGAAAATCCAAACGTCTGCAGATAGCTCGCAGGCAGAAAGAGCTAGCCTGGAAAGCTGTTGCTCAGCCTCATCTGCCCATGGCACTGCTCGCACAGAGGCACAGAGACTGGGGCTGCTTGCTTGTCTTGTCCCCTCAAACTTCAAACGTAGCTTAGGTGGTCCGTGCCGGGCGCCTCCGGCAGCCCTGCTCCGAAAATCCAAACGTCTGCAGATAGCTCGCAGGCAGAAAGAGCTAGCCTGGAAAGCTGTTGCTCAGCCTCATCTGCCCATGGCACTGCTCGCACAGAGGCACAGAGACTGGGGCTGCTTGCTTGTCTTGTCCCCTCAAACTTCAAACGTAGCTTAGGTGGTCCGTGCCAGGCGCCTCCGGCAGCCCTGCTCCGAAAATCCAAACGTCTGCAGATAGCTCGCAGCCAGAAAGAGCTAGCCTGGAAAGCTGTTGCTCAGCCTCATCTGCCCATGGCACTGCTCGCACAGAGGCACAGAGACTGGGGCTGCTTGCTTGTCTTGCCCCCTCAAACTTCAAACGTAACTTAGGTGGTCCGTGCCGGGCGCCTCCGGCAGCCCTACTCCGATAATGCAAACGTCTGCAGATAGCTCGCAGGCAGAAAGAGCTAGCCTGGAAAGCTGTTGCTCAGCCTCATCTGCCCATGGCACTGCTCGCACAGAGGCACAGAGACTGGGGCTGCTTGCTTGTCTTGTCCCCTCAAACTTCAAACGTAGCTTAGGTGGTCCGTGCCAGACGCCTCCGGCAGCCCTGCTCCGAAAATCCAAACGTCTGCAGATAGCTCGCAGCCAGAAAGAGCTAGCCTGGAAAGCTGTTGCTCAGCCTCATCTGCCCATGGCACTGCTCGCACAGAGGCACAGAGACTGGGGCTGCTTGCTTGTCTTGCCCCCTCAAACTTCAAACGTAACTTACGTGGTCCGTGCCGGGCGCCTCCGGCAGCCCTGCTCCGAAAATGCAAACGTCTGCAGATAGCTCGCAGGCAGAAAGAGCTAGCCTGGAAAGCTGTTGCTCAGCCTCATCTGCCCATGGCACTGCTCGCACAGAGGCACAGAGACTGGGGCTGCTTGCTTGTCTTGCCCCCTCAAACTTCAAACGTAGCTTAGGTGGTCCGTGCCGGGCGCCTCCGGCAGCCCTGCTCCGAAAATCCAAACGTCTGCAGATTGCTCGCAGGCAGAAAGAGCTAGCCTGGAAAGCTGTTGCTCAGCCTCATCTGCCCATGGCACTGCTCGCACAGAGGCACAGAGACTGGGGCTGCTTGCTTGTCTTGTCCCCTCAAACTTCAAACGTAGCTTAGGTGGTCCGTGCTATTCGCCTCCGGCAGCCCTGCTCCGAAAATCCAAACGTCTGCAGAGAGCTCGCAGGCAGAAAGAGCTAGCCTGGAAAGCTGTTGCTCAGCCTCATCTGCCCATGGCACTGCTCGCACAGAGGCACAGAGACTGGGGCTGCTTGCTTGTCTTGTCCCCTCAAACTTCAAACGTAGCTTAGGTGGTCCGTGCCGGGCGCCTCCGGCAGCCCTGCTCCGAAAATCCAAACGTCTGCAGATAGCTCGCAGGCAGAAAGAGCTAGCCTGGAAAGCTGTTGCTCAGCCTCATCTGCCCATGGCACTGCTCGCACAGAGGCACAGAGACTGGGGCTGCTTGCTTGTCTTGCCCCCTCAAACTTCAAACGTAACTTAGGTGGTCCGTGCCGGGCGCCTCCGGCAGCCCTGCTCCGAAAATGCAAACGTCTGCAGATAGCTCGCAGGCAGAAAGAGCTAGCCTGGAAAGCTGTTGCTCAGCCTCATCTGCCCATGGCACTGCTCGCACAGAGGCACAGAGACTGGGGCTGCTTGCTTGTCTTGTCCCCTCAAACTTCAAACGTAGCTTAGGTGGTCCGTGCCGGGCGCCTCCGGCAGCCCTGCTCCGAAAATGCGAACGTCTGCAGATAGCTCGCAGGCAGAAAGAGCTAGCCTGGAAAGCTGTTGCTCAGCCTCATCTGCCCATGGCACTGCTCGCACAGAGGCACAGAGACTGGGGCTGCTTGCTTGTCTTGTCCCCTCAAACTTCAAACGTAGCTTAGGTGGTCCGTGCCGGGCGCCTCCGGCAGCCCTGCTCCGAAAATCCAAATGTCTGCAGATAGCTCGCAGGCAGAAAGAGCTAGCCTGGAAAGCTGTTGCTCAGCCTCATCTGCCCATGGCACTGCTCGCACAGAGGCACAGAGACTGGGGCTGCTTGCTTGTCTTGTCCCCTCAAACTTCAAACGTAGCTTAGGTGGTCCGTGCTATTCGCCTCCGGCAGCCCTGCTCCGAAAATCCAAACGTCTGCAGAGAGCTCGCAGGCAGAAAGAGCTAGCCTGGAAAGCTGTTGCTCAGCCTCATCTGCCCATGGCACTGCTCGCACAGAGGCACAGAGATTGGGGCTGCTTGCTTGTCTTGTCCCCTCAAACTTCAAACGTAGCTTAGGTGGTCCGTGCCGGGCGCCTCCGGCAGCCCTGCTCCGAAAATGCGAACGTCTGCAGATAGCTCGCAGGCAGAAAGAGCTAGCCTGGAAAGCTGTTGCTCAGCCTCATCTGCCCATGGCACTGCTCGCACAGAGGCACAGAGACTGGGGCTGCTTGCTTGTCTTGCCCCCTCAAACTTCAAACGTAACTTAGGTGGTCCGTGCCGGGCGCCTCCGGCAGCCCTGCTCCGAAAATGCAAACGTCTGCAGATAGCTCGCAGGCAGAAAGAGCTAGCCTGGAAAGCTGTTGCTCAGCCTCATCTGCCCATGGCACTGCTCGCACAGAGGCACAGAGACTGGGGCTGCTTGCTTGTCTTGTCCCCTCAAACTTCAAACGTAGCTTAGGTGGTCCGTGCCAGACGCCTCCGGCAGCCCTGCTCCGAAAATCCAAACGTCTGCAGATAGCTCGCAGACAGAAAGAGCTAGCCTGGAAAGCTGTTGCTCAGCCTCATCTGCCCATGGCACTGCTCGCACAGAGGCACAGAGACTGGGGCTGCTTGCTTGTCTTGTCCCCTCAAACTTCAAACGTATCTTATGTGTTCCGTGCCGGGCGCCTCCAGCAGCACTGCTCCGAAAATGCGAACGTCTGCAGATAGCTCGCAGGCAGAAAGAGCTAGCCTGGAAAGCTGTTGCTCAGCCTCATCTGCCCATGGCACTGCTCGCACAGAGGCACAGAGACTGGGGCTGCTTGCTTGTCTTGCCCCCTCAAACTTCAAACGTAACTTACGTGGTCCGTGCCGGGCGCCTCCGGCAGCCCTGCTCCGAAAATGCAAACGTCTGCAGATAGCTCGCAGGCAGAAAGAGCTAGCCTGGAAAGCTGTTGCTCAGCCTCATCTGCCCATGGCACTGCTCGCACAGAGGCACAGAGACTGGGGCTGCTTGCTTGTCTTGTCCCCTCAAACTTCAAACGTAGCTTAGGTGGTCCGTGCCAGGCGCCTCCGGCAGCCCTGCTCCGAAAATCCAAACGTCTGCAGATAGCTCGCAGCCAGAAAGAGCTAGCCTGGAAAGCTGTTGCTCAGCCTCATCTGCCCATGGCACTGCTCGCACAGAGGCACAGAGACTGGGGCTGCTTGCTTGTCTTGTCCCCTCAAACTTCAAACGTATCTTAGGTGTTCCGTGCCGGGCGCCTATGGCAGCACTGCTCCGAAAATGCGAACGTCTGCAGATAGCTCGCAGGCAGAAAGAGCTAGCCTGGAAAGCTGTTGCTCAGCCTCATCTGCCCATGGCACTGCTCGCACAGAGGCACAGAGACTGGGGCTGCTTGCTTGTCTTGCCCCCTCAAACTTCAAACGTAACTTACGTGGTCCGTGCCGGGCGCCTCCGGCAGCCCTGCTCCGAAAATGCAAACGTCTGCAGATAGCTCGCAGGCAGAAAGAGCTAGCCTGGAAAGCTGTTGCTCAGCCTCATCTGCCCATGGCACTGCTCGCACAGAGGCACAGAGACTGGGGCTGCTTGCTTGTCTTGTCCCCTCAAACTTCAAACGTAGCTTAGGTGGTCCGTGCCAGACGCCTCCGGCAGCCCTGCTCCGAAAATGCGAACGTCTGCAGATAGCTCGCAGGCAGAAAGAGCTAGCCTGGAAAGCTGTTGCTCAGCCTCATCTGCCCATGGCACTGCTCGCACAGAGGGACAGAGACTGGGGCTGCTTGCTTGTCTTGTCCCCTCAAACTTCAAACGTATCTTAGGTGTTCCGTGCCGGGCGCCTCCGGCAGCACTGCTCCGAAAATGCGAACGTCTGCAGATAGCTCGCAGGCAGAAAGAGCTAGCCTGGAAAGCTGTTGCTCAGCCTCATCTGCCCATGGCACTGCTCGCACAGAGGCACAGAGACTGGGGCTGCTTGCTTGTCTTGCCCCCTCAAACTTCAAACGTAACTTACGTGGTCCGTGCCGGGCGCCTCCGGCAGCCCTGCTCCGAAAATGCAAACGTCTGCAGATAGCTCGCAGGCAGAAAGAGCTAGCCTGGAAAGCTGTTGCTCAGCCTCATCTGCCCATGGCACTGCTCGCACAGAGGCACAGAGACTGGGGCTGCTTGCTTGTCTTGCCCCCTCAAACTTCAAACGTAGCTTAGGTGGTCCGTGCCAGGCGCCTCCGGCAGCCCTGCTCCGAAAATCCAAACGTCTGCAGATAGCTCGCAGCCAGAAAGAGCTAGCCTGGAAAGCTGTTGCTCAGCCTCATCTGCCCATGGCACTGCTCGCACAGAGGCACAGAGACTGGGGCTGCTTGCTTGTCTTGCCCCCTCAAACTTCAAACGTAACTTAGGTGGTCCGTGCCGGGCGCCTCCGGCAGCCCTGCTCCGATAATGCAAACGTCTGCAGATAGCTCGCAGGCAGAAAGAGCTAGCCTGGAAAGCTGTTGCTCAGCCTCATCTGCCCATGGCACTGCTCGCACAGAGGCACAGAGACTGGGGCTGCTTGCTTGTCTTGTCCCCTCAAACTTCAAACGTAGCTTAGGTGGTCCGTGCCAGACGCCTCCGGCAGCCCTGCTCCGAAAATCCAAACGTCTGCAGATAGCTCGCAGGCAGAAAGAGCTAGCCTGGAAAGCTGTTGCTCAGCCTCATCTGCCCATGGCACTGCTCGCACAGAGGCACAGAGACTGGGGCTGCTTGCTTGTCTTGCCCTCTCAAACTTCAAACGTAACTTAGGTGGTCCGTGCCGGGCGCCTCCGGCAGCCCTGCTCCGAAAATGCAAACGTCTGCAGATTGCTCTCAGACAGAAAGAGCTAGCCTGGAAAGCTGTTGCTCAGCCTCATCTGCCCATGGCACTGCTCGCACAGAGGCACAGAGACTGGGGCTGCTTGCTTGTCTTGTCCCCTCAAACTTCAAACGTAGCTTAGGTGTTCCGTGCCAGGCGCCTCCGGCAGCCCTGCTCCGAAAATCCAAACGTCTGCAGATAGCTCGCAGCCAGAAAGAGCTAGCCTGGAAAGCTGTTGCTCAGCCTCATCTGCCCATGGCACTGCTCGCACAGAGGCACAGAGACTGGGGCTGCTTGCTTGTTTTGCCCCCTCAAACTTCAAACGTAGCTTAGGTGGTCCGTGCCGGGTGCCTCCGGCAGCCCTGCTCCGAAAATGCAAACGTCTGCAGATAGCTCGCAGGCAGAAAGAGCTAGCCTGGAAAGCTGTTGCTCAGCCTCATCTGCCCATGGCACTGCTCGCACAGAGGCACAGAGACTGGGGCTGCTTGCTTGTCTTGTCCCCTCAAACTTCAAACGTAGCTTAGGTGGTCCGTGCCAGACGCCTCCGGCAGCCCTGCTCCGAAAATGCAAACGTCTGCAGATAGCTCGCAGGCAGAAAGAGCTAGCCTGGAAAGCTGTTGCTCAGCCTCATCTGCCCATGGCACTGCTCGCACAGAGGCACAGAGACTGGGGCTGCTTGCTTGTCTTGTCCCCTCAAACTTCAAACGTAGCTTAGGTGGTCCGTGCCGGGCGCCTCCGGCAGCCCTGCTCCGAAAATGCAAACGTCTGCAGATAGCTCGCAGGCAGAAAGAGCTAGCCTGGAAAGCTGTTGCTCAGCCTCATCTGCCCATGGCACTGCTCGCACAGAGGCACAGAGACTGGGGCTGCTTGCTTGTCTTGCCCCCTCAAACTTCAAACGTAACTTACGTAGTCCGTGCCGGGCGCCTCCGGCAGCCCTGCTCCGAAAATGCAAACGTCTGCAGATAGCTCGCAGCCAGAAAGAGCTAGCCTGGAAAGCTGTTGCTCAGCCTCATCTGCCCATGGCACTGCTCGCACAGAGGCACAGAGACTGGGGCTGCTTGCTTGTCTTGTCCCCTCAAACTTCAAACGTAGCTTAGGTGGTCCGTGCCAGACGCCTCCGGCAGCCCTGCTCCGAAAATGCAAACGTCTGCAGATAGCTCGCAGGCAGAAAGAGCTAGCCTGGAAAGCTGTTGCTCAGCCTCATCTGCCCATGGCACTGCTCGCACAGAGGCACAGAGACTGGGGCTGCTTGCTTGTCTTGTCCCCTCAAACTTCAAACGTAGCTTAGGTGGTCCGTGCCGGGCGCCTCCGGCAGCCCTGCTCCGAAAATGCAAACGTCTGCAGATAGCTCGCAGGCAGAAAGAGCTAGCCTGGAAAGCTGTTGCTCAGCCTCATCTGCCCATGGCACTGCTCGCACAGAGGCACAGAGACTGGGGCTGCTTGCTTGTCTTGCCCCCTCAAACTTCAAATGTAGCTTAGGTGGTACGTGCCGGACGCCTCCGGCAGCCCTGCTCCGAAAATCCAAACGTCTGCAGATTGCTCGCAGGCAGAAAGAGCTAGCCTGGAAAGCTGTTGCTCAGCCTCATC
Organism: Opisthocomus hoazin; assembly: GCF_030867145.1. NCBI lineage: Eukaryota > Metazoa > Chordata > Aves > Opisthocomiformes > Opisthocomidae > Opisthocomus > Opisthocomus hoazin. Next base: position 90,058 of record NW_027448871.1, read on the forward strand.
TGCCCATGGCACTGCTCGCACAGAGGCACAGAGACTGGGGCTGCTTGCTTGTTTTGCCCCCTCAAACTTCAAACGTAGCTTAGGTGGTCCGTGCCAGGCGCCTCCGGCAGCCCTGCTCCGAAAATGCGAAGGTCTCCAGATAGCTCGCAGGCAGAAAGAGCTAGCCTGGAAAGCTGTTGCTCAGCCTCATCTGCCCATGGCACTGCTCGCACAGAGGCAAAGAGATGGGGGCTGCTTGATTGTTTTGCCCCCTCAAACTTCAAACGTAGCTTAGGTGGTCCGTGCCGGGCGCCTCCGGCAGCCCTGCTCCGAAAATGCAAACGTCTGCAGATAGCTCGCAGGCAGAAAGAGCTAGCCTGGAAAGCTGTTGCTCAGCCTCATCTGCTCATGGCACTGCTCGCACAGAGGCACAGAGACTGGGGCTGCTTGCTTGTTTTGCCCCCTCACACTTCAAACGTAGCTTAGGTGGTCCGTGCCAGGCGCCTCCGGCAGCCCTGCTCCGAAAATGCGAAGGTCTCCAGATAGCTCGCAGGCAGAAAGAGCTAGCCTGGAAAGCTGTTGCTCAGCCTCATCTGCCCATGGCACTGCTCGCACAGAGGCAAAGAGATGGGGGCTGCTTGATTGTTTTGCCCCCTCAAACTTCAAACGTAGCTTAGGTGGTCCGTGCCGGGCGCCTCCGGCAGCCCTGCTCCGAAAATGCAAACGTCTGCAGATAGCTCGCAGGCAGAAAGAGCTAGCCTGGAAAGCTGTTGCTCAGCCTCATCTGCCCATGGCACTGCTCGCACAGAGGCACAGAGACTGGGGCTGCTTGCTTGTCTTGCCCCCTCAAACTTCAAACGTAACTTACGTGGTCCGTGCCGGGCGCCTCCGGCAGCCCTGCTCCGAAAATGCAAACGTCTGCAGATAGCTCGCAGGCAGAAAGAGCTAGCCTGGAAAGCTGTTGCTCAGCCTCATCTGCCCATGGCACTGCTCGCACAGAGGCACAGAGACTGGGGCTGCTTGCTTGTCTTGTCCCCTCAAACTTCAAACGTAGCTTAGGTGGTCCGTGCCAGACGCCTCCGGCAGCCCTGCTCCGAAAATGCGAACGTCTGCAGATAGCTCGCAGCCAGAAAGAGCTAGCCTGGAAAGCTGTTGCTCAGCCTCATCTGCCCATGGCACTGCTCGCACAGAGGCACAGAGACTGGGGCTGCTTGCTTGTCTTGTCCCCTCAAACTTCAAACGTATCTTAGGTGTTCCGTGCCGGGCGCCTCCGGCAGCACTGCTCCGAAAATGCGAACGTCTGCAGATAGCTCGCAGGCAGAAAGAGCTAGCCTGGAAAGCTGTTGCTCAGCCTCATCTGCCCATGGCACTGCTCGCACAGAGGCACAGAGACTGGGGCTGCTTGCTTGTCTTGCCCCCTCAAACTTCAAACGTAACTTACGTGGTCCGTGCCGGGCGCCTCCGGCAGCCCTGCTCCGAAAATGCAAACGTCTGCAGATAGCTCGCAGGCAGAAAGAGCTAGCCTGGAAAGCTGTTGCTCAGCCTCATCTGCCCATGGCACTGCTCGCACAGAGGCACAGAGACTGGGGCTGCTTGCTTGTCTTGCCCCCTCAAACTTCAAACGTAGCTTAGGTGGTCCGTGCCAGGCGCCTCCGGCAGCCCTTCTCCGAAAATCCAAACGTCTGCAGATAGCTCGCAGCCAGAAAGAGCTAGCCTGGAAAGCTGTTGCTCAGCCTCATCTGCCCATGGCACTGCTCGCACAGAGGCACAGAGACTGGGGCTGCTTGCTTGTCTTGCCCCCTCAAACTTCAAACGTAACTTAGGTGGTCCGTGCCGGGCGCCTCCGGCAGCCCTGCTCCGATAATGCAAACGTCTGCAGATAGCTCGCAGGCAGAAAGAGCTAGCCTGGAAAGCTGTTGCTCAGCCTCATCTGCCCATGGCACTGCTCGCACAGAGGCACAGAGACTGGGGCTGCTTGCTTGTCTTGTCCCCTCAAACTTCAAACGTAGCTTAGGTGGTCCGTGCCAGACGCCTCCGGCAGCCCTGCTCCGAAAATCCAAACGTCTGCAGATAGCTCGCAGGCAGAAAGAGCTAGCCTGGAAAGCTGTTGCTCAGCCTCATCTGCCCATGGCACTGCTCGCACAGAGGCACAGAGACTGGGGCTGCTTGCTTGTCTTGCCCCCTCAAACTTCAAACGTAACTTAGGTGGTCCGTGCCGGGCGCCTCCGGCAGCCCTGCTCCGAAAATGCAAACGTCTGCAGATTGCTCTCAGACAGAAAGAGCTAGCCTGGAAAGCTGTTGCTCAGCCTCATCTGCCCATGGCACTGCTCGCACAGAGGCACAGAGACTGGGGCTGCTTGCTTGTCTTGTCCCCTCAAACTTCAAACGTAGCTTAGGTGTTCCGTGCCAGGCGCCTCCGGCAGCCCTGCTCCGAAAATCCAAACGTCTGCAGGTAGCTCGCAGGCAGAAAGAGCTAGCCTGGAAAGCTGTTGCTCAGCCTCATCTGCCCATGGCACTGCTCGCACAGAGGCACAGAGACTGGGGCTGCTTGCTTGTTTTGCCCCCTCAAACTTCAAACGTAGCTTAGGTGGTCCGTGCCGGGTGCCTCCGGCAGCCCTGCTCCGAAAATGCAAACGTCTGCAGATAGCTCGCAGGCAGAAAGAGCTAGCCTGGAAAGCTGTTGCTCAGCCTCATCTGCCCATGGCACTGCTCGCACAGAGGCACAGAGACTGGGGCTGCTTGCTTGTCTTGTCCCCTCAAACTTCAAACGTAGCTTAGGTGGTCCGTGCCAGACGCCTCCGGCAGCCCTGCTCCGAAAATGCAAACGTCTGCAGATAGCTCGCAGGCAGAAAGAGCTAGCCTGGAAAGCTGTTGCTCAGCCTCATCTGCCCATGGCACTGCTCGCACAGAGGCACAGAGACTGGGGCTGCTTGCTTGTCTTGTCCCCTCAAACTTCAAACGTAGCTTAGGTGGTCCGTGCCGGGCGCCTCCGGCAGCCCTGCTCCGAAAATGCAAACGTCTGCAGATAGCTCGCAGGCAGAAAGAGCTAGCCTGGAAAGCTGTTGCTCAGCCTCATCTGCCCATGGCACTGCTCGCACAGAGGCACAGAGACTGGGGCTGCTTGCTTGTCTTGCCCCCTCAAACTTCAAACGTAACTTACGTAGTCCGTGCCGGGCGCCTCCGGCAGCCCTGCTCCGAAAATGCAAACGTCTGCCGATAGCTCGCAGGCAGAAAGAGCTAGCCTGGAAAGCTGTTGCTCAGCCTCATCTGCCCATGGCACTGCTCGCACAGAGGCACAGAGACTGGGGCTGCTTGCTTGTCTTGCCCCCTCAAACTTCAAATGTAGCTTAGGTGGTACGTGCCGGACGCCTCCGGCAGCCCTGCTCCGAAAATCCAAACGTCTGCAGATTGCTCGCAGGCAGAAAGAGCTAGCCTGGAAAGCTGTTGCTCAGCCTCATCTGCCCATGGCACTGCTCGCACAGAGGCACAGAGACTGGGGCTGCTTGCTTGTTTTGCCCCCTCAAACTTCAAACGTAGCTTAGGTGGTCCGTGCCAGGCGCCTCCGGCAGCCCTGCTCCGAAAATGCGAAGGTCTCCAGATAGCTCGCAGGCAGAAAGAGCTAGCCTGGAAAGCTGTTGCTCAGCCTCATCTGCCCATGGCACTGCTCGCACAGAGGCAAAGAGATGGGGGCTGCTTGATTGTTTTGCCCCCTCAAACTTCAAACGTAGCTTAGGTGGTCCGTGCCAGGCGCCTCCGGCAGCCCTGCTCCGAAAATGCAAACGTCTGCAGATAGCTCGCAGGCAGAAAGAGCTAGCCTGGAAAGCTGTTGCTCAGCCTCATCTGCTCATGGCACTGCTCGCACAGAGGCACAGAGACTGGGGCTGCTTGCTTGTTTTGCCCCCTCAAACTTCAAACGTAGCTTAGGTGGTCCGTTCCTGGCGCATCCGGCAGCCCTGCTCCGAAAATGCGAAGGTCTCCAGATAGCTCGCAGGCAGAAAGAGCTAGCCTGGAAAGCTGTTGCTCAGCCTCATCTGCCCATGGCACTGCTCGCACAGAGGCAAAGAGATGGGGGCTGCTTGATTGTTTTGCCCCCTCAAACTTCAAACGTAGCTTAGGTGGTCCGTGCCGGGCGCCTCCGGCAGCCCTGCTCCGAAAATGCAAACGTCTGCAGATAGCTCGCAGGCAGAAAGAGCTAGCCTGGAAAGCTGTTGCTCAGCCTCATCTGCCCATGGCACTGCTCGCACAGAGGCACAGAGACTGGGGCTGCTTGCTTGTCTTGCCCCCTCAAACTTCAAACGTAGCTTAGGTGGTCCGTGCCGGGCGCCTCCGGCAGCCCTGCTCCGAAAATCCAAACGTCTGCAGATTGCTCGCAGGCAGAAAGAGCTAGCCTGGAAAGCTGTTGCTCAGCCTCATCTGCCCATGGCACTGCTCGCACAGAGGCACAGAGACTGGGGCTGCTTGCTTGTCTTGTCCCCTCAAACTTCAAATGTAGCTTAGGTGGTCCGTGATATTCGCCTCTGGCAGCCCTGCTCCGAAAATGCAAACGTCTGCAGATAGCTCGCAGGCAGAAAGAGCTAGCCTGGAAAGCTGTTGCTCAGCCTCATCTGCCCATGGCACTGCTCGCACAGAGGCACAGAGACTGGGGCTGCTTGCTTGTCTTGTCCCCTCAAACTTCAAAGGTGGCTTAGGTGGTCCGTGCCGGGCGCCTCCGGCAGCCCTGCTCCGAAAATCCAAACGTCTGCAGATAGCTCGCAGGCAGAAAGAGCTAGCCTGGAAAGCTGTTGCTCAGCCTCATCTGCCCATGGCACTGCTCGCACAGAGGCACAGAGACTGGGGCTGCTTGCTTGTCTTGCCCCCTCAAACTTCAAACGTAACTTAGGTGGTCCGTGCCGGGCGCCTCCGGCAGCCCTGCTCCGAAAACGCAAACGTCTGCAGATAGCTCGCAGGCAGAAAGAGCTAGCCTGGAAAGCTGTTGCTCAGCCTCATCTGCCCATGGCACTGCTCGCACAGAGGCACAGAGACTGGGGCTGCTTGCTTGTCTTGTCCCCTCAAACTTCAAACGTAGCTTAGGTGGTCCGTGACGGGCGCCTCCGGCAGCCCTGCTCCGAAAATCCAAACGTCTGCAGATAGCTCGCAGGCAGAAAGAGCTAGCCTGGAAAGCTGTTGCTCAGCCTCATCTGCCCATGGCACTGCTCGCACAGAGGCACAGAGACTGGGGCTGCTTGCTTGTCTTGCCCCCTCAAACTTCAAACGTAACTTAGGTGGTCCGTGCCGGGCGCCTCCGGCAGCCCTGCTCCGAAAACGCAAACGTCTGCAGATAGCTCGCAGGCAGAAAGAGCTAGCCTGGAAAGCTGTTGCTCAGCCTCATCTGCCCATGGCACTGCTCGCACAGAGGCACAGAGACTGGGGCTGCTTGCTTGTCTTGTCCCCTCAAACTTCAAACGTAGCTTAGGTCGTCTGTGCCGGGTGCCTCCGGCAGCCCTGCTCCGAAAATTCGAACGTCTGCAGATAGCTCGCAGGCAGAAAGAGCTAGCCTGGAAAGCTGTTGCTCAGCCTCATCTGCCCATGGCACTGCTCGCACAGAGGCACAGAGACTGGGGCTGCTTGCTTGTCTTGTCCCCTCAAACTTCAAACGTAGCTTAGGTGGTCCGTGCCGGGCGCCTCCGGCAGCCCTGCTCCAAAAATGCAAACGTCTGCAGATAGCTCGCAGGCAGAAAGAGCTAGCCTGGAAAGCTGTTGCTCAGCCTCATCTGCCCATGGCACTGCTCGCACAGAGGCACAGAGACTGGGGCTGCTTGCTTGTCTTGCCCCCTCAAACTTCAAACGTAGCTTAGGTGGTCCGTGCCGGGCGCCTCCGGCAGCCCTGCTCCGAAAACCCAAACGTCTGCAGATTGCTCGCAGGCAGAAAGAGCTAGCCTGGAAAGCTGTTGCTCAGCCTCATCTGCCCATGGCACTGCTCGCACAGAGGCACAGAGACTGGGGCTGCTTGCTTGTCTTGTCCCCTCAAACTTCAAACGTAGCTTACGTGGTCCGTGCCGGGCGCCTCCGGCAGCCCTGCTCCGAAAATGCAAACGTCTGCAGATAGCTCGCAGGCAGAAAGAGCTAGCCTGGAAAGCTGTTGCTCAGCCTCATCTGCCCATGGCACTGCTCGCACAGAGGCACAGAGACTGGGGCTGCTTGCTTGTCTTGCCCCCTCAAACTTCAAAGGTAGCTTAGGTGGTCCGTGCCGGGCGCCTCCGGCAGCCCTGCTCCGAAAATGCGAACGTCTGCAGATAGCTCGCAGGCAGAAAGAGCTAGCCTGGAAAGCTGTTGCTCAGCCTCATCTGCCCATGGCACTGCTCACACAGAGGCACAGAGACTGGGGCTGCTTGCTTGTCTTGTCCCCTCAAACTTCAAACGTAGCTTAGGTGGTCCGTGACGGGCGCCTCCGGCAGCCCTGCTCCGAAAATCCAAACGTCTGCAGATAGCTCGCAGGCAGAAAGAGCTAGCCTGGAAAGCTGTTGCTCAGCCTCATCTGCCCATGGCACTGCTCGCACAGAGGCACAGAGACTGGGGCTGCTTGCTTGTCTTGCCCCCTCAAACTTCAAACGTAACTTAGGTGGTCCGTGCCGGGCGCCTCCGGCAGCCCTGCTCCGAAAACGCAAACGTCTGCAGATAGCTCGCAGGCAGAAAGAGCTAGCCTGGAAAGCTGTTGCTCAGCCTCATCTGCCCATGGCACTGCTCGCACAGAGGCACAGAGACTGGGGCTGCTTGCTTGTCTTGTCCCCTCAAACTTCAAACGTAGCTTAGGTCGTCTGTGCCGGGTGCCTCCGGCAGCCCTGCTCCGAAAATGCGAACGTCTGCAGATAGCTCGCAGGCAGAAAGAGCTAGCCTGGAAAGCTGTTGCTCAGCCTCATCTGCCCATGGCACTGCTCGCACAGAGGCACAGAGACTGGGGCTGCTTGCTTGTCTTGTCCCCTCAAACTTCAAACGTAGCTTAGGTGGTCCGTGCCGGGCGCCTCCGGCAGCCCTGCTCCAAAAATGCGAACGTCTGCAGATAGCTCGCAGGCAGAAAGAGCTAGCCTGGAAAGCTGTTGCTCAGCCTCATCTGCCCATGGCACTGCTCGCACAGAGGCACAGAGACTGGGGCTGCTTGCTTGTCTTGTCCCCTCAAACTTCAAACGTAGCTTAGGTGGTCCGTGCCGGGCGCCTCCGGCAGCCCTGCTCCGAAAATCCAAACGTCTGCAGATTGCTCGCAGGCAGAAAGAGCTAGCCTGGAAAGCTGTTGCTCAGCCTCATCTGCCCATGGCACTGCTCGCACAGAGGCACAGAGACTGGGGCTGCTTGCTTGTCTTGTCCCCTCAAACTTCAAACGTAGCTTAGGTGGTCCGTGCTATTCGCCTCCGGCAGCCCTGCTCCGAAAATCCAAACGTCTGCAGATAGATGGCAGGCAGAAAGAGCTAGCCTGGAAAGCTGTTGCTCAGCCTCATCTGCCCATGGCACTGCTCGCACAGAGGCACAGAGACTGGGGCTGCTTGCTTGTCTTGCCCCCTCAAACTTCAAAGGTAGCTTAGGTGGTCCGTCCCGGGAGCCTCCGGCAGCCCTGCTCCGAAAATGCGAACGTCTGCAGATAGCTCGCAGGCAGAAAGAGCTAGCCTGGAAAGCTGTTGCTCAGCCTCATCTGCCCATGGCACTGCTCACACAGAGGCACAGAGACTGGGGCTGCTTGCTTGTCTTGTCCCCTCAAACTTCAAACGTAGCTTAGGTGGTCCGTGACGGGCGCCTCCGGCAGCCCTGCTCCGAAAATGCGAACGTCTGCAGATAGCTCGCAGGCAGAAAGAGCTAGCCTGGAAAGCTGTTGCTCAGCCTCATCTGCCCATGGCACTGCTCGCACAGAGGCACAGAGACTGGGGCTGCTTGCTTGTCTTGCCCCCTCAAACTTCAAACGTAACTTAGGTGGTCCGTGCCGGGCGCCTCCGGCAGCCCTGCTCCGAAAATGCAAACGTCTGCAGATAGCTCGCAGGCAGAAAGAGCTAGCCTGGAAAGCTGTTGCTCAGCCTCATCTGCCCATGGCACTGCTCGCACAGAGGCACAGAGACTGGGGCTGCTTGCTTGTCTTGTCCCCTCAAACTTCAAACGTAGCTTAGGTGGTCCGTGCCGGGCGCCTCCGGCAGCCCTGCTCCGAAAATGCAAACGTCTGCAGATAGCTCGCAGGCAGAAAGAGCTAGCCTGGAAAGCTGTTGCTCAGCCTCATCTGCCCATGGCACTGCTCGCACAGAGGCACAGAGACTGGGGCTGCTTGCTTGTCTTGCCCCCTCAAACTTCAAACGTAGCTTACGTGGTCCGTGCCGGGCGCCTCCGGCAGCCCTGCTCCGAAAATGCAAACGTCTGCAGATAGCTCGCAGGCAGAAAGAGCTAGCCTGGAAAGCTGTTGCTCAGCCTCATCTGCCCATGGCACTGCTCGCACAGAGGCACAGAGACTGGGGCTGCTTGCTTGTCTTGTCCCCTCAAACTTCAAACGTAGCTTAGGTGTTCCGTGCCAGGCGCCTCCGGCAGCCCTGCTCTGAAAATCCAAACATCTGCAGATAGCTCGCAGCCAGAAAGGGCTAGCCTGGAAAGCTGTTGCTCAGCCTCATCTGCCCATGGCACTGCTCGCACAGAGGCAAAGAGATGGAGGCTGCTTGATTGTTTTGCCCCCTCAAACTTCAAACGTAGCTTAGGTGGTCCGTGCCGGGCGCCTCCGGCAGCCCTGCTCCGAAAATGCAAACGTCTGCAGATAGCTCGCAGGCAGAAAGAGCTAGCCTGGAAAGCTGTTGCTCAGCCTCATCTGCCCATGGCACTGCTCGCACAGAGGCACAGAGACTGGGGCTGCTTGCTTGTCTTGCCCCCTCAAACTTCAAACGTAGCTTAGGTGGTCCGTGCCGGGCGCCTCCGGCAGCCCTGCTCCGAAAATCCAAACGTCTGCAGATTGCTCGCAGGCAGAAAGGGCTAGCCTGGAAAGCTGTTGCTCAGCCTCATCTGCCCATGGCACTGCTCGCACAGAGGCACAGAGACTGGGGCTGCTTGCTTGTCTTGTCCCCTCAAACTTCAAACGTAGCTTAGGTGGTCCGTGCTATTCGCCTCCGGCAGCCCTGCTGCGAAAATGCAAACGTCTGCAGATAGCTCGCAGGCAGAAAGAGCTAGCCTGGAAAGCTGTTGCTCAGCCTCATCTGCCCATGGCACTGCTCGCACAGAGGCACAGAGACTGGGGCTGCTTGCTTGTCTTGCCCCCTCAAACTTCAAACGTAGCTTAGGTGGTCCGTGCCGGGCGCCTCCGGCAGCCCTGCTCCGAAAATGCGAACGTCTGCAGATAGCTCGCAGGCAGAAAGAGCTAGCCTGGAAAGCTGTTGCTCAGCCTCATCTGCCCATGGCACTGCTCGCACAGAGGCACAGAGACTGGGGCTGCTTGCTTGTCTTGCCCCCTCAAACTTCAAAGGTAGCTTAGGTGGTCCGTGCCGGGCGCCTCCGGCAGCCCTGCTCCGAAAATGCGAATGTCTGCAGATAGCTCGCAGGCAGAAAGAGCTAGCCTGGAAAGCTGTTGCTCAGCCTCATCTGCCCATGGCACTGCTCACACAGAGGCACAGAGACTGGGGCTGCTTGCTTGTCTTGTCCCCTCAAACTTCAAACGTAGCTTAGGTGGTCCGTGACGGGCGCCTCCGGCAGCCCTGCTCCGAAAATGCGAACGTGTGCAGATAGCTCGCAGGCAGAAAGAGCTAGCCTGGAAAGCTGTTGCTCAGCCTCATCTGCCCATGGCACTGCTCGCACAGAGGCACAGAGACTGGGGCTGCTTGCTTGTCTTGCCCCCTCAAACTTCAAACGTAACTTAGGTGGTCCGTGCCGGGCGCCTCCGGCAGCCCTGCTCCGAAAATGCAAACGTCTGCAGATAGCTCGCAGGCAGAAAGAGCTAGCCTGGAAAGCTGTTGCTCAGCCTCATCTGCCCATGGCACTGCTCGCACAGAGGCACAGAGACTGGGGCTGCTTGCTTGTCTTGTCCCCTCAAACTTCAAACGTAGCTTAGGTGGTCCGTGCCGGGCGCCTCCGGCAGCCCTGCTCCGAAAATGCAAACGTCTGCAGATAGCTCGCAGGCAGAAAGAGCTAGCCTGGAAAGCTGTTGCTCAGCCTCATCTGCCCATGGCACTGCTCGCACAGAGGCACAGAGACTGGGGCTGCTTGCTTGTCTTGCCCCCTCAAACTTCAAACGTAGCTTACGTGGTCCGTGCCGGGCGCCTCCGGCAGCCCTGCTCCGAAAATGCAAACGTCTGCAGATAGCTCGCAGGCAGAAAGAGCTAGCCTGGAAAGCTGTTGCTCAGCCTCATCTGCCCATGGCACTGCTCGCACAGAGGCACAGAGACTGGGGCTGCTTGCTTGTCTTGTCCCCTCAAACTTCAAACGTAGCTTAGGTGTTCCGTGCCGGGCGCCTCCGGCAGCCCTGCTCTGAAAATCCAAACGTCTGCAGATAGCTCGCAGCCAGAAAGAGCTAGCCTGGAAAGCTGTTGCTCAGCCTCATCTGCCCATGGCACTGCTCGCACAGAGGCATAGAGACTGGGGCTGCTTGCTTGTTTTGCCCCCTCAAACTTCAAACGTAGCTTAGGTGGTCCGTGCCAGGCGCCTCCGGCAGCCCTGCTCCGAAAATGCGAAGGTCTCCAGATAGCTCGCAGGCAGAAAGAGCTAGCCTGGAAAGCTGTTGCTCAGCCTCATCTGCCCATGGCACTGCTCGCACAGAGGCAAAGAGATTGGGGCTGCTTGATTGTTTTGCCCCCTCAAACTTCAAACGTAGCTTAGGTGGTTCGTGCCTGGCGCCTCCGGCAGCCCTGCTCCGAAAATGCAAACGTCTGCAGATAGCTCGCAGGCAGAAAGAGCTAGCCTGGAAAGCTGTTGCTCAGCCTCATCTGCCCATGGCACTGCTCGCACAGAGGCACAGAGACTGGGGCTGCTTGCTTGTCTTGCCTCCTCAAACTTCAAACGTAGCTTAGGTGGTCCGTGCCGGGCGCCTCCGGCAGCCCTGCTCCGAAAATCCAAACGTCTGCAGATTGCTCGCAGGCAGAAAGAGCTAGCCTGGAAAGCTGTTGCTCAGCCTCATCTGCCCATGGCACTGCTCGCACAGAGGCACAGAGACTGGGGCTGCTTGCTTGTCTTATCCCCTCAAACTTCAAACGTAGCTTAGGTGGTCCGTGATATTCGCCTCCGGCAGCCCTGCTCCGAAAATGCAAACGTCTGCAGATAGCTCGCAGGCAGAAAGAGCTAGCCTGGAAAGCTGTTGCTCAGCCTCATCTGCCCATGGCACTGCTCGCACAGAGGCACAGAGACTGGGGCTGCTTGCTTGTCTTGCCCCCTCAAACTTCAAACGTAGCTTAGGTGGTCCGTGCCGGGCGCCTCCGGCAGCCCTGCTCCGAAAATGCGAACGTCTGCAAATAGCTCGCAGGCAGAAAGAGCTAGCCTGGAAAGCTGTTGCTCAGCCTCATCTGCCCATGGCACTGCTCGCACAGAGGCACAGAGACTGGGGCTGCTTGCTTGTCTTGCCCCCTCAAACTTCAAACGTAACTTAGGTGGTCCGTGCCGGGCGCCTCCGGCAGCCCTGCTCCGAAAATGCAAACGTCTGCAGATAGCTCGCAGGCAGAAAGAGCTAGCCTGGAAAGCTGTTGCTCAGCCTCATCTGCCCATGGCACTGCTCGCACAGAGGCACAGAGACTGGGGCTGCTTGCTTGTCTTGTCCCCTCAAACTTCAAACGTAGCTTAGGTGGTCCGTGCCAGACGCCTCCGGCAGCCCTGCTCCGAAAATGCAAACGTCTGCAGATAGCTCGCAGGCAGAAAGAGCTAGCCTGGAAAGCTGTTGCTCAGCCTCATCTGCCCATGGCACTGCTCGCACAGAGGCACAGAGACTGGGGCTGCTTGCTTGTCTTGTCCCCTCAAACTTCAAACGTAGCTTAGGTGGTCCGTGCCGGGCGCCTCCGGCAGCCCTGCTCCAAAAATGCGAACGTCTCCAGATAGCTCGCAGGCAGAAAGAGCTAGCCTGGAAAGCTGTTGCTCAGCCTCATCTGCCCATGGCACTGCTCGCACAGAGGCACAGAGACTGGGGCTGCTTGCTTGTCTTGCCCCCTCAAACTTCAAACGTAACTTACGTGGTCCGTGCCGGGCGCCTCCGGCAGCCCTGCTCCGAAAATGCAAACGTCTGCAGATAGCTCGCAGGCAGAAAGAGCTAGCCTGGAAAGCTGTTGCTCAGCCTCATCTGCCCATGGCACTGCTCGCACAGAGGCACAGAGACTGGGGCTGCTTGCTTGTCTTGCCCCCTCAAACTTCAAACGTAGCTTAGGTGGTCCGTGCCGGGCGCCTCCGGCAGCCCTGCTCCGAAAATGCGAACGTCTGCAGATAGCTCGCAGGCAGAAAGAGCTAGCCTGGAAAGCTGTTGCTCAGCCTCATCTGCCCATGGCACTGCTCGCACAGAGGCACAGAGACTGGGGCTGCTTGCTTGTCTTGTCCCCTCAAACTTCAAACGTAGCTTAGGTGGTCCGTGCTATTCGCCTCCGGCAGCCCTGCTCCGAAAATGCAAACGTCTGCAGATAGCTCGCAGGCAGAAAGAGCTAGCCTGGAAAGCTGTTGCTCAGCCTCATCTGCCCATGGCACTGCTCGCACAGAGGCACAGAGACTGGGGCTGCTTGCTTGTCTTGCCCCCTCAAACTTCAAACGTAGCTTAGGTGGTCCGTGCCAGGCGCCTCCGGCAGCCCTGCTCCGAAAATGCGAACGTCTGCAGATAGCTCGCAGGCAGAAAGAGCTAGCCTGGAAAGCTGTTGCTCAGCCTCATCTGCCCATGGCACTGCTCGCACAGAGGCACAGAGACTGGGGCTGCTTGCTTGTCTTGTCCCCTCAAACTTCAAACGTAGCTTAGGTGGTCCGTGCTATTCGCCTCCGGCAGCCCTGCTCCGAAAATGCAAACGTCTGCAGATAGCTCGCAGCCAGAAAGAGCTAGCCTGGAAAGCTGTTGCTCAGCCTCATCTGCCCATGGCACTGCTCGCACAGAGGCACAGAGACTGGGGCTGCTTGCTTGTCTTGCCCCCTCAAACTTCAAACGTAGCTTAGGTGGTCCGTGCCGGGCGCCTCCGGCAGCCCTGCTCCGAAAATGCGAACGTCTGCAGATAGCTCGCAGGCAGAAAGAGCTAGCCTGGAAAGCTGTTGCTCAGCCTCATCTGCCCATGGCACTGCTCGCACAGAGGCACAGAGACTGGGGCTGCTTGCTTGTCTTGCCCCCTCAAACTTCAAAGGTAGCTTAGGTGGTCCGTGCCGGGCGCCTCCGGCAGCCCTGCTCCGAAAATGCGAATGTCTGCAGATAGCTCGCAGGCAGAAAGAGCTAGCCTGGAAAGCTGTTGCTCAGCCTCATCTGCCCATGGCACTGCTCACACAGAGGCACAGAGACTGGGGCTGCTTGCTTGTCTTGTCCCCTCAAACTTCAAACGTAGCTTAGGTGGTCCGTGCCGGGCGCCTCCGGCAGCCCTGCTCCGAAAATGCGAACGTCTGCAGATAGCTCGCAGGCAGAAAGAGCTAGCCTGGAAAGCTGTTGCTCAGCCTCATCTGCCCATGGCACTGCTCGCACAGAGGCACAGAGACTGGGGCTGCTTGCTTGTCTTGCCCCCTCAAACTTCAAACGTAACTTAGGTGGTCCGTGCCGGGCGCCTCCGGCAGCCCTGCTCCGAAAATGCAAACGTCTGCAGATAGCTCGCAGGCAGAAAGAGCTAGCCTGGAAAGCTGTTGCTCAGCCTCATCTGCCCATGGCACTGCTCGCACAGAGGCACAGAGACTGGGGCTGCTTGCTTGTCTTGTCCCCTCAAACTTCAAACGTAGCTTAGGTGGTCCGTGCCGGGCGCCTCCGGCAGCCCTGCTCCGAAAATGCAAACGTCTGCAGATAGCTCGCAGACAGAAAGAGCTAGCCTGGAAAGCTGTTGCTCAGCCTCATCTGCCCATGGCACTGCTCGCACAGAGGCACAGAGACTGGGGCTGCTTGCTTGTCTTGCCCCCTCAAACTTCAAACGTAGCTTACGTGGTCCGTGCCGGGCGCCTCCGGCAGCCCTGCTCCGAAAATGCAAACGTCTGCAGATAGCTCGCAGGCAGAAAGAGCTAGCCTGGAAAGCTGTTGCTCAGCCTCATCTGCCCATGGCACTGCTCGCACAGAGGCACAGAGACTGGGGCTGCTTGCTTGTCTTGTCCCCTCAAACTTCAAACGTAGCTTAGGTGTTCCGTGCCGGGCGCCTCCGGCAGCCCTGCTCTGAAAATCCAAACGTCTGCAGATAGCTCGCAGCCAGAAAGAGCTAGCCTGGAAAGCTGTTGCTCAGCCTCATCTGCCCATGGCACTGCTCGCACAGAGGCATAGAGACTGGGGCTGCTTGCTTGTTTTGCCCCCTCAAACTTCAAACGTAGCTTAGGTGGTCCGTGCCAGGCGCCTCCGGCAGCCCTGCTCCGAAAATGCGAAGGTCTCCAGATAGCTCGCAGGCAGAAAGAGCTAGCCTGGAAAGCTGTTGCTCAGCCTCATCTGCCCATGGCACTGCTCGCACAGAGGCAAAGAGATGGAGGCTGCTTGATTGTTTTGCCCCCTCAAACTTCAAACGTAGCTTAGGTGGTTCGTGCCTGGCGCCTCCTGCAGCCCTGCTCCGAAAATGCAAACGTCTGCAGATAGCTCGCAGGCAGAAAGAGCTAGCCTGGAAAGCTGTTGCTCAGCCTCATCTGCCCATGGCACTGCTCGCACAGAGGCACAGAGACTGGGGCTGCTTGCTTGTCTTGCCCCCTCAAACTTCAAACGTAGCTTAGGTGGTCCGTGCCGGGCGCCTCCGGCAGCCCTGCTCCGAAAATCCAAACGTCTGCAGATTGCTCGCAGGCAGAAAGGGCTAGCCTGGAAAGCTGTTGCTCAGCCTCATCTGCCCATGGCACTGCTCGCACAGAGGCACAGAGACTGGGGCTGCTTGCTTGTCTTGTCCCCTCAAACTTCAAACGTAGCTTAGGTGGTCCGTGATATTCGCCTCCGGCAGCCCTGCTCCGAAAATGCAAACGTCTGCAGATAGCTCGCAGGCAGAAAGAGCTAGCCTGGAAAGCTGTTGCTCAGCCTCATCTGCCCATGGCACTGCTCGCACAGAGGCACAGAGACTGGGGCTGCTTGCTTGTCTTGCCCCCTCAAACTTCAAACGTAGCTTAGGTGGTCCGTGCCGGGCGCCTCCGGCAGCCCTGCTCCGAAAATGCAAACGTCTGCAGATAGCTCGCAGCCAGAAAGAGCTAGCCTGGAAAGCTGTTGCTCAGCCTCATCTGCCCATGGCACTGCTCGCACAGAGGCACAGAGACTGGGGCTGCTTGCTTGTCTTGCCCCCTCAAACTTCAAACGTAACTTAGGTGGTCCGTGCCGGGCGCCTCCGGCAGCCCTGCTCCGAAAATGCAAACGTCTGCAGATAGCTCGCAGGCAGAAAGAGCTAGCCTGGAAAGCTGTTGCTCAGCCTCATCTGCCCATGGCACTGCTCGCACAGAGGCACAGAGACTGGGGCTGCTTGCTTGTCTTGTCCCCTCAAACTTCAAACGTAGCTTAGGTGGTCCGTGCCAGACGCCTCCGGCAGCCCTGCTCCGAAAATGCAAACGTCTGCAGATAGCTCGCAGGCAGAAAGAGCTAGCCTGGAAAGCTGTTGCTCAGCCTCATCTGCCCATGGCACTGCTCGCACAGAGGCACAGAGACTGGGGCTGCTTGCTTGTCTTGTCCCCTCAAACTTCAAACGTAGCTTAGGTGGTCCGTGCCGGGCGCCTCCGGCAGCCCTGCTCCAAAAATGCGAACGTCTCCAGATAGCTCGCAGGCAGAAAGAGCTAGCCTGGAAAGCTGTTGCTCAGCCTCATCTGCCCATGGCACTGCTCGCACAGAGGCACAGAGACTGGGGCTGCTTGCTTGTCTTGCCCCCTCAAACTTCAAACGTAACTTACGTGGTCCGTGCCGGGCGCCTCCGGCAGCCCTGCTCCGAAAATCCAAACGTCTGCAGATAGCTCGCAGGCAGAAAGAGCTAGCCTGGAAAGCTGTTGCTCAGCCTCATCTGCCCATGGCACTGCTCGCACAGAGGCACAGAGACTGGGGCTGCTTGCTTGTCTTGTCCCCTCAAACTTCAAACGTAGCTTAGGTGGTCCGTGCCAGGCACCTCCGGCAGCCCTGCTCCGAAAATCCAAACGTCTGCAGATAGCTCGCAGGCAGAAAGAGCTAGCCTGGAAAGCTGTTGCTCAGCCTCATCAGCCCATGGCACTGCTCGCACAGAGGCACAGAGACTGGGGCTGCTTGCTTGTTTTGCCCCCTCAAACTTCAAACGTAGCTTAGGTGGTCCGTGCCAGGCGCCTCCGGCAGCCCTGCTCCGAAAATGCGAAGGTCTCCAGATAGCTCGCAGGCAGAAAGAGCTAGCCTGGAAAGCTGTTGCTCAGCCTCATCTGCCCATGGCACTGCTCGCACAGAGGCAAAGAGATGGGGGCTGCTTGATTGTTTTGCCCCCTCAAACTTCAAACGTAGCTTAG
Organism: Opisthocomus hoazin; assembly: GCF_030867145.1. NCBI lineage: Eukaryota > Metazoa > Chordata > Aves > Opisthocomiformes > Opisthocomidae > Opisthocomus > Opisthocomus hoazin. Next base: position 106,567 of record NW_027448871.1, read on the forward strand.
GTGGTCCGTGCCGGGCGCCTCCGGCAGCCCTGCTCCGAAAATGCAAACGTCTGCAGATAGCTCGCAGCCAGAAAGAGCTAGCCTGGAAAGCTGTTGCTCAGCCTCATCTGCCCATGGCACTGCTCGCACAGAGGCACAGAGACTGGGGCTGCTTGCTTGTCTTGTCCCCTCAAACTTCAAACGTAGCTTAGGTGGTCCGTGCCGGGCGCCTCCGGCAGCCCTGCTCCAAAAATGCAAACGTCTGCAGATAGCTCGCAGGCAGAAAGAGCTAGCCTGGAAAGCTGTTGCTCAGCCTCATCTGCCCATGGCACTGCTCGCACAGAGGCACAGAGACTGGGGCTGCTTGCTTGTCTTGTCCCCTCAAACTTCAAACGTAGCTTAGGTGGTCCGTGCCGGGCGCCTCCAGCAGCCCTGCTCCGAAAATCCAAACGTCTGCAGATAGCTCGCAGGCAGAAAGAGCTAGCCTGGAAAGCTGTTGCTCAGCCTCATCTGCCCATGGCACTGCTCGCACAGAGGCACAGAGACTGGGGCTGCTTGCTTGTCTTGCCCCCTCAAACTTCAAACGTAACTTACGTGGTCCGTGCCGGGCGCCTCCGGCAGCCCTGCTCCGAAAATGCAAACGTCTGCAGATAGCTCGCAGGCAGAAAGAGCTAGCCTGGAAAGCTGTTGCTCAGCCTCATCTGCCCATGGCACTGCTCGCACAGAGGCAAAGAGACTGGGGCTGCTTGATTGTTTTCCCCCTCAAACTTCAAACGTAGCTTAGGTGGTCCGTGCCGGGCGCCTCCGGCAGCCCTGCTCCGAAAATGCAAACGTCTGCAGATAGCTCGCAGGCAGAAAGAGCTAGCCTGGAAAGCTGTTGCTCAGCCTCATCTGCCCATGGCACTGCTCGCACAGAGGCACAGAGACTGGGGCTGCTTGCTTGTCTTGCCCCCTCAAACTTCAAACGTAGCTTAGGTGGTCCGTGCCGGGCGCCTCCGGCAGCCCTGCTCCGAAAATCCAAACGTCTGCAGATTGCTCGCAGGCAGAAAGAGCTAGCCTGGAAAGCTGTTGCTCAGCCTCATCTGCCCATGGCACTGCTCGCACAGAGGCACAGAGACTGGGGCTGCTTGCTTGTCTTGTCCCCTCAAACTTCAAACGTAGCTTAGGTGGTCCGTGCCGGGCGCCTCCGGCAGCCCTGCTCCGAAAATCCAAACGTCTGCAGATAGCTCGCAGGCAGAAAGAGCTAGCCTGGAAAGCTGTTGCTCAGCCTCATCTGCCCATGGCACTGCTCGCACAGAGGCACAGAGACTGGGGCTGCTTGCTTGTCTTGTCCCCTCAAACTTCAAACGTAGCTTAGGTGGTCCGTGCCGGGCGCCTCCGGCAGCCCTGCTCCGAAAATGCGAACGTCTGCAGATAGCTCGCAGGCAGAAAGAGCTAGCCTGGAAAGCTGTTGCTCAGCCTCATCTGCCCATGGCACTGCTCGCACAGAGGCACAGAGACTGGGGCTGCTTGCTTGTCTTGCCCCCTCGAACTTCAAACGTAACTTAGGTGGTCCGTGCCGGGCGCCTCCGGCAGCCCTGCTCCGAAAATGCAAACGTCTGCAGATAGCTCGCAGGCAGAAAGAGCTAGCCTGGAAAGCTGTTGCTCAGCCTCATCTGCCCATGGCACTGCTCGCACAGAGGCACAGAGACTGGGGCTGCTTGCTTGTCTTGTCCCCTCAAACTTCAAACGTAGCTTAGGTGGTCCGTGCCGGGCGCCTCCGGCAGCCCTGCTCCGAAAATGCAAACGTCTGCAGATAGCTCGCAGGCAGAAAGAGCTAGCCTGGAAAGCTGTTGCTCAGCCTCATCTGCCCATGGCACTGCTCGCACAGAGGCACAGAGACTGGGGCTGCTTGCTTGTCTTGTCCCCTCAAACTTCAAACGTAGCTTAGGTGGTCTGTGCCGGGCGCCTCCGGCAGCCCTGCTCCGAAAATGCAAACGTCTGCAGATAGCTCGCAGGCAGAAAGAGCTAGCCTGGAAAGCTGTTGCTCAGCCTCATCTGCCCATGGCACTGCTCGCACAGAGGCACAGAGACTGGGGCTGCTTGCTTGTCTTGCCCCCTCAAACTTCAAACGTAACTTACGTGGTCCGTGCCGGGCGCCTCCGGCAGCCCTGCTCCGAAAATGCAAACGTCTGCAGATAGCTCGCAGCCAGAAAGAGCTAGCCTGGAAAGCTGTTGCTCAGCCTCATCTGCCCATGGCACTGCTCGCACAGAGGCACAGAGACTGGGGCTGCTTGCTTGTTTTGCCCCCTCAAACTTCAAACGTAGCTTAGGTGGTCCGTGCTAGGCGCCTCCGGCAGCCCTGCTCCGAAAATGCGAAGGTCTCCAGATAGCTCGCAGGCAGAAAGAGCTAGCCTGGAAAGCTGTTGCTCAGCCTCATCTGCCCATGGCACTGCTCGCACAGAGGCAAAGAGATGGGGGCTGCTTGATTGTTTTGCCCCCTCAAACTTCAAACGTAACTTAGGTGGTCCGTGCCGGGCGCCTCCGGCAGCCCTGCTCCGAAAATGCAAACGTCTGCAGATAGCTCGCAGCCAGAAAGAGCTAGCCTGGAAAGCTGTTGCTCAGCCTCATCTGCCCATGGCACTGCTCGCACAGAGGCACAGAGACTGGGGCTGCTTGCTTGTCTTGTCCCCTCAAACTTCAAACGTAACTTAGGTGGTCTGTGCCGGGCGCCTCCGGCAGCCCTGCTCCGAAAATGCAAACGTCTGCAGATAGCTCGCAGGCAGAAAGAGCTAGCCTGGAAAGCTGTTGCTCAGCCTCATCTGCCCATGGCACTGCTCGCACAGAGGCACAGAGACTGGGGCTGCTTGCTTGTCTTGTCCCCTCAAACTTCAAACGTAGCTTAGGTGGTCTGTGCCGGGCGCCTCCGGCAGCCCTGCTCCGAAAATGCAAACGTCTGCAGATAGCTCGCAGGCAGAAAGAGCTAGCCTGGAAAGCTGTTGCTCAGCCTCATCTGCCCATGGCACTGCTCGCACAGAGGCACAGAGACTGGGGCTGCTTGCTTGTTTTGCCCCCTCAAACTTCAAACGTAGCTTAGATGGTCCGTGCCGGGCGCATACGGCAGCCCTGCTCCGAAAATGCGAACGTCTGCAGATAGCTCGCAGGCAGAAAGAGCTAGCCTGGAAAGCTGTTGCTCAGCCTCATCTGCCCATGGCACTGCTCGCACAGAGGCACAGAGACTGGGGCTGCTTGCTTGTCTTGTCCCCTCAAACTTCAAATGTAGCTTAGGTGGTATGTGCCGGGCGCATACGGCAGCCCTTCTCCGAAAATCCAAACGTCTGCAGATAGCTCGCAGGCAGAAAGAGCTAGCCTGGAAAGCTGTTGCTCAGCCTCATCTGCCCATGTCACTGCTCGCACAGAGGCACAGAGACTGGGGCTGCTTGCTTGTCTTGTCCCCTCAAACTTCAAACGTAGCTTAGGTGGTCCGTGCCGGGCGCCTCCGGCAGCCCTGCTCCGAAAATGCGAACGTCTGCAGATAGCTCGCAGGCAGAAAGAGCTAGCCTGGAAAGCTGTTGCTCAGCCTCATCTGCCCATGGCACTGCTCGCACAGAGGCACAGAGACTGGGGCTGCTTGCTTGTCTTGTCCCCTCAAACTTCAAACGTAGCTTAGGTGGTCCGTGCCGGGCGCCTCCGGCAGCCCTGCTCCGAAAATGCAAACGTCTGCAGATAGCTCGCAGGCAGAAAGAGCTAGCCTGGAAAGCTGTTGCTCAGCCTCATCTGCCCATGGCACTGCTCGCACAGAGGCACAGAGACTGGGGCTGCTTGCTTGATTTACCCCCTCAAACTTCAAACGTAACTTACGTGGTCCGTGCCGGGCGCCTCCGGCAGCCCTGCTCCGAAAATGCAAACGTCTGCAGATAGCTCGCAGGCAGAAAGAGCTAGCCTGGAAAGCTGTTGCTCAGCCTCATCTGCCCATGGCACTGCTCGCACAGAGGCACAGAGACTGGGGCTGCTTGCTTGTCTTGCCCCCTCAAACTTCAAACGTAACTTAGGTGGTCCGTGCCGGGCGCCTCCGGCAGCCCTGCTCCGATAATGCAAACGTCTGCAGATAGCTCGCAGCCAGAAAGAGCTAGCCTGGAAAGCTGTTGCTCAGCCTCATCTGCCCATGGCACTGCTCGCACAGAGGCACAGAGACTGGGGCTGCTTGCTTGTCTTGTCCCCTCAAACTTCAAACGTAGCTTAGGTGGTCCGTGCCAGACGCCTCCGGCAGCCCTGCTCCGAAAATCCAAACGTCTGCAGATAGCTCGCAGGCAGAAAGAGCTAGCCTGGAAAGCTGTTGCTCAGCCTCATCTGCCCATGGCACTGCTCGCACAGAGGCACAGAGACTGGGGCTGCTTGCTTGTCTTGCCCCCTCAAACTTCAAACGTAACTTACGTGGTCCGTGCCGGGCGCCTCCGGCAGCCCTGCTCCGAAAATGCAAACGTCTGCAGATAGCTCGCAGGCAGAAAGAGCTAGCCTGGAAAGCTGTTGCTCAGCCTCATCTGCCCATGGCACTGCTCGCACAGAGGCAAAGAGATGGGGGCTGCTTGATTGTTTTGCCCCCTCAAACTTCAAACGTATCTTAGGTGGTCCGTGCCGGGCGCCTCCGGCAGCCCTGCTCCGAAAATGCAAACGTCTGCAGATAGCTCGCAGGCAGAAAGAGCTAGCCTGGAAAGCTGTTGCTCAGCCTCATCTGCCCATGGCACTGCTCGCACAGAGGCACAGAGACTGGGGCTGCTTGCTTGTCTTGTCCCCTCAAACTTCAAACGTAACTTAGGTGGTCTGTGCCGGGCGCCTCCGGCAGCCCTGCTCCGAAAATGCAAACGTCTGCAGATAGCTCGCAGGCAGAAAGAGCTAGCCTGGAAAGCTGTTGCTCAGCCTCATCTGCCCATGGCACTGCTCGCACAGAGGCACAGAGACTGGGGCTGCTTGCTTGTCTTGTCCCCTCAAACTTCAAACGTAGCTTAGGTGGTCTGTGCCGGGCGCCTCCGGCAGCCCTGCTCCGAAAATGCAAACGTCTGCAGATAGCTCGCAGGCAGAAAGAGCTAGCCTGGAAAGCTGTTGCTCAGCCTCATCTGCCCATGGCACTGCTCGCACAGAGGCACAGAGACTGGGGCTGCTTGCTTGTCTTGTCCCCTCAAACTTCAAACGTAGCTTAGGTGGTCCGTGCCGGGCGCCTCCGGCAGCCCTGCTCCGAAAATGCGAACGTCTGCAGATAGCTCGCAGGCAGAAAGAGCTAGCCTGGAAAGCTGTTGCTCAGCCTCATCTGCCCATGGCACTGCTCGCACAGAGGCACAGAGACTGGGGCTGCTTGCTTGTCTTGTCCCCTCAAACTTCAAACGTAGCTTAGGTGGTCCGTGCCGGGCGCCTCCGGCAGCCCTGCTCCGAAAATGCGAACGTCTGCAGATAGCTCGCAGGCAGAAAGAGCTAGCCTGGAAAGCTGTTGCTCAGCCTCATCTGCCCATGGCACTGCTCGCACAGAGGCACAGAGACTGGGGCTGCTTGCTTGATTTGCCCCCTCAAACTTCAAACGTAACTTACGTGGTCCGTGCCGGGCGCCTCCGGCAGCCCTGCTCCGAAAATGCAAACGTCTGCAGATAGCTCGCAGGCAGAAAGAGCTAGCCTGGAAAGCTGTTGCTCAGCCTCATCTGCCCATGGCACTGCTCGCACAGAGGCACAGAGACTGGGGCTGCTTGCTTGTCTTGCCCCCTCAAACTTCAAACGTAACTTAGGTGGTCCGTGCCGGGCGCCTCCGGCAGCCCTGCTCCGATAATGCAAACGTCTGCAGATAGCTCGCAGGCAGAAAGAGCTAGCCTGGAAAGCTGTTGCTCAGCCTCATCTGCCCATGGCACTGCTCGCACAGAGGCACAGAGACTGGGGCTGCTTGCTTGTCTTGTCCCCTCAAACTTCAAACGTAGCTTAGGTGGTCCGTGCCAGACGCCTCCGGCAGCCCTGCTCCGAAAATCCAAACGTCTGCAGATAGCTCGCAGGCAGAAAGAGCTAGCCTGGAAAGCTGTTGCTCAGCCTCATCTGCCCATGGCACTGCTCGCACAGAGGCACAGAGACTGGGGCTGCTTGCTTGTCTTGCCCCCTCAAACTTCAAACGTAACTTACGTGGTCCGTGCCGGGCGCCTCCGGCAGCCCTGCTCCGATAATGCAAACGTCTGCAGATAGCTCGCAGGCAGAAAGAGCTAGCCTGGAAAGCTGTTGCTCAGCCTCATCTGCCCATGGCACTGCTCGCACAGAGGCACAGAGACTGGGGCTGCTTGCTTGTCTTGTTCCCTCAAACTTCAAACGTAGCTTAGGTGTTCCGTGCCAGGCGCCTCCGGCAGCCCTGCTCCGAAAATGCAAACGTCTGCAGATAGCTCGCAGGCAGAAAGAGCTAGCCTGGAAAGCTGTTGCTCAGCCTCATCTGCCCATGGCACTGCTCGCACAGAGGCACAGAGACTGGGGCTGCTTGCTTGTTTTGCCCCCTCAAACTTCAAACGTAGCTTAGGTGGTCCGTGCCAGGCGCCTCCGGCAGCCCTGCTCCGAAAATGCGAAGGTCTGCAGATAGCTCGCAGGCAGAAAGAGCTAGCCTGGAAAGCTGTTGCTCAGCCTCATCTGCCCATGGCACTGCTCGCACAGAGGCAAAGAGATGGGGGCTGCTTGATTGTTTTGCCCCCTCAAACTTCAAACGTAGCTTAGGTGGTCCGTGCCGGGCGCCTCCGGCAGCCCTGCTCCGAAAATGCAAACGTCTGCAGATAGCTCGCAGGCAGAAAGAGCTAGCCTGGAAAGCTGTTGCTCAGCCTCATCTGCCCATGGCACTGCTCGCACAGAGGCACAGAGACTGGGGCTGCTTGCTTGTCTTGTCCCCTCAAACTTCAAACGTAACTTAGGTGGTCTGTGCCGGGCGCCTCCGGCAGCCCTGCTCTGAAAATGCAAACGTCTGCAGATAGCTCGCAGGCAGAAAGAGCTAGCCTGGAAAGCTGTTGCTCAGCCTCATCTGCCCATGGCACTGCTCGCACAGAGGCACAGAGACTGGGGCTGCTTGCTTGTCTTGTCCCCTCAAACTTCAAACGTAGCTTAGGTGGTCTGTGCCGGGCGCCTCCGGCAGCCCTGCTCCGAAAATGCAAACGTCTGCAGATAGCTCGCAGGCAGAAAGAGCTAGCCTGGAAAGCTGTTGCTCAGCCTCATCTGCCCATGGCACTGCTCGCACAGAGGCACAGAGACTGGGGCTGCTTGCTTGTTTTGCCCCCTCAAACTTCAAACGTAGCTTAGATGGTCCGTGCCAGGCGACTCCAGCAGCCCTGCTCCGAAAATGCGAACGTCTGCAGATAGCTCGCAGGCAGAAAGAGCTAGCCTGGAAAGCTGTTGCTCAGCCTCATCTGCCCATGGCACTGCTCGCACAGAGGCACAGAGACTGGGGCTGCTTGCTTGTCTTGTCCCCTCAAACTTCAGATGTAGCTTAGGTGGTATGTGCCGGGCGCATACGGCAGCCCTTCTCCGAAAATCCAAACGTCTGCAGATAGCTCGCAGGCAGAAAGAGCTAGCCTGGAAAGCTGTTGCTCAGCCTCATCTGCCCATGGCACTGCTCGCACAGAGGCACAGAGACTGGGGCTGCTTGCTTGTCTTGTCCCCTCAAACTTCAAACGTAGCTTAGGTGGTCCGTGCCGGGCGCCTCCGGCAGCCCTGCTCCGAAAATGCGAACGTCTGCAGATAGCTCGCAGGCAGAAAGAGCTAGCCTGGAAAGCTGTTGCTCAGCCTCATCTGCCCATGGCACTGCTCGCACAGAGGCACAGAGACTGGGGCTGCTTGCTTGATTTGCCCCCTCAAACTTCAAACGTAACTTACGTGGTCCGTGCCGGGCGCCTCCGGCAGCCCTGCTCCGAAAATGCAAACGTCTGCAGATAGCTCGCAGGCAGAAAGAGCTAGCCTGGAAAGCTGTTGCTCAGCCTCATCTGCCCATGGCACTGCTCGCACAGAGGCACAGAGACTGGGGCTGCTTGCTTGTGTTGTCCCCTCAAACTTCAAACGTAGCTTAGGTGGTCCGTGCCAGGCGCCTCCGGCAGCCCTGCTCCGAAAATCCAAACGTCTGCAGATAGCTCGCAGGCAGAAAGAGCTAGCCTGGAAAGCTGTTGCTCAGCCTCATCTGCCCATGGCACTGCTCGAACAGAGGCACAGAGACTGGGGCTGCTTGCTTGTTTTGCCCCCTCAAACTTCAAACGTAGCTTAGGTGGTCCGTGCCAGGCGCCTCCGGCAGCCCTGCTCCTTAAATGCGAAGGTCTCCAGATAGCTCGCAGGCAGAAAGAGCTAGCCTGGAAAGCTGTTGCTCAGCCTCATCTGCCCATGGCACTGCTCGCACAGAGGCAAAGAGATGGGTGCTGCTTGATTGTTTTGCCCCCTCAAACTTCAAATGTAGCTTAGGTGGTATGTGCCGGGCGCCTCCGGCAGCCCTTCTCCAAAAATGCGAACGTCTGCAGATAGCTCGCAGGCAGAAAGAGCTAGCCTGGAAAGCTGTTGCTCAGCCTCATCTGCCCATGGCACTGCTCGCACAGAGGCACAGAGACTGGGGCTGCTTGCTTGTCTTGCCCCCTCAAACTTCAAACGTAGCGTAGGTGGTCCGTGCCGGGCGCCTCCGGCAGCCCTGCTCCGAAAATGCAAACGTCTGCAGATAGCTCGCAGGCAGAAAGAGCTAGCCTGGAAAGCTGTTGCTCAGCCTCATCTGCCCATGGCACTGCTCGCACAGAGGCACAGAGACTGGGACTGCTTGCTTGTCTTGTCCCCTCAAACTTCAAACGTAGCTTAGGTGGTCCGTGCCGGGCGCCTCCGGCAGCCCTGCTCCGAAAATGCAAACGTCTGCAGATAGCTCGCAGGCAGAAAGAGCTAGCCTGGAAAGCTGTTGCTCAGCCTCATCTGCCCATGGCACTGCTCGCACAGAGGCACAGAGACTGGGGCTGCTTGCTTGTCTTGTCCCCTCAAACTTCAAACGTAACTTAGGTGGTCTGTGCCAGGCGCCTCCGGCAGCCCTGCTCCGAAAATGCAAACGTCTGCAGATAGCTCGCAGGCAGAAAGAGCTAGCCTGGAAAGCTGTTGCTCAGCCTCATCTGCCCATGGCACTGCTCGCACAGAGGCACAGAGACTGGGGCTGCTTGCTTGTCTTGTCCCCTCAAACTTCAAACGTAGCTTAGGTGGTCTGTGCCGGGCATCTCCGGCAGCCCTGCTCCGAAAATGCAAACGTCTGCAGATAGCTCGCAGGCAGAAAGAGCTAGCCTGGAAAGCTGTTGCTCAGCCTCATCTGCCCATGGCACTGCTCGCACAGAGGCACAGAGACTGGGGCTGCTTGCTTGTCTTGTCCCCTCAAACTTCAAATGTAGCTTAGGTGGTCCGTGCCAGGCGCCTCCAGCAGCCCTGCTCCGAAAATGCAAACGTCTGCAGATAGCTCGCAGGCAGAAAGAGCTAGCCTGGAAAGCTGTTGCTCAGCCTCATCTGCCCATGGCACTGCTCGCACAGAGGCACAGAGACTGGGGCTGCTTGCTTGTCTTGTCCCCTCAAACTTCAAACGTAACTTAGGTGGTCCGTGCCGGGCGCCTCCGGCAGCCCTGCTCCGAAAATGCAAACGTCTGCAGATAGCTCGCAGCCAGAAAGAGCTAGCCTGGAAAGCTGTTGCTCAGCCTCATCTGCCCATGGCACTGCTCGCACAGAGGCACAGAGACTGGGGCTGCTTGCTTGTCTTGTCCCCTCAAACTTCAAACGTAGCTTAGGTGTTCCGTGCCAGGCGCCTCCGGCAGCCCTGCTCCGAAAATGCAAACGTCTGCAGATAGCTCGCAGGCAGAAAGAGCTAGCCTGGAAAGCTGTTGCTCAGCCTCATCTGCCCATGGCACTGCTCGCACAGAGGCACAGAGACTGGGGCTGCTTGCTTGTTTTGCCCCCTCAAACTTCAAACGTAGCTTAGGTGGTCCGTGCCAGGCGCCTCCGGCAGCCCTGCTCCGAAAATGCGAAGGTCTCCAGATAGCTCGCAGGCAGAAAGAGCTAGCCTGGAAAGCTGTTGCTCAGCCTCATCTGCCCATGGCACTGCTCGCACAGAGGCAAAGAGATGGGGGCTGCTTGATTGTTTTGCCCCCTCAAACTTCAAACGTAGCTTAGGTGGTCCGTGCCGGGCGCCTCCGGCAGCCCTGCTCCGAAAATGCAAACGTCTGCAGATAGCTCGCAGCCAGAAAGAGCTAGCCTGGAAAGCTGTTGCTCAGCCTCATCTGCCCATGGCACTGCTCGCACAGAGGCACAGAGACTGGGGCTGCTTGCTTGTCTTGCCCCCTCAAACTTCAAACGTAGCTTAGGTGGTCCGTGCCGGGCGCCTCCGGCAGCCCTGCTCCGAAAATCCAAACGTCTGCAGATTGCTCGCAGGCAGAAAGAGCTAGCCTGGAAAGCTGTTGCTCAGCCTCATCTGCCCATGGCACTGCTCGCACAGAGGCACAGAGACTGGGGCTGCTTGCTTGTCTTGTCCCCTCAAACTTCAAACGTAGCTTAGGTGGTCCGTGCAGGGCGCCTCCGGCAGCCCTGCTCCGAAAATCCAAACGTCTGCAGATAGCTCGCAGGCAGAAAGAGCTAGCCTGGAAAGCTGTTGCTCAGCCTCATCTGCCCATGGCACTGCTCGCACAGAGGCACAGAGACTGGGGCTGCTTGCTTGTCTTGTCCCCTCAAACTTCAAACGTAGCTTAGGTGGTCCGTGCCGGGCGCCTCCGGCAGCCCTGCTCCGAAAATGCAAACGTCTGCAGATAGCTCGCAGGCAGAAAGAGCTAGCCTGGAAAGCTGTTGCTCAGCCTCATCTGCCCATGGCACTGCTCACACAGAGGCACAGAGACTGGGGCTGCTTGCTTGTCTTGCCCCCTCAAAGTTCAAACGTAGCTTAGGTGGTCCGTGCCGGGCGCCTCCGGCAGCCCTGCTCCGAAAATGCAAACGTCTGCAGATAGCTCGCAGGCAGAAAGAGCTAGCCTGGAAAGCTGTTGCTCAGCCTCATCTGCCCATGGCACTGCTCGCACAGAGGCACAGAGACTGGGGCTGCTTGCTTGTCTTGTCCCCTCAAACTTCAAACGTAGCTTAGGTGGTCCGTGCCAGACGCCTCCGGCAGCCCTGCTCCGAAAATCCAAACGTCTGCAGATAGCTCGCAGGCAGAAAGAGCTAGCCTGGAAAGCTGTTGCTCAGCCTCATCTGCCCATGGCACTGCTCGCACAGAGGCACAGAGACTGGGGCTGCTTGCTTGTCTTGCCCCCTCAAACTTCAAACGTAGCTTAGGTGGTCCGTGCCAGGCGCCTCCGGCAGCCCTGCTCCGAAAATGCGAAGGTCTCCAGATAGCTCGCAGGCAGAAAGAGCTAGCCTGGAAAGCTGTTGCTCAGCCTCATCTGCCCATGGCACTGCTCGCACAGAGGCAAAGAGATGGGGGCTGCTTGATTGTTTTGCCCCCTCAAACTTCAAACGTAGCTTAGGTGGTCCGTGCAGGGCGCCTCCGGCAGCCCTGCTCCGAAAATGCAAACGTCTGCAGATAGCTCGCAGGCAGAAAGAGCTAGCCTGGAAAGCTGTTGCTCAGCCTCATCTGCCCATGGCACTGCTCACACAGAGGCACAGAGACTGGGGCTGCTTGCTTGTCTTGCCCCCTCAAAATTCAAACGTAACTTAGGTGGTCCGTGCCGGGCGCCTCCGGCAGCCCTGCTCCGAAAATGCAAACGTCTGCAGATAGCTCGCAGGCAGAAAGAGCTAGCCTGGAAAGCTGTTGCTCAGCCTCATCTGCCCATGGCACTGCTCGCACAGAGGCACAGAGACTGGGGCTGCTTGCTTGTCTTGTCCCCTCAAACTTCAAACGTAGCTTAGGTGGTCCGTGCCAGACGCCTCCGGCAGCCCTGCTCCGAAAATCCAAACGTCTGCAGATAGCTCGCAGGCAGAAAGAGCTAGCCTGGAAAGCTGTTGCTCAGCCTCATCTGCCCATGGCACTGCTCGCACAGAGGCACAGAGACTGGGGCTGCTTGCTTGTCTTGCCCCCTCAAACTTCAAACGTAGCTTAGGTGGTCCGTGACGGGCGCCTCCGGCAGCCCTGCTCCGAAAATGCGAACGTCTGCAGATAGCTCGCAGGCAGAAAGAGCTAGCCTGGAAAGCTGTTGCTCAGCCTCATCTGCCCATGGCACTGCTCGCACAGAGGCACAGAGACTGGGGCTGCTTGCTTGTCTTGTCCCCTCAAACTTCAAACGTATCTTAGGTGGTCCGTGCCGGGCGCATCCGGCAGCCCTGCTCCGAAAATGCAAACGTCTGCAGATAGCTCGCAGGCAGAAAGAGCTAGCCTGGAAAGCTGTTGCTCAGCCTCATCTGCCCATGGCACTGCTCGCACAGAGGCACAGAGACTGGGGCTGCTTGCTTGTCTTGCCCCCTCAAACTTCAAACGTAGCTTAGGTGGTCCGTGCCAGGCGCCTCCGGCAGCCCTGCTCCGAAAATGCGAAGGTCTCCAGATAGCTCGCAGGCAGAAAGAGCTAGCCTGGAAAGCTGTTGCTCAGCCTCATCTGCCCATGGCACTGCTCGCACAGAGGCAAAGAGATGGGGGCTGCTTGATTGTTTTGCCCCCTCAAACTTCAAACGTAGCTTAGGTGGTCCGTGCCGGGCGCCTCCGGCAGCCCTGCTCCGAAAATGCAAACGTCTGCAGATAGCTCGCAGGCAGAAAGAGCTAGCCTGGAAAGCTGTTGCTCAGCCTCATCTGCCCATGGCACTGCTCACACAGAGGCACAGAGACTGGGGCTGCTTGCTTGTCTTGCCCCCTCAAACCTCAAACGTAACTTAGGTGGTCCGTGCCGGGCGCCTCCGGCAGCCCTGCTCCGAAAATGCAAACGTCTGCAGATAGCTCGCAGGCAGAAAGAGCTAGCCTGGAAAGCTGTTGCTCAGCCTCATCTGCCCATGGCACTGCTCGCACAGAGGCACAGAGACTGGGGCTGCTTGCTTGTCTTGTCCCCTCAAACTTCAAACGTAGCTTAGGTGGTCCGTGCCGGGCGCCTCCGGCAGCCCTGCTCCGAAAATCCAAACGTCTGCAGATAGCTCGCAGGCAGAAAGAGCTAGCCTGGAAAGCTGTTGCTCAGCCTCATCTGCCCATGGCACTGCTCGCACAGAGGCACAGAGACTGGGGCTGCTTGCTTGTCTTGCCCCCTCAAACTTCAAACGTAGCTTAGGTGGTCCGTGACGGGCGCCTCCGGCAGCCCTGCTCCGAAAATGCGAACGTCTGCAGATAGCTCGCAGGCAGAAAGAGCTAGCCTGGAAAGCTGTTGCTCAGCCTCATCTGCCCATGGCACTGCTCGCACAGAGGCACAGAGACTGGGGCTGCTTGCTTGTCTTGTCCCCTCAAACTTCAAACGTATCTTAGGTGGTCCGTGCCGGGCGCATCCGGCAGCCCTGCTCCGAAAATGCAAACGTCTGCAGATAGCTCGCAGGCAGAAAGAGCTAGCCTGGAAAGCTGTTGCTCAGCCTCATCTGCCCATGGCACTGCTCGCACAGAGGCACAGAGACTGGGGCTGCTTGCTTGTCTTGCCCCCTCAAACTTCAAACGTAACTTAGGTGGTCCGTGCCGGGCGCCTCCGGCAGCCCTGCTCCGAAAATGCAAACGTCTGCAGATAGCTCGCAGGCAGAAAGAGCTAGCCTGGAAAGCTGTTGCTCAGCCTCATCTGCCCATGGCACTGCTCGCACAGAGGCACAGAGACTGGGGCTGCTTGCTTGTCTTGTCCCCTCAAACTTCAAACGTAGCTTAGGTGGTCCGTGCCAGGCGCCTCCGGCAGCCCTGCTCCAAAAATCCAAACGTCTGCAGATAGCTCGCAGGCAGAAAGAGCTAGCCTGGAAAGCTGTTGCTCAGCCTCATCTGCCCATGGCACTGCTCGCACAGAGGCACAGAGACTGGGGCTGCTTGCTTGTCTTGCCCCCTCAAACTTCAAACGTAACTTAGGTGGTCCGTGCCGGGCGCCTCCGGCAGCCCTGCTCCGATAATGCAAACGTCTGCAGATAGCTCGCAGGCAGAAAGAGCTAGCCTGGAAAGCTGTTGCTCAGCCTCATCTGCCCATGGCACTGCTCGCACAGAGGCACAGAGACTGGGGCTGCTTGCTTGTCTTGCCCCCTCAAACTTCAAACGTAACTTACGTGGTCCGTGCCGGGCGCCTCCGGCAGCCCTGCTCCGAAAATGCAAACGTCTGCAGATAGCTCGCAGGCAGAAAGAGCTAGCCTGGAAAGCTGTTGCTCAGCCTCATCTGCCCATGGCACTGCTCGCACAGAGGCACAGAGACTGGGGCTGCTTGCTTGTCTTGTTCCCTCAAACTTCAAACGTAGCTTAGGTGTTCCGTGCCGGGCGCCTCCGGCAGCCCTGCTCCGAAAATGCAAACGTCTGCAGATAGCTCGCAGCCAGAAAGAGCTAGCCTGGAAAGCTGTTGCTCAGCCTCATCTGCCCATGGCACTGCTCGCACAGAGGCACAGAGACTGGGGCTGCTTGCTTGTTTTGCCCCCTCAAACTTCAAACGTAGCTTAGGTGGTCCGTGCCAGGCGCCTCCGGCAGCCCTGCTCCGAAAATGCGAAGGTCTCCAGATAGCTCGCAGGCAGAAAGAGCTAGCCTGGAAAGCTGTTGCTCAGCCTCATCTGCCCATAGCACTGCTCGCACAGAGGCAAAGAGATGGGGGCTGCTTGATTGTTTTGCCCCCTCAAACTTCAAACGTAGCTTAGGTGGTCCGTGCCGGGCGCCTCCGGCAGCCCTGCTCCGAAAATGCAAACGTCTGCAGATAGCTCGCAGGCAGAAAGAGCTAGCCTGGAAAGCTGTTGCTCAGCCTCATCTGCCCACGGCACTGCTCGCACAGAGGCACAGAGACTGGGGCTGCTTGCTTGTCTTGTCCCCTCAAACTTCAAACGTAACTTAGGTGGTCTGTGCCGGGCGCCTCCGGCAGCCCTGCTCCGAAAATGCAAACGTCTGCAGATAGCTCGCAGGCAGAAAGAGCTAGCCTGGAAAGCTGTTGCTCAGCCTCATCTGCCCATGGCACTGCTCGCACAGAGGCACAGAGACTGGGGCTGCTTGCTTGTCTTGTCCCCTCAAACTTCAAACGTAGCTTAGGTGGTCTGTGCCGGGCGCCTCCGGCAGCCCTGCTCCGAAAATGCAAACGTCTGCAGATAGCTCGCAGGCAGAAAGAGCTAGCCTGGAAAGCTGTTGCTCAGCCTCATCTGCCCATGGCACTGCTCGCACAGAGGCACAGAGACTGGGGCTGCTTGCTTGTTTTGCCCCCTCAAACTTCAAACGTAGCTTAGATGGTCCGTGCCGGGCGCATACGGCAGCCCTGCTCCGAAAATGCGAACGTCTGCAGATAGCTCGCAGGCAGAAAGAGCTAGCCTGGAAAGCTGTTGCTCAGCCTCATCTGCCCATGGCACTGCTCGCACAGAGGCACAGAGACTGGGGCTGCTTGCTTGTCTTGTCCCCTCAAACTTCAAATGTAGCTTAGGTGGTATGTGCCGGGCGCATACGGCAGCCCTTCTCCGAAAATCCAAACGTCTGCAGATAGCTCGCAGGCAGAAAGAGCTAGCCTGGAAAGCTGTTGCTCAGCCTCATCTGCCCATGTCACTGCTCGCACAGAGGCACAGAGACTGGGGCTGCTTGCTTGTCTTGTCCCCTCAAACTTCAAACGTAGCTTAGGTGGTCCGTGCCGGGCGCCTCCGGCAGCCCTGCTCCGAAAATGCGAACGTCTGCAGATAGCTCGCAGGCAGAAAGAGCTAGCCTGGAAAGCTGTTGCTCAGCCTCATCTGCCCATGGCACTGCTCGCACAGAGGCACAGAGACTGGGGCTGCTTGCTTGTCTTGTCCCCTCAAACTTCAAACGTAGCTTAGGTGGTCCGTGCCGGGCGCCTCCGGCAGCCCTGCTCCGAAAATGCAAACGTCTGCAGATAGCTCGCAGGCAGAAAGAGCTAGCCTGGAAAGCTGTTGCTCAGCCTCATCTGCCCATGGCACTGCTCGCACAGAGGCACAGAGACTGGGGCTGCTTGCTTGATTTGCCCCCTCAAACTTCAAACGTAACTTACGTGGTCCGTGCCGGGCGCCTCCGGCAGCCCTGCTCCGAAAATCCAAACGTCTGCAGATAGCTCGCAGGCAGAAAGAGCTAGCCTGGAAAGCTGTTGCTCAGCCTCATCTGCCCATGGCACTGCTCGCACAGAGGCACAGAGACTGGGGCTGCTTGCTTGTCTTGCCCCCTCAAACTTCAAACGTAGCTTAGGTGGTCCGTGACGGGCGCCTCCGGCAGCCCTGCTCCGAAAATGCGAACGTCTGCAGATAGCTCGCAGGCAGAAAGAGCTAGCCTGGAAAGCTGTTGCTCAGCCTCATCTGCCCATGGCACTGCTCGCACAGAGGCACAGAGACTGGGGCTGCTTGCTTGTCTTGTCCCCTCAAACTTCAAACGTATCTTAGGTGGTCCGTGCCGGGCGCATCCGGCAGCCCTGCTCCGAAAATGCAAACGTCTGCAGATAGCTCGCAGGCAGAAAGAGCTAGCCTGGAAAGCTGTTGCTCAGCCTCATCTGCCCATGGCACTGCTCGCACAGAGGCACAGAGACTGGGGCTGCTTGCTTGTCTTGCCCCCTCAAACTTCAAACGTAACTTAGGTGGTCCGTGCCGGGCGCCTCCGGCAGCCCTGCTCCGAAAATGCAAACGTCTGCAGATAGCTCGCAGGCAGAAAGAGCTAGCCTGGAAAGCTGTTGCTCAGCCTCATCTGCCCATGGCACTGCTCGCACAGAGGCACAGAGACTGGGGCTGCTTGCTTGTCTTGTCCCCTCAAACTTCAAACGTAGCTTAGGTGGTCCGTGCCAGGCGCCTCCGGCAGCCCTGCTCCAAAAATCCAAACGTCTGCAGATAGCTCGCAGGCAGAAAGAGCTAGCCTGGAAAGCTGTTGCTCAGCCTCATCTGCCCATGGCACTGCTCGCACAGAGGCACAGAGACTGGGGCTGCTTGCTTGTCTTGCCCCCTCAAACTTCAAACGTAACTTAGGTGGTCCGTGCCGGGCGCCTCCGGCAGCCCTGCTCCGATAATGCAAACGTCTGCAGATAGCTCGCAGGCAGAAAGAGCTAGCCTGGAAAGCTGTTGCTCAGCCTCATCTGCCCATGGCACTGCTCGCACAGAGGCACAGAGACTGGGGCTGCTTGCTTGATTTGCCCCCTCAAACTTCAAACGTAACTTACGTGGTCCGTGCCGGGCGCCTCCGGCAGCCCTGCTCCGAAAATCCAAACGTCTGCAGATAGCTCGCAGGCAGAAAGAGCTAGCCTGGAAAGCTGTTGCTCAGCCTCATCTGCCCATGGCACTGCTCGCACAGAGGCACAGAGACTGGGGCTGCTTGCTTGTCTTGCCCCCTCAAACTTCAAACGTAGCTTAGGTGGTCCGTGACGGGCGCCTCCGGCAGCCCTGCTCCGAAAATGCGAACGTCTGCAGATAGCTCGCAGGCAGAAAGAGCTAGCCTGGAAAGCTGTTGCTCAGCCTCATCTGCCCATGGCACTGCTCGCACAGAGGCACAGAGACTGGGGCTGCTTGCTTGTCTTGTCCCCTCAAACTTCAAACGTATCTTAGGTGGTCCGTGCCGGGCGCATCCGGCAGCCCTGCTCCGAAAATGCAAACGTCTGCAGATAGCTCGCAGGCAGAAAGAGCTAGCCTGGAAAGCTGTTGCTCAGCCTCATCTGCCCATGGCACTGCTCGCACAGAGGCACAGAGACTGGGGCTGCTTGCTTGTCTTGCCCCCTCAAACTTCAAACGTAACTTAGGTGGTCCGTGCCGGGCGCCTCCGGCAGCCCTGCTCCGAAAATGCAAACGTCTGCAGATAGCTCGCAGGCAGAAAGAGCTAGCCTGGAAAGCTGTTGCTCAGCCTCATCTGCCCATGGCACTGCTCGCACAGAGGCACAGAGACTGGGGCTGCTTGCTTGTCTTGTCCCCTCAAACTTCAAACGTAGCTTAGGTGGTCCGTGCCGGGCGCCTCCGGCAGCCCTGCTCCGAAAATGCGAACGTCTGCAGATAGCTCGCAGGCAGAAAGAGCTAGCCTGGAAAGCTGTTGCTCAGCCTCATCTGCCCATGGCACTGCTCGCACAGAGGCACAGAGACTGGGGCTGCTTGCTTGTCTTGTCCCCTCAAACTTCAAACGTAGCTTAGGTGGTCCGTGCCGGGCGCCTCCGGCAGCCCTGCTCCGAAAATGCAAACGTCTGCAGATAGCTCGCAGGCAGAAAGAGCTAGCCTGGAAAGCTGTTGCTCAGCCTCATCTGCCCATGGCACTGCTCGCACAGAGGCACAGAGACTGGGGCTGCTTGCTTGATTTGCCCCCTCAAACTTCAAACGTAACTTACGTGGTCCGTGCCGGGCGCCTCCGGCAGCCCTGCTCCGAAAATGCAAACGTCTGCAGATAGCTCGCAGGCAGAAAGAGCTAGCCTGGAAAGCTGTTGCTCAGCCTCATCTGCCCATGGCACTGCTCGCACAGAGGCACAGAGACTGGGGCTGCTTGCTTGTCTTGCCCCCTCAAACTTCAAACGTAACTTAGGTGGTCCGTGCCGGGCGCCTCCGGCAGCCCTGCTCCGAAAATGCAAACGTCTGCAGATAGCTCGCAGGCAGAAAGAGCTAGCCTGGAAAGCTGTTGCTCAGCCTCATCTGCCCATGGCACTGCTCGCACAGAGGCACAGAGACTGGGGCTGCTTGCTTGTCTTGTCCCCTCAAACTTCAAACGTAGCTTAGGTGGTCCGTGCCAGACGCCTCCGGCAGCCCTGCTCCGAAAATCCAAACGTCTGCAGATAGCTCGCAGGCAGAAAGAGCTAGCCTGGAAAGCTGTTGCTCAGCCTCATCTGCCCATGGCACTGCTCGCACAGAGGCACAGAGACTGGGGCTGCTTGCTTGTCTTGCCCCCTCAAACTTCAAACGTAACTTACGTGGTCCGTGCCGGGCGCCTCCGGCAGCCCTGCTCCGAAAATGCAAACGTCTGCAGATAGCTCGCAGGCAGAAAGAGCTAGCCTGGAAAGCTGTTGCTCAGCCTCATCTGCCCATGGCACTGCTCGCACAGAGGCACAGAGACTGGGGCTGCTTGCTTGTCTTGTTCCCTCAAACTTCAAACGTAGCTTAGGTGTTCCGTGCCGGGCGCCTCCGGCAGCCCTGCTCCGAAAATCCAAACGTCTGCAGATAGCTCGCAGCCAGAAAGAGCTAGCCTGGAAAGCTGTTGCTCAGCCTCATCTGCCCATGGCACTGCTCGCACAGAGGCACAGAGACTGGGGCTGCTTGCTTGTTTTGCCCCCTCAAACTTCAAACGTAGCTTAGGTGGTCCGTGCCAGGCGCCTCCGGCAGCCCTGCTCCGAAAATGCGAAGGTCTCCAGATAGCTCGCAGGCAGAAAGAGCTAGCCTGGAAAGCTGTTGCTCAGCCTCATCTGCCCATGGCACTGCTCGCACAGAGGCAAAGAGATGGGGGCTGCTTGATTGTTTTGCCCCCTCAAACTTCAAACGTATCTTAGGTGGTCCGTGCCGGGCGCCTCCGGCAGCCCTGCTCCAAAAATGCAAACGTCTGCAGATAGCTCGCAGGCAGAAAGAGCTAGCCTGGAAAGCTGTTGCTCAGCCTCATCTGCCCACGGCACTGCTCGCACAGAGGCACAGAGACTGGGGCTGCTTGCTTGTCTTGTCCCCTCAAACTTCAAACGTAACTTAGGTGGTCTGTGCCGGGCGCCTCCGGCAGCCCTGCTCCGAAAATGCAAACGTCTGCAGATAGCTCGCAGGCAGAAAGAGCTAGCCTGGAAAGCTGTTGCTCAGCCTCATCTGCCCATGGCACTGCTCGCACAGAGGCACAGAGACTGGGGCTGCTTGCTTGTCTTGTCCCCTCAAACTTCAAACGTAGCTTAGGTGGTCTGTGCCGGGCGCCTCCAGCAGCCCTGCTCCGAAAATGCAAACGTCTGCAGATAGCTCGCAGGCAGAAAGAGCTAGCCTGGAAAGCTGTTGCTCAGCCTCATCTGCCCATGGCACTGCTCGCACAGAGGCACAGAGACTGGGGCTGCTTGCTTGTTTTGCCCCCTCAAACTTCAAACGTAGCTTAGATGGTCCGTGCCGGGCGCATACGGCAGCCCTGCTCCGAAAATGCGAACGTCTGCAGATAGCTCGCAGGCAGAAAGAGCTAGCCTGGAAAGCTGTTGCTCAGCCTCATCTGCCCATGGCACTGCTCGCACAGAGGCACAGAGACTGGGGCTGCTTGCTTGTCTTGTCCCCTCAAACTTCAAATGTAGCTTAGGTGGTATGTGCCGGGCGCATACGGCAGCCCTTCTCCGAAAATCCAAACGTCTGCAGATAGCTCGCAGGCAGAAAGAGCTAGCCTGGAAAGCTGTTGCTCAGCCTCATCTGCCCATGTCACTGCTCGCACAGAGGCACAGAGACTGGGGCTGCTTGCTTGTCTTGTCCCCTCAAACTTCAAACGTAGCTTAGGTGGTCCGTGCCGGGCGCCTCCGGCAGCCCTGCTCCGAAAATGCGAACGTCTGCAGATAGCTCGCAGGCAGAAAGAGCTAGCCTGGAAAGCTGTTGCTCAGCCTCATCTGCCCATGGCACTGCTCGCACAGAGGCACAGAGACTGGGGCTGCTTGCTTGTCTTGTCCCCTCAAACTTCAAACGTAGCTTAGGTGGTCCGTGCCGGGCGCCTCCGGCAGCCCTGCTCCGAAAATGCAAACGTCTGCAGATAGCTCGCAGGCAGAAAGAGCTAGCCTGGAAAGCTGTTGCTCAGCCTCATCTGCCCATGGCACTGCTCGCACAGAGGCACAGAGACTGGGGCTGCTTGCTTGATTTGCCCCCTCAAACTTCAAACGTAACTTAGGTGGTCCGTGCCGGGCGCCTCCGGCAGCCCTGCTCCGAAAATGCAAACGTCTGCAGATAGCTCGCAGGCAGAAAGAGCTAGCCTGGAAAGCTGTTGCTCAGCCTCATCTGCCCATGGCACTGCTCGCACAGAGGCACAGAGACTGGGGCTGCTTGCTTGTCTTGCCCCCTCAAACTTCAAACGTAACTTAGGTGGTCCGTGCCGGGCGCCTCCGGCAGCCCTGCTCCGATAATGCAAACGTCTGCAGATAGCTCGCAGGCAGAAAGAGCTAGCCTGGAAAGCTGTTGCTCAGCCTCATCTGCCCATGGCACTGCTCGCACAGAGGCACAGAGACTGGGGCTGCTTGCTTGTCTTGTCCCCTCAAACTTCAAACGTAGCTTAGGTGGTCCGTGCCAGACGCCTCCGGCAGCCCTGCTCCGAAAATCCAAACGTCTGCAGATAGCTCGCAGGCAGAAAGAGCTAGCCTGGAAAGCTGTTGCTCAGCCTCATCTGCCCATGGCACTGCTCGCACAGAGGCACAGAGACTGGGGCTGCTTGCTTGTCTTGCCCCCTCAAACTTCAAACGTAACTTACGTGGTCCGTGCCGGGCGCCTCCGGCAGCCCTGCTCCGAAAATGCAAACGTCTGCAGATAGCTCGCAGGCAGAAAGAGCTAGCCTGGAAAGCTGTTGCTCAGCCTCATCTGCCCATGGCACTGCTCGCACAGAGGCACAGAGACTGGGGCTGCTTGCTTGTCTTGTTCCCTCAAACTTCAAACGTAGCTTAGGTGTTCCGTGCCGGGCGCCTCCGGCAGCCCTGCTCCGAAAATCCAAACGTCTGCAGATAGCTCGCAGCCAGAAAGAGCTAGCCTGGAAAGCTGTTGCTCAGCCTCATCTGCCCATGGCACTGCTCGCACAGAGGCACAGAGACTGGGGCTGCTTGCTTGTTTTGCCCCCTCAAACTTCAAACGTAGCTTAGGTGGTCCGTGCCAGGCGCCTCCGGCAGCCCTGCTCCGAAAATGCGAAGGTCTCCAGATAGCTCGCAGGCAGAAAGAGCTAGCCTGGAAAGCTGTTGCTCAGCCTCATCTGCCCATGGCACTGCTCGCACAGAGGCAAAGAGATGGGGGCTGCTTGATTGTTTTGCCCCCTCAAACTTCAAACGTATCTTAGGTGGTCCGTGCCGGGCGCCTCCGGCAGCCCTGCTCCGAAAATGCAAACGTCTGCAGATAGCTCGCAGGCAGAAAGAGCTAGCCTGGAAAGCTGTTGCTCAGCCTCATCTGCCCATGGCACTGCTCGCACAGAGGCACAGAGACTGGGGCTGCTTGCTTGTCTTGTCCCCTCAAACTTCAAACGTAACTTAGGTGGTCTGTGCCGGGCGCCTCCGGCAGCCCTGCTCCGAAAATGCAAACGTCTGCAGATAGCTCGCAGGCAGAAAGAGCTAGCCTGGAAAGCTGTTGCTCAGCCTCATCTGCCCATGGCACTGCTCGCACAGAGGCACAGAGACTGGGGCTGCTTGCTTGTCTTGTCCCCTCAAACTTCAAACGTAGCTTAGGTGGTCTGTGCCGGGCGCCTCCGGCAGCCCTGCTCCGAAAATGCAAACGTCTGCAGATAGCTCGCAGGCAGAAAGAGCTAGCCTGGAAAGCTGTTGCTCAGCCTCATCTGCCCATGGCACTGCTCGCACAGAGGCACAGAGACTGGGGCTGCTTGCTTGTTTTGCCCCCTCAAACTTCAAACGTAGCTTAGATGGTCCGTGCCGGGCGCATACGGCAGCCCTGCTCCGAAAATGCGAACGTCTGCAGATAGCTCGCAGGCAGAAAGAGCTAGCCTGGAAAGCTGTTGCTCAGCCTCATCTGCCCATGGCACTGCTCGCACAGAGGCACAGAGACTGGGGCTGCTTGCTTGTCTTGTCCCCTCAAACTTCAAATGTAGCTTAGGTGGTATGTGCCGGGCGCATACGGCAGCCCTTCTCCGAAAATCCAAACGTCTGCAGATAGCTCGCAGGCAGAAAGAGCTAGCCTGGAAAGCTGTTGCTCAGCCTCATCTGCCCATGTCACTGCTCGCACAGAGGCACAGAGACTGGGGCTGCTTGCTTGTCTTGTCCCCTCAAACTTCAAACGTAGCTTAGGTGGTCCGTGCCGGGCGCCTCCGGCAGCCCTGCTCCGAAAATGCGAACGTCTGCAGATAGCTCGCAGGCAGAAAGAGCTAGCCTGGAAAGCTGTTGCTCAGCCTCATCTGCCCATGGCACTGCTCGCACAGAGGCACAGAGACTGGGGCTGCTTGCTTGTCTTGTCCCCTCAAACTTCAAACGTAGCTTAGGTGGTCCGTGCCGGGCGCCTCCGGCAGCCCTGCTCCGAAAATGCAAACGTCTGCAGATAGCTCGCAGGCAGAAAGAGCTAGCCTGGAAAGCTGTTGCTCAGCCTCATCTGCCCATGGCACTGCTCGCACAGAGGCACAGAGACTGGGGCTGCTTGCTTGATTTGCCCCCTCAAACTTCAAACGTAAGTTACGTGGTCCGTGCCGGGCGCCTCCGGCAGCCCTGCTCCGAAAATGCAAACGTCTGCAGATAGCTCGCAGGCAGAAAGAGCTAGCCTGGAAAGCTGTTGCTCAGCCTCATCTGCCCATGGCACTGCTCGCACAGAGGCACAGAGACTGGGGCTGCTTGCTTGTCTTGCCCCCTCAAACTTCAAACGTAACTTAGGTGGTCCGTGCCGGGCGCCTCCGGCAGCCCTGCTCCGATAATGCAAACGTCTGCAGATAGCTCGCAGGCAGAAAGAGCTAGCCTGGAAAGCTGTTGCTCAGCCTCATCTGCCCATGGCACTGCTCGCACAGAGGCACAGAGACTGGGGCTGCTTGCTTGTCTTGCCCCCTCAAACTTCAAACGTAGCTTAGGTGGTCCGTGCCGGGCGCCTCCGGCAGCCCTGCTCCGAAAATGCAAACGTCTGCAGATAGCTCGCAGGCAGAAAGAGCTAGCCTGGAAAGCTGTTGCTCAGCCTCATCTGCCCATGGCACTGCTCGCACAGAGGCACAGAGACTGGGGCTGCTTGCTTGTCTTGTTCCCTCAAACTTCAAACGTAGCTTAGGTGTTCCGTGCCAGGCGCCTCCGGCAGCCCTGCTCCGAAAATCCAAACGTCTGCAGATAGCTCGCAGCCAGAAAGAGCTAGCCTGGAAAGCTGTTGCTCAGCCTCATCTGCCCATGGCACTGCTCGCACAGAGGCACAGAGACTGGGGCTGCTTGCTTGTTTTGCCCCCTCAAACTTCAAACGTAGCTTAGGTGGTCCGTGCCAGGCGCCTCCGGCAGCCCTGCTCCGAAAATGCGAAGGTCTCCAGATAGCTCGCAGGCAGAAAGAGCTAGCCTGGAAAGCTGTTGCTCAGCCTCATCTGCCCATGGCACTGCTCGCACAGAGGCAAAGAGATGGGGGCTGCTTGATTGTTTTGCCCCCTCAAACTTCAAACGTATCTTAGGTGGTCCGTGCCGGGCGCCTCCGGCAGCCCTGCTCCGAAAATGCAAACGTCTGCAGATAGCTCGCAGGCAGAAAGAGCTAGCCTGGAAAGCTGTTGCTCAGCCTCATCTGCCCATGGCACTGCTCGCACAGAGGCACAGAGACTGGGGCTGCTTGCTTGTCTTGTCCCCTCAAACTTCAAACGTAACTTAGGTGGTCTGTGCCGGGCGCCTCCGGCAGCCCTGCTCCGAAAATGCAAACGTCTGCAGATAGCTCGCAGGCAGAAAGAGCTAGCCTGGAAAGCTGTTGCTCAGCCTCATCTGCCCATGGCACTGCTCGCACAGAGGCACAGAGACTGGGGCTGCTTGCTTGTCTTGTCCCCTCAAACTTCAAACGTAGCTTAGGTGGTCTGTGCCGGGCGCCTCCGGCAGCCCTGCTCCGAAAATGCAAACGTCTGCAGATAGCTCGCAGGCAGAAAGAGCTAGCCTGGAAAGCTGTTGCTCAGCCTCATCTGCCCATGGCACTGCTCGCACAGAGGCACAGAGACTGGGGCTGCTTGCTTGTCTTGTCCCCTCAAACTTCAAACGTAGCTTAGGTGGTCCGTGCCGGGCGCCTCCGGCAGCCCTGCTCCGAAAATGCGAACGTCTGCAGATAGCTCGCAGGCAGAAAGAGCTAGCCTGGAAAGCTGTTGCTCAGCCTCATCTGCCCATGGCACTGCTCGCACAGAGGCACAGAGACTGGGGCTGCTTGCTTGTCTTGTCCCCTCAAACTTCAAACGTAGCTTAGGTGGTATGTGCCGGGCGCATACGGCAGCCCTTCTCCGAAAATCCAAACGTCTGCAGATAGCTCGCAGGCAGAAAGAGCTAGCCTGGAAAGCTGTTGCTCAGCCTCATCTGCCCATGTCACTGCTCGCACAGAGGCACAGAGACTGGGGCTGCTTGCTTGTCTTGTCCCCTCAAACTTCAAACGTAGCTTAGGTGGTCCGTGCCGGGCGCCTCCGGCAGCCCTGCTCCGAAAATGCGAACGTCTGCAGATAGCTCGCAGGCAGAAAGAGCTAGCCTGGAAAGCTGTTGCTCAGCCTCATCTGCCCATGGCACTGCTCGCACAGAGGCACAGAGACTGGGGCTGCTTGCTTGTCTTGTCCCCTCAAACTTCAAACGTAGCTTAGGTGGTCCGTGCCGGGCGCCTCCGGCAGCCCTGCTCCGAAAATGCAAACGTCTGCAGATAGCTCGCAGGCAGAAAGAGCTAGCCTGGAAAGCTGTTGCTCAGCCTCATCTGCCCATGGCACTGCTCGCACAGAGGCACAGAGACTGGGGCTGCTTGCTTGATTTGCCCCCTCAAACTTCAAACGTAACTTACGTGGTCCGTGCCAGGCGCCTCCGGCAGCCCTGCTCCGAAAATGCAAACGTCTGCAGATAGCTCGCAGGCAGAAAGAGCTAGCCTGGAAAGCTGTTGCTCAGCCTCATCTGCCCATGGCACTGCTCGCACAGAGGCACAGAGACTGGGGCTGCTTGCTTGTCTTGCCCCCTCAAACTTCAAACGTAACTTAGGTGGTCCGTGCCGGGCGCCTCCGGCAGCCCTGCTCCGATAATGCAAACGTCTGCAGATAGCTCGCAGGCAGAAAGAGCTAGCCTGGAAAGCTGTTGCTCAGCCTCATCTGCCCATGGCACTGCTCGCACAGAGGCACAGAGACTGGGGCTGCTTGCTTGTCTTGTCCCCTCAAACTTCAAACGTAGCTTAGGTGGTCCGTGCCAGACGCCTCCGGCAGCCCTGCTCCGAAAATCCAAACGTCTGCAGATAGCTCGCAGGCAGAAAGAGCTAGCCTGGAAAGCTGTTGCTCAGCCTCATCTGCCCATGGCACTGCTCGCACAGAGGCACAGAGACTGGGGCTGCTTGCTTGTCTTGCCCCCTCAAACTTCAAACGTAGCTTAGGTGGTCCGTGCCGGGCGCCTCCGGCAGCCCTGCTCCGAAAATGCAAACGTCTGCAGATAGCTCGCAGGCAGAAAGAGCTAGCCTGGAAAGCTGTTGCTCAGCCTCATCTGCCCATGGCACTGCTCGCACAGAGGCAAAGAGATGGGGGCTGCTTGATTGTTTTGCCCCCTCAAACTTCAAACGTATCTTAGGTGGTCCGTGCCGGGCGCCTCCGGCAGCCCTGCTCCGAAAATGCAAACGTCTGCAGATAGCTCGCAGGCAGAAAGAGCTAGCCTGGAAAGCTGTTGCTCAGCCTCATCTGCCCATGGCACTGCTCGCACAGAGGCACAGAGACTGGGGCTGCTTGCTTGTCTTGTCCCCTCAAACTTCAAACGTAACTTAGGTGGTCTGTGCCGGGCGCCTCCGGCAGCCCTGCTCCGAAAATGCAAACGTCTGCAGATAGCTCGCAGGCAGAAAGAGCTAGCCTGGAAAGCTGTTGCTCAGCCTCATCTGCCCATGGCACTGCTCGCACAGAGGCACAGAGACTGGGGCTGCTTGCTTGTCTTGTCCCCTCAAACTTCAAACGTAGCTTAGGTGGTCTGTGCCGGGCGCCTCCGGCAGCCCTGCTCCGAAAATGCAAACGTCTGCAGATAGCTCGCAGGCAGAAAGAGCTAGCCTGGAAAGCTGTTGCTCAGCCTCATCTGCCCATGGCACTGCTCGCACAGAGGCACAGAGACTGGGGCTGCTTGCTTGTCTTGTCCCCTCAAACTTCAAACGTAGCTTAGGTGGTCCGTGCCGGGCGCCTCCGGCAGCCCTGCTCCGAAAATGCGAACGTCTGCAGATAGCTCGCAGGCAGAAAGAGCTAGCCTGGAAAGCTGTTGCTCAGCCTCATCTGCCCATGGCACTGCTCGCACAGAGGCACAGAGACTGGGGCTGCTTGCTTGTCTTGTCCCCTCAAACTTCAAACGTAGCTTAGGTGGTCCGTGCCGGGCGCCTCCGGCAGCCCTGCTCCGAAAATGCGAACGTCTGCAGATAGCTCGCAGGCAGAAAGAGCTAGCCTGGAAAGCTGTTGCTCAGCCTCATCTGCCCATGGCACTGCTCGCACAGAGGCACAGAGACTGGGGCTGCTTGCTTGATTTGCCCCCTCAAACTTCAAACGTAACTTACGTGGTCCGTGCCGGGCGCCTCCGGCAGCCCTGCTCCGAAAATGCAAACGTCTGCAGATAGCTCGCAGGCAGAAAGAGCTAGCCTGGAAAGCTGTTGCTCAGCCTCATCTGCCCATGGCACTGCTCGCACAGAGGCACAGAGACTGGGGCTGCTTGCTTGTCTTGCCCCCTCAAACTTCAAACGTAACTTAGGTGGTCCGTGCCGGGCGCCTCCGGCAGCCCTGCTCCGATAATGCAAACGTCTGCAGATAGCTCGCAGGCAGAAAGAGCTAGCCTGGAAAGCTGTTGCTCAGCCTCATCTGCCCATGGCACTGCTCGCACAGAGGCACAGAGACTGGGGCTGCTTGCTTGTCTTGTCCCCTCAAACTTCAAACGTAGCTTAGGTGGTCCGTGCCAGACGCCTCCGGCAGCCCTGCTCCGAAAATCCAAACGTCTGCAGATAGCTCGCAGGCAGAAAGAGCTAGCCTGGAAAGCTGTTGCTCAGCCTCATCTGCCCATGGCACTGCTCGCACAGAGGCACAGAGACTGGGGCTGCTTGCTTGTCTTGCCCCCTCAAACTTCAAACGTAACTTACGTGGTCCGTGCCGGGCGCCTCCGGCAGCCCTGCTCCGATAATGCAAACGTCTGCAGATAGCTCGCAGGCAGAAAGAGCTAGCCTGGAAAGCTGTTGCTCAGCCTCATCTGCCCATGGCACTGCTCGCACAGAGGCACAGAGACTGGGGCTGCTTGCTTGTCTTGTTCCCTCAAACTTCAAACGTAGCTTAGGTGTTCCGTGCCAGGCGCCTCCGGCAGCCCTGCTCCGAAAATCCAAACGTCTGCAGATAGCTCGCAGCCAGAAAGAGCTAGCCTGGAAAGCTGTTGCTCAGCCTCATCTGCCCATGGCACTGCTCGCACAGAGGCACAGAGACTGGGGCTGCTTGCTTGTTTTGCCCCCTCAAACTTCAAACGTAGCTTAGGTGGTCCGTGCCAGGCGCCTCCGGCAGCCCTGCTCCGAAAATGCGAAGGTCTGCAGATAGCTCGCAGGCAGAAAGAGCTAGCCTGGAAAGCTGTTGCTCAGCCTCATCTGCCCATGGCACTGCTCGCACAGAGGCAAAGAGATGGGGGCTGCTTGCTTGTCTTGCCCCCTCAAACTTCAAACGTAGCTTAGGTGGTCCGTGCCGGGCGCCTCCGGCAGCCCTGCTCCGAAAATGCAAACGTCTGCAGATAGCTCGCAGGCAGAAAGAGCTAGCCTGGAAAGCTGTTGCTCAGCCTCATCTGCCCATGGCACTGCTCGCACAGAGGCACAGAGACTGGGGCTGCTTGCTTGTCTTGTCCCCTCAAACTTCAAACGTAACTTAGGTGGTCTGTGCCGGGCGCCTCCGGCAGCCCTGCTCTGAAAATGCAAACGTCTGCAGATAGCTCGCAGGCAGAAAGAGCTAGCCTGGAAAGCTGTTGCTCAGCCTCATCTGCCCATGGCACTGCTCGCACAGAGGCACAGAGACTGGGGCTGCTTGCTTGTCTTGTCCCCTCAAACTTCAAACGTAGCTTAGGTGGTCTGTGTCGGGCGCCTCCGGCAGCCCTGCTCCGAAAATGCAAACGTCTGCAGATAGCTCGCAGGCAGAAAGAGCTAGCCTGGAAAGCTGTTGCTCAGCCTCATCTGCCCATGGCACTGCTCGCACAGAGGCACAGAGACTGGGGCTGCTTGCTTGTTTTGCCCCCTCAAACTTCAAACGTAGCTTAGATGGTCCGTGCCAGGCGACTCCAGCAGCCCTGCTCCGAAAATGCGAACGTCTGCAGATAGCTCGCAGGCAGAAAGAGCTAGCCTGGAAAGCTGTTGCTCAGCCTCATCTGCCCATGGCACTGCTCGCACAGAGGCACAGAGACTGGGGCTGCTTGCTTGTCTTGTCCCCTCAAACTTCAAATGTAGCTTAGGTGGTATGTGCCGGGCGCATACGGCAGCCCTTCTCCGAAAATCCAAACGTCTGCAGATAGCTCGCAGGCAGAAAGAGCTAGCCTGGAAAGCTGTTGCTCAGCCTCATCTGCCCATGGCACTGCTCGCACAGAGGCACAGAGACTGGGGCTGCTTGCTTGTCTTGTCCCCTCAAACTTCAAACGTAGCTTAGGTGGTCCGTGACGGGCGCCTCCGGCAGCCCTGCTCCGAAAATGCGAACGTCTGCAGATAGCTCGCAGGCAGAAAGAGCTAGCCTGGAAAGCTGTTGCTCAGCCTCATCTGCCCATGGCACTGCTCGCACAGAGGCACAGAGACTGGGGCTGCTTGCTTGATTTGCCCCCTCAAACTTCAAACGTAACTTACGTGGTCCGTGCCGGGCGCCTCCGGCAGCCCTGCTCCGAAAATGCAAACGTCTGCAGATAGCTCGCAGGCAGAAAGAGCTAGCCTGGAAAGCTGTTGCTCAGCCTCATCTGCCCATGGCACTGCTCGCACAGAGGCACAGAGACTGGGGCTGCTTGCTTGTGTTGTCCCCTCAAACTTCAAACGTAGCTTAGGTGGTCCGTGCCAGGCGCCTCCGGCAGCCCTGCTCCGAAAATGCAAACGTCTGCAGATAGCTCGCAGCCAGAAAGAGCTAGCCTGGAAAGCTGTTGCTCAGCCTCATCTGCCCATGGCACTGCTCGAACAGAGGCACAGAGACTGGGGCTGCTTGCTTGTTTTGCCCCCTCAAACTTCAAACGTATCTTAGGTGGTCCGTGCCAGGCGCCTCCGGCAGCCCTGCTCCTTAAATGCGAAGGTCTCCAGATAGCTCGCAGGCAGAAAGAGCTAGCCTGGAAAGCTGTTGCTCAGCCTCATCTGCCCATGGCACTGCTCGCACAGAGGCAAAGAGATGGGTGCTGCTTGATTGTTTTGCCCCCTCAAACTTCAAATGTAGCTTAGGTGGTATGTGCCGGGCGCCTCCGGCAGCCCTTCTCCAAAAATGCGAACGTCTGCAGATAGCTCGCAGGCAGAAAGAGCTAGCCTGGAAAGCTGTTGCTCAGCCTCATCTGCCCATGGCACTGCTCGCACAGAGGCACAGAGACTGGGGCTGCTTGCTTGTCTTGCCCCCTCAAACTTCAAACGTAGCGTAGGTGGTCCGTGCCGGGCGCCTCCGGCAGCCCTGCTCCGAAAATGCAAACGTCTGCAGATAGCTCGCAGGCAGAAAGAGCTAGCCTGGAAAGCTGTTGCTCAGCCTCATCTGCCCATGGCACTGCTCGCACAGAGGCACAGAGACTGGGACTGCTTGCTTGTCTTGTCCCCTCAAACTTCAAACGTAGCTTAGGTGGTCCGTGCCGGGCGCCTCCGGCAGCCCTGCTCCGAAAATGCAAACGTCTGCGGATAGCTCGCAGGCAGAAAGAGCTAGCCTGGAAAGCTGTTGCTCAGCCTCATCTGCCCATGGCACTGCTCGCACAGAGGCACAGAGACTGGGGCTGCTTGCTTGTCTTGTCCCCTCAAACTTCAAACGTAACTTAGGTGGTCTGTGCCAGGCGCCTCCGGCAGCCCTGCTCCGAAAATGCAAACGTCTGCAGATAGCTCGCAGGCAGAAAGAGCTAGCCTGGAAAGCTGTTGCTCAGCCTCATCTGCCCATGGCACTGCTCGCACAGAGGCACAGAGACTGGGGCTGCTTGCTTGTCTTGTCCCCTCAAACTTCAAACGTAGCTTAGGTGGTCTGTGCCGGGCATCTCCGGCAGCCCTGCTCCGAAAATGCAAACGTCTGCAGATAGCTCGCAGGCAGAAAGAGCTAGCCTGGAAAGCTGTTGCTCAGCCTCATCTGCCCATGGCACTGCTCGCACAGAGGCACAGAGACTGGGGCTGCTTGCTTGTCTTGTCCCCTCAAACTTCAAACGTAACTTAGGTGGTCTGTGCCGGGCGCCTCCGGCAGCCCTGCTCTGAAAATGCAAACGTCTGCAGATAGCTCGCAGGCAGAAAGAGCTAGCCTGGAAAGCTGTTGCTCAGCCTCATCTGCCCATGGCACTGCTCGCACAGAGGCACAGAGACTGGGGCTGCTTGCTTGTCTTGTCCCCTCAAACTTCAAACGTAGCTTAGGTGGTCTGTGCCGGGCGCCTCCGGCAGCCCTGCTCCGAAAATGCAAACGTCTGCAGATAGCTCGCAGGCAGAAAGAGCTAGCCTGGAAAGCTGTTGCTCAGCCTCATCTGCCCATGGCACTGCTCGCACAGAGGCACAGAGACTGGGGCTGCTTGCTTGTTTTGCCCCCTCAAACTTCAAACGTAGCTTAGATGGTCCGTGCCAGGCGACTCCAGCAGCCCTGCTCCGAAAATGCGAACGTCTGCAGATAGCTCGCAGGCAGAAAGAGCTAGCCTGGAAAGCTGTTGCTCAGCCTCATCTGCCCATGGCACTGCTCGCACAGAGGCACAGAGACTGGGGCTGCTTGCTTGTCTTGTCCCCTCAAACTTCAAATGTAGCTTAGGTGGTATGTGCCGGGCGCATACGGCAGCCCTTCTCCGAAAATCCAAACGTCTGCAGATAGCTCGCAGGCAGAAAGAGCTAGCCTGGAAAGCTGTTGCTCAGCCTCATCTGCCCATGGCACTGCTCGCACAGAGGCACAGAGACTGGGGCTGCTTGCTTGATTTGCCCCCTCAAACTTCAAACGTAACTTACGTGGTCCGTGCCGGGCGCCTCCGGCAGCCCTGCTCCGAAAATGCAAACGTCTGCAGATAGCTCGCAGGCAGAAAGAGCTAGCCTGGAAAGCTGTTGCTCAGCCTCATCTGCCCATGGCACTGCTCGCACAGAGGCACAGAGACTGGGGCTGCTTGCTTGTGTTGTCCCCTCAAACTTCAAACGTAGCTTAGGTGGTCCGTGCCAGGCGCCTCCGGCAGCCCTGCTCCGAAAATGCAAACGTCTGCAGATAGCTCGCAGCCAGAAAGAGCTAGCCTGGAAAGCTGTTGCTCAGCCTCATCTGCCCATGGCACTGCTCGAACAGAGGCACAGAGACTGGGGCTGCTTGCTTGTTTTGCCCCCTCAAACTTCAAACGTATCTTAGGTGGTCCGTGCCAGGCGCCTCCGGCAGCCCTGCTCCTTAAATGCGAAGGTCTCCAGATAGCTCGCAGGCAGAAAGAGCTAGCCTGGAAAGCTGTTGCTCAGCCTCATCTGCCCATGGCACTGCTCGCACAGAGGCAAAGAGATGGGTGCTGCTTGATTGTTTTGCCCCCTCAAACTTCAAATGTAGCTTAGGTGGTATGTGCCGGGCGCCTCCGGCAGCCCTTCTCCAAAAATGCGAACGTCTGCAGATAGCTCGCAGGCAGAAAGAGCTAGCCTGGAAAGCTGTTGCTCAGCCTCATCTGCCCATGGCACTGCTCGCACAGAGGCACAGAGACTGGGGCTGCTTGCTTGTCTTGCCCCCTCAAACTTCAAACGTAGCGTAGGTGGTCCGTGCCGGGCGCCTCCGGCAGCCCTGCTCCGAAAATGCAAACGTCTGCAGATAGCTCGCAGGCAGAAAGAGCTAGCCTGGAAAGCTGTTGCTCAGCCTCATCTGCCCATGGCACTGCTCGCACAGAGGCACAGAGACTGGGGCTGCTTGCTTGTCTTGTCCCCTCAAACTTCAAACGTAGCTTAGGTGGTCCGTGCCGGGCGCCTCCGGCAGCCCTGCTCCGAAAATGCAAACGTCTGCGGATAGCTCGCAGGCAGAAAGAGCTAGCCTGGAAAGCTGTTGCTCAGCCTCATCTGCCCATGGCACTGCTCGCACAGAGGCACAGAGACTGGGGCTGCTTGCTTGTCTTGTCCCCTCAAACTTCAAACGTAACTTAGGTGGTCTGTGCCAGGCGCCTCCGGCAGCCCTGCTCCGAAAATGCAAACGTCTGCAGATAGCTCGCAGGCAGAAAGAGCTAGCCTGGAAAGCTGTTGCTCAGCCTCATCTGCCCATGGCACTGCTCGCACAGAGGCACAGAGACTGGGGCTGCTTGCTTGTCTTGTCCCCTCAAACTTCAAACGTAGCTTAGGTGGTCTGTGCCGGGCATCTCCGGCAGCCCTGCTCCGAAAATGCAAACGTCTGCAGATAGCTCGCAGGCAGAAAGAGCTAGCCTGGAAAGCTGTTGCTCAGCCTCATCTGCCCATGGCACTGCTCGCACAGAGGCACAGAGACTGGGGCTGCTTGCTTGTCTTGTCCCCTCAAACTTCAAATGTAGCTTAGGTGGTCCGTGCCAGGCGCCTCCAGCAGCCCTGCTCCGAAAATCCAAACGTCTGCAGATAGCTCGCAGGCAGAAAGAGCTAGCCTGGAAAGCTGTTGCTCAGCCTCATCTGCCCATGGCACTGCTCGCACAGAGGCACAGAGACTGGGGCTGCTTGCTTGTCTTGTCCCCTCAAACTTCAAACGTAACTTAGGTGGTCCGTGCCGGGCGCCTCCGGCAGCCCTGCTCCGAAAATGCAAACGTCTGCAGATAGCTCGCAGCCAGAAAGAGCTAGCCTGGAAAGCTGTTGCTCAGCCTCATCTGCCCATGGCACTGCTCGCACAGAGGCACAGAGACTGGGGCTGCTTGCTTGTCTTGTCCCCTCAAACTTCAAACGTAGCTTAGGTGTTCCGTGCCAGGCGCCTCCGGCAGCCCTGCTCCGAAAATGCAAACGTCTGCAGATAGCTCGCAGGCAGAAAGAGCTAGCCTGGAAAGCTGTTGCTCAGCCTCATCTGCCCATGGCACTGCTCGCACAGAGGCACAGAGACTGGGGCTGCTTGCTTGTTTTGCCCCCTCAAACTTCAAACGTAGCTTAGGTGGTCCGTGCCAGGCGCCTCCGGCAGCCCTGCTCCGAAAATGCGAAGGTCTCCAGATAGCTCGCAGGCAGAAAGAGCTAGCCTAGAAAGCTGTTGCTCAGCCTCATCTGCCCATGGCACTGCTCGCACAGAGGCAAAGAGATGGGGGCTGCTTGATTGTTTTGCCCCCTCAAACTTCAAACGTAGCTTAGGTGGTCCGTGCCGGGCGCCTCCGGCAGCCCTGCTCCGAAAATGCAAACGTCTGCAGATAGCTCGCAGCCAGAAAGAGCTAGCCTGGAAAGCTGTTGCTCAGCCTCATCTGCCCATGGCACTGCTCGCACAGAGGCACAGAGACTGGGGCTGCTTGCTTGTCTTGCCCCCTCAAACTTCAAACGTAGCTTAGGTGGTCCGTGCCGGGCGCCTCCGGCAGCCCTGCTCCGAAAATCCAAACGTCTGCAGATTGCTCGCAGGCAGAAAGAGCTAGCCTGGAAAGCTGTTGCTCAGCCTCATCTGCCCATGGCACTGCTCGCACAGAGGCACAGAGACTGGGGCTGCTTGCTTGTCTTGTCCCCTCAAACTTCAAACGTAGCTTAGGTGGTCCGTGCAGGGCGCCTCCGGCAGCCCTGCTCCGAAAATCCAAACGTCTGCAGATAGCTCGCAGGCAGAAAGAGCTAGCCTGGAAAGCTGTTGCTCAGCCTCATCTGCCCATGGCACTGCTCGCACAGAGGCACAGAGACTGGGGCTGCTTGCTTGTCTTGTCCCCTCAAACTTCAAACGTAGCTTAGGTGGTCCGTGCCGGGCGCCTCCGGCAGCCCTGCTCCGAAAATGCAAACGTCTGCAGATAGCTCGCAGGCAGAAAGAGCTAGCCTGGAAAGCTGTTGCTCAGCCTCATCTGCCCATGGCACTGCTCACACAGAGGCACAGAGACTGGGGCTGCTTGCTTGTCTTGCCCCCTCAAACTTCAAACGTAACTTAGGTGGTCCGTGCCGGGCGCCTCCGGCAGCCCTGCTCCGAAAATGCAAACGTCTGCAGATAGCTCGCAGGCAGAAAGAGCTAGCCTGGAAAGCTGTTGCTCAGCCTCATCTGCCCATGGCACTGCTCGCACAGAGGCACAGAGACTGGGGCTGCTTGCTTGTCTTGTCCCCTCAAACTTCAAACGTAGCTTAGGTGGTCCGTGCCAGACGCCTCCGGCAGCCCTGCTCCGAAAATCCAAACGTCTGCAGATAGCTCGCAGGCAGAAAGAGCTAGCCTGGAAAGCTGTTGCTCAGCCTCATCTGCCCATGGCACTGCTCGCACAGAGGCACAGAGACTGGGGCTGCTTGCTTGTCTTGCCCCCTCAAACTTCAAACGTAGCTTAGGTGGTCCGTGCCAGGCGCCTCCGGCAGCCCTGCTCCGAAAATGCGAAGGTCTCCAGATAGCTCGCAGGCAGAAAGAGCTAGCCTAGAAAGCTGTTGCTCAGCCTCATCTGCCCATGGCACTGCTCGCACAGAGGCAAAGAGATGGGGGCTGCTTGATTGTTTTGCCCCCTCAAACTTCAAACGTAGCTTAGGTGGTCCGTGCAGGGCGCCTCCGGCAGCCCTGCTCCGAAAATGCAAACGTCTGCAGATAGCTCGCAGGCAGAAAGAGCTAGCCTGGAAAGCTGTTGCTCAGCCTCATCTGCCCATGGCACTGCTCACACAGAGGCACAGAGACTGGGGCTGCTTGCTTGTCTTGCCCCCTCAAACTTCAAACGTAACTTAGGTGGTCCGTGCCGGGCGCCTCCGGCAGCCCTGCTCCGAAAATGCAAACGTCTGCAGATAGCTCGCAGGCAGAAAGAGCTAGCCTGGAAAGCTGTTGCTCAGCCTCATCTGCCCATGGCACTGCTCGCACAGAGGCACAGAGACTGGGGCTGCTTGCTTGTCTTGTCCCCTCAAACTTCAAACGTAGCTTAGGTGGTCCGTGCCAGACGCCTCCGGCAGCCCTGCTCCGAAAATCCAAACGTCTGCAGATAGCTCGCAGGCAGAAAGAGCTAGCCTGGAAAGCTGTTGCTCAGCCTCATCTGCCCATGGCACTGCTCGCACAGAGGCACAGAGACTGGGGCTGCTTGCTTGTCTTGCCCCCTCAAACTTCAAACGTAGCTTAGGTGGTCCGTGACGGGCGCCTCCGGCAGCCCTGCTCCGAAAATGCGAACGTCTGCAGATAGCTCGCAGGCAGAAAGAGCTAGCCTGGAAAGCTGTTGCTCAGCCTCATCTGCCCATGGCACTGCTCGCACAGAGGCACAGAGACTGGGGCTGCTTGCTTGTCTTGTCCCCTCAAACTTCAAACGTATCTTAGGTGGTCCGTGCCGGGCGCATCCGGCAGCCCTGCTCCGAAAATGCAAACGTCTGCAGATAGCTCGCAGGCAGAAAGAGCTAGCCTGGAAAGCTGTTGCTCAGCCTCATCTGCCCATGGCACTGCTCGCACAGAGGCACAGAGACTGGGGCTGCTTGCTTGTCTTGCCCCCTCAAACTTCAAACGTAGCTTAGGTGGTCTGTGCCAGGCGCCTCCGGCAGCCCTGCTCCGAAAATGCGAAGGTCTCCAGATAGCTCGCAGGCAGAAAGAGCTAGCCTGGAAAGCTGTTGCTCAGCCTCATCTGCCCATGGCACTGCTCGCACAGAGGCAAAGAGATGGGGGCTGCTTGATTGTTTTGCCCCCTCAAACTTCAAACGTAGCTTAGGTGGTCCGTGCAGGGCGCCTCCGGCAGCCCTGCTCCGAAAATGCAAACGTCTGCAGATAGCTCGCAGGCAGAAAGAGCTAGCCTGGAAAGCTGTTGCTCAGCCTCATCTGCCCATGGCACTGCTCACACAGAGGCACAGAGACTGGGGCTGCTTGCTTGTCTTGCCCCCTCAAACTTCAAACGTAACTTAGGTGGTCCGTGCCGGGCGCCTCCGGCAGCCCTGCTCCGAAAATGCAAACGTCTGCAGATAGCTCGCAGGCAGAAAGAGCTAGCCTGGAAAGCTGTTGCTCAGCCTCATCTGCCCATGGCACTGCTCGCACAGAGGCACAGAGACTGGGGCTGCTTGCTTGTCTTGTCCCCTCAAACTTCAAACGTAGCTTAGGTGGTCCGTGCCAGACGCCTCCGGCAGCCCTGCTCCGAAAATCCAAACGTCTGCAGATAGCTCGCAGCCAGAAAGAGCTAGCCTGGAAAGCTGTTGCTCAGCCTCATCTGCCCATGGCACTGCTCGCACAGAGGCACAGAGACTGGGGCTGCTTGCTTGTCTTGCCCCCTCAAACTTCAAACGTAGCTTAGGTGGTCCGTGACGGGCGCCTCCGGCAGCCCTGCTCCGAAAATGCGAACGTCTGCAGATAGCTCGCAGGCAGAAAGAGCTAGCCTGGAAAGCTGTTGCTCAGCCTCATCTGCCCATGGCACTGCTCGCACAGAGGCACAGAGACTGGGGCTGCTTGCTTGTCTTGTCCCCTCAAACTTCAAACGTATCTTAGGTGGTCCGTGCCGGGCGCATCCGGCAGCCCTGCTCCGAAAATGCAAACGTCTGCAGATAGCTCGCAGGCAGAAAGAGCTAGCCTGGAAAGCTGTTGCTCAGCCTCATCTGCCCATGGCACTGCTCGCACAGAGGCACAGAGACTGGGGCTGCTTGCTTGTCTTGCCCCCTCAAACTTCAAACGTAACTTAGGTGGTCCGTGCCGGGCGCCTCCGGCAGCCCTGCTCCGAAAATGCAAACGTCTGCAGATAGCTCGCAGGCAGAAAGAGCTAGCCTGGAAAGCTGTTGCTCAGCCTCATCTGCCCATGGCACTGCTCGCACAGAGGCACAGAGACTGGGGCTGC
Source organism: Opisthocomus hoazin (assembly GCF_030867145.1). Classification (NCBI taxonomy): domain Eukaryota; kingdom Metazoa; phylum Chordata; class Aves; order Opisthocomiformes; family Opisthocomidae; genus Opisthocomus; species Opisthocomus hoazin. The sequence continues at coordinate 144,345 of NW_027448871.1, forward strand.
TTGCTTGTCTTGTCCCCTCAAACTTCAAACGTAGCTTAGGTGGTCCGTGCCAGGCGCCTCCGGCAGCCCTGCTCCAAAAATCCAAACGTCTGCAGATAGCTCGCAGCCAGAAAGAGCTAGCCTGGAAAGCTGTTGCTCAGCCTCATCTGCCCATGGCACTGCTCGCACAGAGGCACAGAGACTGGGGCTGCTTGCTTGTCTTGCCCCCTCAAACTTCAAACGTAACTTAGGTGGTCCGTGCCGGGCGCCTCCGGCAGCCCTGCTCCGATAATGCAAACGTCTGCAGATAGCTCGCAGGCAGAAAGAGCTAGCCTGGAAAGCTGTTGCTCAGCCTCATCTGCCCATGGCACTGCTCGCACAGAGGCACAGAGACTGGGGCTGCTTGCTTGTCTTGTCCCCTCAAACTTCAAACGTAGCTTAGGTGGTCCGTGCCAGACGCCTCCGGCAGCCCTGCTCCGAAAATCCAAACGTCTGCAGATAGCTCGCAGGCAGAAAGAGCTAGCCTGGAAAGCTGTTGCTCAGCCTCATCTGCCCATGGCACTGCTCGCACAGAGGCACAGAGACTGGGGCTGCTTGCTTGTCTTGTTCCCTCAAACTTCAAAAGTAGCTTAGGTGTTCCGTGCCAGGCGCCTCCGGCAGCCCTGCTCCGAAAATCCAAACGTCTGCAGATAGCTCGCAGGCAGAAAGAGCTAGCCTGGAAAGCTGTTGCTCAGCCTCATCTGCCCATGGCACTGCTCGCACAGAGGCACAGAGACTGGGGCTGCTTGCTTGTTTTGCCCCCTCAAACTTCAAACGTAGCTTAGGTGGTCCGTGCCAGGCGCCTCCGGCAGCCCTGCTCCGAAAATGCGAAGGTCTCCAGATAGCTCGCAGGCAGAAAGAGCTAGCCTGGAAAGCTGTTGCTCAGCCTCATCTGCCCATGGCACTGCTCGCACAGAGGCAAAGAGATGGGGGCTGCTTGATTGTTTTGCCCCCTCAAACTTCAAACGTAGCTTAGGTGGTCCGTGCCGGGCGCCTCCGGCAGCCCTGCTCCGAAAATGCAAACGTCTGCAGATAGCTCGCAGGCAGAAAGAGCTAGCCTGGAAAGCTGTTGCTCAGCCTCATCTGCCCACGGCACTGCTCGCACAGAGGCACAGAGACTGGGGCTGCTTGCTTGTCTTGTCCCCTCAAACTTCAAACGTAACTTAGGTGGTCTGTGCCGGGCGCCTCCGGCAGCCCTGCTCCGAAAATGCAAACGTCTGCAGATAGCTCGCAGGCAGAAAGAGCTAGCCTGGAAAGCTGTTGCTCAGCCTCATCTGCCCATGGCACTGCTCGCACAGAGGCACAGAGACTGGGGCTGCTTGCTTGTCTTGTCCCCTCAAACTTCAAACGTAGCTTAGGTGGTCTGTGCCGGGCGCCTCCGGCAGCCCTGCTCCGAAAATGCAAACGTCTGCAGATAGCTCGCAGGCAGAAAGAGCTAGCCTGGAAAGCTGTTGCTCAGCCTCATCTGCCCATGGCACTGCTCGCACAGAGGCACAGAGACTGGGGCTGCTTGCTTGTTTTGCCCCCTCAAACTTCAAACGTAGCTTAGATGGTCCGTGCCAGGCGACTCCGGCAGCCCTGCTCCGAAAATGCGAACGTCTGCAGATAGCTCGCAGGCAGAAAGAGCTAGCCTGGAAAGCTGTTGCTCAGCCTCATCTGCCCATGGCACTGCTCGCACAGAGGCACAGAGACTGGGGCTGCTTGCTTGTCTTGTCCCCTCAAACTTCAAACGTAGCTTAGGTGGTCCGTGCCGGGCGCCTCCGGCAGCCCTGCTCCGAAAATGCGAACGTCTGCAGATAGCTCGCAGGCAGAAAGAGCTAGCCTGGAAAGCTGTTGCTCAGCCTCATCTGCCCATGGCACTGCTCGCACAGAGGCACAGAGACTGGGGCTGCTTGCTTGTCTTGCCCCCTCAAACTTCAAACGTAACTTAGGTGGTCCGTGCCGGGCGCCTCCGGCAGCCCTGCTCCGAAAATGCAAACGTCTGCAGATAGCTCGCAGGCAGAAAGAGCTAGCCTGGAAAGCTGTTGCTCAGCCTCATCTGCCCATGGCACTGCTCGCACAGAGGCACAGAGACTGGGGCTGCTTGCTTGTCTTGTCCCCTCAAACTTCAAACGTAGCTTAGGTGGTCCGTGCCAGGCGCCTCCGGCAGCCCTGCTCCAAAAATCCAAACGTCTGCAGATAGCTCGCAGCCAGAAAGAGCTAGCCTGGAAAGCTGTTGCTCAGCCTCATCTGCCCATGGCACTGCTCGCACAGAGGCACAGAGACTGGGGCTGCTTGCTTGTCTTGCCCCCTCAAACTTCAAACGTAACTTAGGTGGTCCGTGCCGGGCGCCTCCGGCAGCCCTGCTCCGATAATGCAAACGTCTGCAGATAGCTCGCAGGCAGAAAGAGCTAGCCTGGAAAGCTGTTGCTCAGCCTCATCTGCCCATGGCACTGCTCGCACAGAGGCACAGAGACTGGGGCTGCTTGCTTGTCTTGTCCCCTCAAACTTCAAACGTAGCTTAGGTGGTCCGTGCCAGACGCCTCCGGCAGCCCTGCTCCGAAAATCCAAACGTCTGCAGATAGCTCGCAGGCAGAAAGAGCTAGCCTGGAAAGCTGTTGCTCAGCCTCATCTGCCCATGGCACTGCTCGCACAGAGGCACAGAGACTGGGGCTGCTTGCTTGTCTTGTTCCCTCAAACTTCAAAAGTAGCTTAGGTGTTCCGTGCCAGGCGCCTCCGGCAGCCCTGCTCCGAAAATCCAAACGTCTGCAGATAGCTCGCAGGCAGAAAGAGCTAGCCTGGAAAGCTGTTGCTCAGCCTCATCTGCCCATGGCACTGCTCGCACAGAGGCACAGAGACTGGGGCTGCTTGCTTGTTTTGCCCCCTCAAACTTCAAACGTAGCTTAGGTGGTCCGTGCCAGGCGCCTCCGGCAGCCCTGCTCCGAAAATGCGAAGGTCTCCAGATAGCTCGCAGGCAGAAAGAGCTAGCCTGGAAAGCTGTTGCTCAGCCTCATCTGCCCATGGCACTGCTCGCACAGAGGCAAAGAGATGGGGGCTGCTTGATTGTTTTGCCCCCTCAAACTTCAAACGTAGCTTAGGTGGTCCGTGCCGGGCGCCTCCGGCAGCCCTGCTCCGAAAATGCAAACGTCTGCAGATAGCTCGCAGGCAGAAAGAGCTAGCCTGGAAAGCTGTTGCTCAGCCTCATCTGCCCACGGCACTGCTCGCACAGAGGCACAGAGACTGGGGCTGCTTGCTTGTCTTGTCCCCTCAAACTTCAAACGTAACTTAGGTGGTCTGTGCCGGGCGCCTCCGGCAGCCCTGCTCCGAAAATGCAAACGTCTGCAGATAGCTCGCAGGCAGAAAGAGCTAGCCTGGAAAGCTGTTGCTCAGCCTCATCTGCCCATGGCACTGCTCGCACAGAGGCACAGAGACTGGGGCTGCTTGCTTGTCTTGTCCCCTCAAACTTCAAACGTAGCTTAGGTGGTCTGTGCCGGGCGCCTCCGGCAGCCCTGCTCCGAAAATGCAAACGTCTGCAGATAGCTCGCAGGCAGAAAGAGCTAGCCTGGAAAGCTGTTGCTCAGCCTCATCTGCCCATGGCACTGCTCGCACAGAGGCACAGAGACTGGGGCTGCTTGCTTGTTTTGCCCCCTCAAACTTCAAACGTAGCTTAGATGGTCCGTGCCAGGCGACTCCGGCAGCCCTGCTCCGAAAATGCGAACGTCTGCAGATAGCTCGCAGGCAGAAAGAGCTAGCCTGGAAAGCTGTTGCTCAGCCTCATCTGCCCATGGCACTGCTCGCACAGAGGCACAGAGACTGGGGCTGCTTGCTTGTCTTGTCCCCTCAAACTTCAAACGTAGCTTAGGTGGTCCGTGCCGGGCGCCTCCGGCAGCCCTGCTCCGAAAATGCGAACGTCTGCAGATAGCTCGCAGGCAGAAAGAGCTAGCCTGGAAAGCTGTTGCTCAGCCTCATCTGCCCATGGCACTGCTCGCACAGAGGCACAGAGACTGGGGCTGCTTGCTTGTCTTGTCCCCTCAAACTTCAAACGTAGCTTAGGTGGTCCGTGCCAGACGCCTCCGGCAGCCCTGCTCCGAAAATCCAAACGTCTGCAGATAGCTCGCAGGCAGAAAGAGCTAGCCTGGAAAGCTGTTGCTCAGCCTCATCTGCCCATGGCACTGCTCGCACAGAGGCACAGAGACTGGGGCTGCTTGCTTGTCTTGCCCCCTCAAACTTCAAACGTAGCTTAGGTGGTCCGTGACGGGCGCCTCCGGCAGCCCTGCTCCGAAAATGCGAACGTCTGCAGATAGCTCGCAGGCAGAAAGAGCTAGCCTGGAAAGCTGTTGCTCAGCCTCATCTGCCCATGGCACTGCTCGCACAGAGGCACAGAGACTGGGGCTGCTTGCTTGTCTTGTCCCCTCAAACTTCAAACGTATCTTAGGTGGTCCGTGCCGGGCGCATCCGGCAGCCCTGCTCCGAAAATGCAAACGTCTGCAGATAGCTCGCAGGCAGAAAGAGCTAGCCTGGAAAGCTGTTGCTCAGCCTCATCTGCCCATGGCACTGCTCGCACAGAGGCACAGAGACTGGGGCTGCTTGCTTGTCTTGCCCCCTCAAACTTCAAACGTAGCTTAGGTGGTCCGTGCCAGGCGCCTCCGGCAGCCCTGCTCCGAAAATGCGAAGGTCTCCAGATAGCTCGCAGGCAGAAAGAGCTAGCCTGGAAAGCTGTTGCTCAGCCTCATCTGCCCATGGCACTGCTCGCACAGAGGCAAAGAGATGGGGGCTGCTTGATTGTTTTGCCCCCTCAAACTTCAAACGTAGCTTAGGTGGTCCGTGCAGGGCGCCTCCGGCAGCCCTGCTCCGAAAATGCAAACGTCTGCAGATAGCTCGCAGGCAGAAAGAGCTAGCCTGGAAAGCTGTTGCTCAGCCTCATCTGCCCATGGCACTGCTCACACAGAGGCACAGAGACTGGGGCTGCTTGCTTGTCTTGCCCCCTCAAACTTCAAACGTAACTTAGGTGGTCCGTGCCGGGCGCCTCCGGCAGCCCTGCTCCGAAAATGCAAACGTCTGCAGATAGCTCGCAGGCAGAAAGAGCTAGCCTGGAAAGCTGTTGCTCAGCCTCATCTGCCCATGGCACTGCTCGCACAGAGGCACAGAGACTGGGGCTGCTTGCTTGTCTTGTCCCCTCAAACTTCAAACGTAGCTTAGGTGGTCCGTGCCAGACGCCTCCGGCAGCCCTGCTCCGAAAATGCGAACGTCTGCAGATAGCTCGCAGGCAGAAAGAGCTAGCCTGGAAAGCTGTTGCTCAGCCTCATCTGCCCATGGCACTGCTCGCACAGAGGCACAGAGACTGGGGCTGCTTGCTTGTCTTGCCCCCTCAAACTTCAAACGTAACTTAGGTGGTCCGTGCCGGGCGCCTCCGGCAGCCCTGCTCCGAAAATGCAAACGTCTGCAGATAGCTCGCAGGCAGAAAGAGCTAGCCTGGAAAGCTGTTGCTCAGCCTCATCTGCCCATGGCACTGCTCGCACAGAGGCACAGAGACTGGGGCTGCTTGCTTGTCTTGTCCCCTCAAACTTCAAACGTAGCTTAGGTGGTCCGTGCCAGGCGCCTCCGGCAGCCCTGCTCCAAAAATCCAAACGTCTGCAGATAGCTCGCAGCCAGAAAGAGCTAGCCTGGAAAGCTGTTGCTCAGCCTCATCTGCCCATGGCACTGCTCGCACAGAGGCACAGAGACTGGGGCTGCTTGCTTGTCTTGCCCCCTCAAACTTCAAACGTAACTTAGGTGGTCCGTGCCGGGCGCCTCCGGCAGCCCTGCTCCGATAATGCAAACGTCTGCAGATAGCTCGCAGGCAGAAAGAGCTAGCCTGGAAAGCTGTTGCTCAGCCTCATCTGCCCATGGCACTGCTCGCACAGAGGCACAGAGACTGGGGCTGCTTGCTTGTCTTGTCCCCTCAAACTTCAAACGTAGCTTAGGTGGTCCGTGCCAGACGCCTCCGGCAGCCCTGCTCCGAAAATCCAAACGTCTGCAGATAGCTCGCAGGCAGAAAGAGCTAGCCTGGAAAGCTGTTGCTCAGCCTCATCTGCCCATGGCACTGCTCGCACAGAGGCACAGAGACTGGGGCTGCTTGCTTGTCTTGTTCCCTCAAACTTCAAAAGTAGCTTAGGTGTTCCGTGCCAGGCGCCTCCGGCAGCCCTGCTCCGAAAATCCAAACGTCTGCAGATAGCTCGCAGGCAGAAAGAGCTAGCCTGGAAAGCTGTTGCTCAGCCTCATCTGCCCATGGCACTGCTCGCACAGAGGCACAGAGACTGGGGCTGCTTGCTTGTTTTGCCCCCTCAAACTTCAAACGTAGCTTAGGTGGTCCGTGCCAGGCGCCTCCGGCAGCCCTGCTCCGAAAATGCGAAGGTCTCCAGATAGCTCGCAGGCAGAAAGAGCTAGCCTGGAAAGCTGTTGCTCAGCCTCATCTGCCCATGGCACTGCTCGCACAGAGGCAAAGAGATGGGGGCTGCTTGATTGTTTTGCCCCCTCAAACTTCAAACGTAGCTTAGGTGGTCCGTGCCGGGCGCCTCCGGCAGCCCTGCTCCGAAAATGCAAACGTCTGCAGATAGCTCGCAGGCAGAAAGAGCTAGCCTGGAAAGCTGTTGCTCAGCCTCATCTGCCCACGGCACTGCTCGCACAGAGGCACAGAGACTGGGGCTGCTTGCTTGTCTTGTCCCCTCAAACTTCAAACGTAACTTAGGTGGTCTGTGCCGGGCGCCTCCGGCAGCCCTGCTCCGAAAATGCAAACGTCTGCAGATAGCTCGCAGGCAGAAAGAGCTAGCCTGGAAAGCTGTTGCTCAGCCTCATCTGCCCATGGCACTGCTCGCACAGAGGCACAGAGACTGGGGCTGCTTGCTTGTCTTGTCCCCTCAAACTTCAAACGTAGCTTAGGTGGTCTGTGCCGGGCGCCTCCGGCAGCCCTGCTCCGAAAATGCAAACGTCTGCAGATAGCTCGCAGGCAGAAAGAGCTAGCCTGGAAAGCTGTTGCTCAGCCTCATCTGCCCATGGCACTGCTCGCACAGAGGCACAGAGACTGGGGCTGCTTGCTTGTTTTGCCCCCTCAAACTTCAAACGTAGCTTAGATGGTCCGTGCCAGGCGACTCCGGCAGCCCTGCTCCGAAAATGCGAACGTCTGCAGATAGCTCGCAGGCAGAAAGAGCTAGCCTGGAAAGCTGTTGCTCAGCCTCATCTGCCCATGGCACTGCTCGCACAGAGGCACAGAGACTGGGGCTGCTTGCTTGTCTTGTCCCCTCAAACTTCAAACGTAGCTTAGGTGGTCCGTGCCGGGCGCCTCCGGCAGCCCTGCTCCGAAAATGCGAACGTCTGCAGATAGCTCGCAGGCAGAAAGAGCTAGCCTGGAAAGCTGTTGCTCAGCCTCATCTGCCCATGGCACTGCTCGCACAGAGGCACAGAGACTGGGGCTGCTTGCTTGTCTTGTCCCCTCAAACTTCAAACGTAGCTTAGGTGGTCCGTGCCAGACGCCTCCGGCAGCCCTGCTCCGAAAATCCAAACGTCTGCAGATAGCTCGCAGGCAGAAAGAGCTAGCCTGGAAAGCTGTTGCTCAGCCTCATCTGCCCATGGCACTGCTCGCACAGAGGCACAGAGACTGGGGCTGCTTGCTTGTCTTGCCCCCTCAAACTTCAAACGTAGCTTAGGTGGTCCGTGACGGGCGCCTCCGGCAGCCCTGCTCCGAAAATGCGAACGTCTGCAGATAGCTCGCAGGCAGAAAGAGCTAGCCTGGAAAGCTGTTGCTCAGCCTCATCTGCCCATGGCACTGCTCGCACAGAGGCACAGAGACTGGGGCTGCTTGCTTGTCTTGTCCCCTCAAACTTCAAACGTATCTTAGGTGGTCCGTGCCGGGCGCATCCGGCAGCCCTGCTCCGAAAATGCAAACGTCTGCAGATAGCTCGCAGGCAGAAAGAGCTAGCCTGGAAAGCTGTTGCTCAGCCTCATCTGCCCATGGCACTGCTCGCACAGAGGCACAGAGACTGGGGCTGCTTGCTTGTCTTGCCCCCTCAAACTTCAAACGTAGCTTAGGTGGTCCGTGCCAGGCGCCTCCGGCAGCCCTGCTCCGAAAATGCGAAGGTCTCCAGATAGCTCGCAGGCAGAAAGAGCTAGCCTGGAAAGCTGTTGCTCAGCCTCATCTGCCCATGGCACTGCTCGCACAGAGGCAAAGAGATGGGGGCTGCTTGATTGTTTTGCCCCCTCAAACTTCAAACGTAGCTTAGGTGGTCCGTGCAGGGCGCCTCCGGCAGCCCTGCTCCGAAAATGCAAACGTCTGCAGATAGCTCGCAGGCAGAAAGAGCTAGCCTGGAAAGCTGTTGCTCAGCCTCATCTGCCCATGGCACTGCTCACACAGAGGCACAGAGACTGGGGCTGCTTGCTTGTCTTGCCCCCTCAAACTTCAAACGTAACTTAGGTGGTCCGTGCCGGGCGCCTCCGGCAGCCCTGCTCCGAAAATGCAAACGTCTGCAGATAGCTCGCAGGCAGAAAGAGCTAGCCTGGAAAGCTGTTGCTCAGCCTCATCTGCCCATGGCACTGCTCGCACAGAGGCACAGAGACTGGGGCTGCTTGCTTGTCTTGTCCCCTCAAACTTCAAACGTAGCTTAGGTGGTCCGTGCCAGACGCCTCCGGCAGCCCTGCTCCGAAAATCCAAACGTCTGCAGATAGCTCGCAGGCAGAAAGAGCTAGCCTGGAAAGCTGTTGCTCAGCCTCATCTGCCCATGGCACTGCTCGCACAGAGGCACAGAGACTGGGGCTGCTTGCTTGTCTTGCCCCCTCAAACTTCAAACGTAGCTTAGGTGGTCCGTGACGGGCGCCTCCGGCAGCCCTGCTCCGAAAATGCGAACGTCTGCAGATAGCTCGCAGGCAGAAAGAGCTAGCCTGGAAAGCTGTTGCTCAGCCTCATCTGCCCATGGCACTGCTCGCACAGAGGCACAGAGACTGGGGCTGCTTGCTTGTCTTGTCCCCTCAAACTTCAAACGTATCTTAGGTGGTCCGTGCCGGGCGCATCCGGCAGCCCTGCTCCGAAAATGCAAACGTCTGCAGATAGCTCGCAGGCAGAAAGAGCTAGCCTGGAAAGCTGTTGCTCAGCCTCATCTGCCCATGGCACTGCTCGCACAGAGGCACAGAGACTGGGGCTGCTTGCTTGTCTTGCCCCCTCAAACTTCAAACGTAACTTAGGTGGTCCGTGCCGGGCGCCTCCGGCAGCCCTGCTCCGAAAATGCAAACGTCTGCAGATAGCTCGCAGGCAGAAAGAGCTAGCCTGGAAAGCTGTTGCTCAGCCTCATCTGCCCATGGCACTGCTCGCACAGAGGCACAGAGACTGGGGCTGCTTGCTTGTCTTGTCCCCTCAAACTTCAAACGTAGCTTAGGTGGTCCGTGCCAGGCGCCTCCGGCAGCCCTGCTCCAAAAATCCAAACGTCTGCAGATAGCTCGCAGCCAGAAAGAGCTAGCCTGGAAAGCTGTTGCTCAGCCTCATCTGCCCATGGCACTGCTCGCACAGAGGCACAGAGACTGGGGCTGCTTGCTTGTCTTGCCCCCTCAAACTTCAAACGTAACTTAGGTGGTCCGTGCCGGGCGCCTCCGGCAGCCCTGCTCCGATAATGCAAACGTCTGCAGATAGCTCGCAGGCAGAAAGAGCTAGCCTGGAAAGCTGTTGCTCAGCCTCATCTGCCCATGGCACTGCTCGCACAGAGGCACAGAGACTGGGGCTGCTTGCTTGTCTTGTCCCCTCAAACTTCAAACGTAGCTTAGGTGGTCCGTGCCAGACGCCTCCGGCAGCCCTGCTCCGAAAATCCAAACGTCTGCAGATAGCTCGCAGGCAGAAAGAGCTAGCCTGGAAAGCTGTTGCTCAGCCTCATCTGCCCATGGCACTGCTCGCACAGAGGCACAGAGACTGGGGCTGCTTGCTTGTCTTGTTCCCTCAAACTTCAAAAGTAGCTTAGGTGTTCCGTGCCAGGCGCCTCCGGCAGCCCTGCTCCGAAAATCCAAACGTCTGCAGATAGCTCGCAGGCAGAAAGAGCTAGCCTGGAAAGCTGTTGCTCAGCCTCATCTGCCCATGGCACTGCTCGCACAGAGGCACAGAGACTGGGGCTGCTTGCTTGTTTTGCCCCCTCAAACTTCAAACGTAGCTTAGGTGGTCCGTGCCAGGCGCCTCCGGCAGCCCTGCTCCGAAAATGCGAAGGTCTCCAGATAGCTCGCAGGCAGAAAGAGCTAGCCTGGAAAGCTGTTGCTCAGCCTCATCTGCCCATGGCACTGCTCGCACAGAGGCAAAGAGATGGGGGCTGCTTGATTGTTTTGCCCCCTCAAACTTCAAACGTAGCTTAGGTGGTCCGTGCCGGGCGCCTCCGGCAGCCCTGCTCCGAAAATGCAAACGTCTGCAGATAGCTCGCAGGCAGAAAGAGCTAGCCTGGAAAGCTGTTGCTCAGCCTCATCTGCCCACGGCACTGCTCGCACAGAGGCACAGAGACTGGGGCTGCTTGCTTGTCTTGTCCCCTCAAACTTCAAACGTAACTTAGGTGGTCTGTGCCGGGCGCCTCCGGCAGCCCTGCTCCGAAAATGCAAACGTCTGCAGATAGCTCGCAGGCAGAAAGAGCTAGCCTGGAAAGCTGTTGCTCAGCCTCATCTGCCCATGGCACTGCTCGCACAGAGGCACAGAGACTGGGGCTGCTTGCTTGTCTTGTCCCCTCAAACTTCAAACGTAGCTTAGGTGGTCCGTGCCGGGCGCCTCCGGCAGCCCTGCTCCGAAAATGCAAACGTCTGCATATAGCTCGCAGGCAGAAAGAGCTAGCCTGGAAAGCTGTTGCTCAGCCTCATCTGCCCATGGCACTGCTCGCACAGAGGCACAGAGACTGGGGCTGCTTGCTTGTTTTGCCCCCTCAAACTTCAAACGTAGCTTAGATGGTCCGTGCCAGGCGACTCCGGCAGCCCTGCTCCGAAAATGCGAACGTCTGCAGATAGCTCGCAGGCAGAAAGAGCTAGCCTGGAAAGCTGTTGCTCAGCCTCATCTGCCCATGGCACTGCTCGCACAGAGGCACAGAGACTGGGGCTGCTTGCTTGTCTTGTCCCCTCAAACTTCAAACGTAGCTTAGGTGGTCCGTGCCGGGCGCCTCCGGCAGCCCTGCTCCGAAAATGCGAACGTCTGCAGATAGCTCGCAGGCAGAAAGAGCTAGCCTGGAAAGCTGTTGCTCAGCCTCATCTGCCCATGGCACTGCTCGCACAGAGGCACAGAGACTGGGGCTGCTTGCTTGTCTTGCCCCCTCAAACTTCAAACGTAACTTACGTGGTCCGTGCCGGGCGCCTCCGGCAGCCCTGCTCCGAAAATGCAAACGTCTGCAGATAGCTCGCAGGCAGAAAGAGCTAGCCTGGAAAGCTGTTGCTCAGCCTCATCTGCCCATGGCACTGCTCGCACAGAGGCACAGAGACTGGGGCTGCTTGCTTGTCTTGTCCCCTCAAACTTCAAACGTAGCTTAGGTGGTCCGTGCCAGGCGCCTCCGGCAGCCCTGCTCCTTAAATGCGAAGGTCTCCAGATAGCTCGCAGGCAGAAAGAGCTAGCCTGGAAAGCTGTTGCTCAGCCTCATCTGCCCATGGCACTGCTCGCACAGAGGCAAAGAGATGGGGGCTGCTTGATTGTTTTGCCCCCTCAAACTTCAAACATAGCTTAGGTGGTCCGTGCCGGGCGCCTCCGGCAGCCCTTCTCCAAAAATGCGAACGTCTGCAGATAGCTCGCAGGCAGAAAGAGCTAGCCTGGAAAGCTGTTGCTCAGCCTCATCTGCCCATGGCACTGCTCGCACAGAGGCACAGAGACTGGGGCTGCTTGCTTGTTTTACCCCCTCAAACTTCAAACGTAACTTAGGTGGTCCGTGCCGGGCGCCTCCGGCAGCCCTGCTCCGAAAATGCGAACGTCTGCAGCTAGCTCGCAGGCAGAAAGAGCTAGCCTGGAAAGCTGTTGCTCAGCCTCATCTGCCCATGGCACTGCTCGCACAGAGGCACAGAGACTGGGGCTGCTTGCTTGTCTTGCCCCCTCAAACTTCAAACGTAGCGTAGGTGGTCCGTGCCGGGCGCCTCCGGCAGCCCTGCTCCGAAAATGCAAACGTCTGCGGATAGCTCGCAGGCAGAAAGAGCTAGCCTGGAAAGCTGTTGCTCAGCCTCATCTGCCCATGGCACTGCTCGCACAGAGGCACAGAGACTGGGGCTGCTTGCTTGTCTTGTCCCCTCAAACTTCAAACGTAGCTTAGGTGGTCTGTGCCGGGCGCCTCCGGCAGCCCTGCTCCGAAAATGCAAACGTCTGCAGATAGCTCGCAGGCAGAAAGAGCTAGCCTGGAAAGCTGTTGCTCAGCCTCATCTGCCCATGGCACTGCTCGCACAGAGGCACAGAGACTGGGGCTGCTTGCTTGTCTTGTCCCCTCAAACTTCAAACGTAGCTTAGGTGGTCTGTGCCGGGCACCTCCGGCAGCCCTGCTCCGAAAATGCGAACGTCTGCAGATAGCTCGCAGGCAGAAAGAGCTAGCCTGGAAAGCTGTTGCTCAGCCTCATCTGCCCATGGCACTGCTCGCACAGAGGCACAGAGACTGGGGCTGCTTGCTTGTTTTGCCCCCTCAAACTTCAAACGTAGCTTAGATGGTCCGTGCCAGGCGACTCCGGCAGCCCTGCTCCGAAAACGCGAACGTCTGCAGATAGCTCGCAGGCAGAAAGAGCTAGCCTGGAAAGCTGTTGCTCAGCCTCATCTGCCCATGGCACTGCTCGCACAGAGGCACAGAGACTGGGGCTGCTTGCTTGTCTTGTCCCCTCAAACTTCAAACGTAGCTTAGGTGGTCTGTGCCGGGCGCCTCCGGCAGCCCTGCTCCGAAAATGCAAACGTCTGCAGATAGCTCGCAGGCAGAAAGAGCTAGCCTGGAAAGCTGTTGCTCAGCCTCATCTGCCCATGGCACTGCTCGCACAGAGGCACAGAGACTGGGGCTGCTTGCTTGTTTTGCCCCCTCAAACTTCAAACGTAGCTTAGATGGTCCGTGCCAGGCGACTCCGGCAGCCCTGCTCCGAAAATGCGAACGTCTGCAGATAGCTCGCAGGCAGAAAGAGCTAGCCTGGAAAGCTGTTGCTCAGCCTCATCTGCCCATGGCACTGCTCGCACAGAGGCACAGAGACTGGGGCTGCTTGCTTGTTTTGCCCCCTCAAACTTCAAACGTAGCTTAGATGGTCCGTGCCAGGCGACTCCGGCAGCCCTGCTCCGAAAATGCGAACGTCTGCAGATAGCTCGCAGGCAGAAAGAGCTAGCCTGGAAAGCTGTTGCTCAGCCTCATCTGCCCATGGCACTGCTCGCACAGAGGCACAGAGACTGGGGCTGCTTGCTTGTCTTGTCCCCTCAAACTTCAAACGTAGCTTAGGTGGTCCGTGCCGGGCGACTCCGGCAGCCATGCTCCGAAAATGCAAACGTCTGCAGATAGCTCGCAGGCAGAAAGAGCTAGCCTGGAAAGCTGTTGCTCAGCCTCATCTGCCCATGGCACTGCTCGCACAGAGGCACAGAGACTGGGGCTGCTTGCTTGTCTTGTCCCCTCAAACTTCAAACGTAGCTTAGGTGGTCCGTGCCAGGCGCCTCCGGCAGCCCTGCTCCTTAAATGCGAAGGTCTCCAGATAGCTCGCAGGCAGAAAGAGCTAGCCTGGAAAGCTGTTGCTCAGCCTCATCTGCCCATGGCACTGCTCGCACAGAGGCAAAGAGATGGGGGCTGCTTGATTGTTTTGCCCCCTCAAACTTCAAACGTAGCTTAGGTGGTCCGTGCCGGGCGCCTCCGGCAGCCCTTTTCCAAAAATGCGAACGTCTGCAGATAGCTCGCAGGCAGAAAGAGCTAGCCTGGAAAGCTGTTGCTCAGCCTCATCTGCCCATGGCACTGCTCGCACAGAGGCACAGAGACTGGGGCTGCTTGCTTGTTTTACCCCCTCAAACTTCAAACGTAACTTAGGTGGTCCGTGCCGGGCGCCTCCGGCAGCCCTGCTCCGAAAATGCAAACGTCTGCGGATAGCTCGCAGGCAGAAAGAGCTAGCCTGGGAAGCTGTTGCTCAGCCTCATCTGCCCATGGCACTGCTCGCACAGAGGCACAGAGACTGGGGCTGCTTGCTTGTCTTGTCCCCTCAAACTTCAAACGTAACTTAGGTGGTCTGTGCCGGGCGCCTCCGGCAGCCCTGCTCCGAAAATGCAAACGTCTGCAGATAGCTCGCAGGCAGAAAGAGCTAGCCTGGAAAGCTGTTGCTCAGCCTCATCTGCCCATGGCACTGCTCGCACAGAGGCACAGAGACTGGGGCTGCTTGCTTGTTTTGCCCCCTCAAACTTCAAACGTAGCTTAGATGGTCCGTGCCAGGCGACTCCGGCAGCCCTGCTCCGAAAATGCGAACGTCTGCAGATAGCTCGCAGGCAGAAAGAGCTAGCCTGGAAAGCTGTTGCTCAGCCTCATCTGCCCATGGCACTGCTCGCACAGAGGCACAGAGACTGGGGCTGCTTGCTTGTCTTGTCCCCTCAAACTTCAAACGTAGCTTCGGTGGTCCGTGCCGGGCGCCTCCGGCAGCCCTGCTCCGAAAATCCAAACGTCTGCAGATAGCTCGCAGGCAGAAAGAGCTAGCCTGGAAAGCTGTTGCTCAGCCTCATCTGCCCATGGCACTGCTCGCACAGAGGCACAGAGACTGGGGCTGCTTGCTTGTCTTGCCCCCTCAAACTTCAAACGTAGCTTAGGTGGTCTGTGCCGGGCGCCTCCGGCAGCCCTGCTCCGAAAATGCAAACGTCTGCAGATAGCTCGCAGGCAGAAAGAGCTAGCCTGGAAAGCTGTTGCTCAACCTCATCTGCCCATGGCACTGCTTGCACAGAGGCACAGAGACTGGGGCTGCTTGCTTGTCTTGTCCCCTCAAACTTCAAATGTAGCTTAGGTGGTATGTGCCGTGCGCATACGGCAGCCCTTCTCCGAAAATCCAAACGTCTGCAGATAGCTCGCAGGCAGAAAGAGCTAGCCTGGAAAGCTGTTGCTCAGCCTCATCTGCCCATGGCACTGCTCGCACAGAGGCACAGAGACTGGGGCTGCTTGCTTGTCTTGTCCCCTCAAACTTCAAACGTAGTTTAGGTGGTCCGTGCCGGGCGCCTCCGGTAGCCCTGCTCTGAAAATGCAAACGTCTGCAGATAGCTCGCAGGCAGAAAGAGCTAGCCTGGAAAGCTGTTGCTCAGCCTCATCTGCCCATGGCACTGCTCGCACAGAGGCACAGAGACTGGGGCTGCTTGCTTGTCTTGTCCCCTCAAACTTCAAACGTAGCTTAGGTGGTCCGTGCCGGGCGCCTCCGGCAGCCCTGCTGCGAAAATGCAAACGTCTGCAGATAGCTCGCAGGCAGAAAGAGCTAGCCTGGAAAGCTGTTGCTCAGCCTCATCTGCCCATGGCACTGCTCGCACAGAGGCACAGAGACTGGGGCTGCTTGCTTGTCTTGCCCCCTCAAACTTAAACGTAACTTACGTGGTCCGTGCCGGGCGCCTCCGGCAGCCCTGCTCCGAAAATGCAAACGTCTGCAGATAGCTCGCAGGCAGAAAGAGCTAGCCTGGAAAGCTGTTGCTCAGCCTCATCTGCCCATGGCACTGCTCGCAGAGAGGCACAGAGACTGGGGCTGCTTGCTTGTCTTGCCCCCTCAAACTTCAAACGTAACTTAGGTGGTCCGTGCCGGGCGCCTCCGGCAGCCCTGCTCCGAAAATGCAAACGTCTGCAGATAGCTCGCAGGCAGAAAGAGCTAGCCTGGAAAGCTGTTGCTCAGCCTCATCTGCCCATGGCACTGCTCGCACAGAGGCACAGAGACTGGGGCTGCTTGCTTGTCTTGTCCCCTCAAACTTCAAACGTATCTTAGGTGGTCCGTGCCAGACGCCTCCGGCAGCCCTGCTTCGAAAATCCAAACGTCTGCAGATAGCTCGCAGGCAGAAAGAGCTAGCCTGGAAAGCTGTTGCTCAGCCTCATCTGCCCATGGCACTGCTCGCACAGAGGCACAGAGACTGGGGCTGCTTGCTTGTCTTGTCCCCTCAAACTTCAAACGTAGCTTAGGTGGTCCGTGCCGGGCGCCTTCGGCAGCCCTGCTCCGAAAATCCAAACATCTGCAGATAGCTCGCAGGCAGAAAGAGCTAGCCTGGAAAGCTGTTGCTCAGCCTCATCTGCCCATGGCACTGCTCGCACAGAGGCACAGAGACTGGGGCTGCTTGCTTGTCTTGTCCCCTCAAGCTTCAAACGTAGCTTAGGTGGTCCGTGCCAGGCGCCTCCGGCAGCCCTGCTCCGAAAATCCAAACGTCTGCAGATAGCTCGCAGCCAGAAAGAGCTAGCCTGGAAAGCTGTTGCTCAGCCTCATCTGCCCATGGCACTGCTCGCACAGAGGCACAGAGACTGCGGCTGCTTGCTTGTTTTGCCCCCTCAAACTTCAAACGTAGCTTAGGTGGTCCGTGCCAGGCGCCTCCGGCAGCCCTGCTCCGAAAATGCGAAGGTCTCCAGATAGCTCGCAGGCAGAAAGAGCTAGCCTGGAAAGCTGTTGCTCAGCCTCATCTGCCCATGGCACTGCTCGCACAGAGGCACAGAGACTGGGGCTGCTTGCTTGTCTTGTCCCCTCAAACTTCAAACGTAGCTTAGGTGGTCCGTGCCGGGCGCCTCCGGCAGCCCTGCTCCGAAAATGCAAACGTCTGCAGATAGCTCGCAGGCAGAAAGAGCTAGCCTGGAAAGCTGTTGCTCAGCCTCATCTGCCCATGGCACTGCTCGCACAGAGGCACAGAGACTGGGGCTGCTTGCTTGTTTTGTCCCCTCAAACTTCAAACGTAGCTTAGATGGTCCGTGCCAGGCGACTCCGGCAGCCCTGCTCCGAAAATGCGAACGTCTGCAGATAGCTCGCAGGCAGAAAGAGCTAGCCTGGAAAGCTGTTGCTCAGCCTCATCTGCCCATGGCACTGCTCGCACAGAGGCACAGAGACTGGGGCTGCTTGCTTGTCTTGTCCCCTCAAACTTCAAACGTAGCTTAGGTGGTCCGTGCCGGGCGCCTTCGGCAGCCCTGCTCCGAAAATCCAAACGTCTGCAGATAGCTCGCAGGCAGAAAGAGCTAGCCTGGAAAGCTGTTGCTCAGCCTCATCTGCCCATGGCACTGCTCGCACAGAGGCACAGAGACTGGGGCTGCTTGCTTGTCTTGTCCCCTCAAACTTCAAACGTAGCTTAGGTGGTCCGTGCCAGGCGCCTCCGGCAGCCCTGCTCCGAAAATCCAAACGTCTGCAGATAGCTCGCAGCCAGAAAGAGCTAGCCTGGAAAGCTGTTGCTCAGCCTCATCTGCCCATGGCACTGCTCGCACAGAGGCACAGAGACTGGGGCTGCTTGCTTGTCTTGTCCCCTCAAACTTCAAACGTATCTTAGGTGGTCCGTGCCAGGCGCCTCCGGCAGCCCTGCTCCGAAAATCCAAACGTCTGCAGATAGCTCGCAGGCAGAAAGAGCTAGCCTGGAAAGCTGTTGCTCAGCCTCATCTGCCCATGGCACTGCTCGCACAGAGGCACAGAGACTGCGGCTGCTTGCTTGTTTTGCCCCCTCAAACTTCAAACGTAGCTTAGGTGGTCCGTGCCAGGCGCCTCCGGCAGCCCTGCTCCGAAAATGCGAAGGTCTCCAGATAGCTCGCAGGCAGAAAGAGCTAGCCTGGAAAGCTGTTGCTCAGCCTCATCTGCCCATGGCACTGCTCGCACAGAGGCAAAGAGATGGGGGCTGCTTGATTGTTTTGCCCCCTCAAACTTCAAACGTAGCTTAGGTGGTCCGTGCCGGGCGCCTCCGGCAGCCCTGCTCCGAAAATGCAAACGTCTGCAGATAGCTCGCAGGCAGAAAGAGCTAGCCTGGAAAGCTGTTGCTCAGCCTCATCTGCCCATGGCACTGCTCGCACAGAGGCACAGAGACTGGGGCTGCTTGCTTGTCTTGTCCCCTCAAACTTCAAACGTAGCTTAGGTGGTCCGTGCCGGGCGCCTCCGGCAGCCCTGCTCCGAAAATGCAAACGTCTGCAGCTAGCTCGCAGGCAGAAAGAGCTAGCCTGGAAAGCTGTTGCTCAGCCTCATCTGCCCATGGCACTGCTCGCACAGAGGCACAGAGACTGGGGCTGCTTGCTTGTTTTGTCCCCTCAAACTTCAAACGTAGCTTAGATGGTCCGTGCCGGGCGACTCCGGCAGCCCTGCTCCGAAAATGCGAACGTCTGCAGATAGCTCGCAGGCAGAAAGAGCTAGCCTGGAAAGCTGTTGCTCAGCCTCATCTGCCCATGGCACTGCTCGCACAGAGGCACAGAGACTGGGGCTGCTTGCTTGTCTTGCCCCCTCAAACTTCAAACGTAGCTTAGGTGGTCCGTGCCGGGCGCCTCCGGCAGCCCTGCTCCGAAAATGCAAACGTCTGCAGATAGCTCGCAGGCAGAAAGAGCTAGCCTGGAAAGCTGTTGCTCAGCCTCATCTGCCCATGGCACTGCTCGCACAGAGGCACAGAGACTGGGGCTGCTTGCTTGTCTTGTCCCCTCAAACTTCAAACGTAGCTTAGGTGGTCCGTGCCAGGCGCCTCCGGCAGCCCTGCTCCGAAAATCCAAACGTCTGCAGATAGCTCGCAGGCAGAAAGAGCTAGCCTGGAAAGCTGTTGCTCAGCCTCATCTGCCCATGGCACTGCTCGCACAGAGGCACAGAGACTGGGGCTGCTTGCTTGTTTTGCCCCCTCAAACTTCAAACGTAGCTTAGGTGGTCCGTGCCAGGCGCCTCCGGCAGCCCTGCTCCGAAAATGCGAAGGTCTCCAGATAGCTCGCAGGCAGAAAGAGCTAGCCTGGAAAGCTGTTGCTCAGCCTCATCTGCCCATGGCACTGCTCGCACAGAGGCAAAGAGATGGGGGCTGCTTGATTCTTTTGCCCCCTCAAACTTCAAACGTAGCTTAGGTGGTCCGTGCCGGGCGCATCCGGCAGCCCTGCTCCAAAAATGCGAACGTCTGCAGATAGCTCGCAGGCAGAAAGAGCTAGCCTGGAAAGCTGTTGCTCAGCCTCATCTGCCCATGGCACTGCTCGCACAGAGGCACAGAGACTGGGGCTGCTTGCTTGTTTTACCCCCTCAAACTTCAAACGTAGCTTAGGTGGTCCGTGCCGGGCGCCTCCGGCAGCCCTGCTCCGAAAATGCGAACGTCTGCAGATAGCTCGCAGGCAGAAAGAGCTAGCCTGGAAAGCTGTTGCTCAGCCTCATCTGCCCATGGCACTGCTCGCACAGAGGCACAGAGACTGGGGCTGCTTGCTTGTCTTGTCCCCTCAAACTTCAAATGTAGCTTAGGTGGTCCGTGCCGGGCGCATCCGACAGCCCTGCTCCAAAAATGCGAACGTCTGCAGATAGCTCGCAGGCAGAAAGAGCTAGCCTGGAAAGCTGTTGCTCAGCCTCATCTGCCCATGGCACTGCTCGCACAGAGGCACAGAGACTGGGGCTGCTTGCTTGTTTTGCCCCCTCAAACTTCAAACGTAGCTTAGATGGTCCGTGCCAGGCGCCTCCGGCAGCCCTGCTCCGAAAATGCAAACGTCTGCAGATAGCTCGCAGGCAGAAAGAGCTAGCCTGGAAAGCTGTTGCTCAGCCTCATCTGCCCATGGCACTGCTCGCACAGAGGCACAGAGACTGGGGCTGCTTGCTTGTCTTGCCCCCTCAAACTTCAAACGTAGCGTAGGTGGTCCGTGCCGGGCGCCTCCGGCAGCCCTGCTCCGAAAATCCAAACGTCTGCAGATAGCTCGCAGGCAGAAAGAGCTAGCCTGGAAAGCTGTTGCTCAGCCTCATCTGCCCATGGCACTGCTCGCACAGAGGCACAGAGACTGGGGCTGCTTGATTGTTTTGCCCCCTCAAACTTCAAACGTAGCTTAGGTGGTCCGTGCCGGGCGCATCCGGCAGCCCTGCTCCAAAAATGCGAACGTCTGCAGATAGCTCGCAGGCAGAAAGAGCTAGCCTGGAAAGCTGTTGCTCAGCCTCATCTGCCCATGGCACTGCTCGCACAGAGGCACAGAGACTGGGGCTGCTTGCTTGTTTTACCCCCTCAAACTTCAAACGTAGCTTAGGTGGTCCGTGCCGGGCGCCTCCGGCAGCCCTGCTCCGAAAATGCGAACGTCTGCAGATAGCTCGCAGGCAGAAAGAGCTAGCCTGGAAAGCTGTTGCTCCGCCTCATCTGCCCATGGCACTGCTCGCACAGAGGCACAGAGACTGGGGCTGCTTGCTTGTCTTGTCCCCTCAAACTTCAAATGTAGCTTAGGTGGTCCGTGCCGGGCGCATCCGACAGCCCTGCTCCAAAAATGCGAACGTCTGCAGATAGCTCGCAGGCAGAAAGAGCTAGCCTGGAAAGCTGTTGCTCAGCCTCATCTGCCCATGGCACTGCTCGCACAGAGGCACAGAGACTGGGGCTGCTTGCTTGTTTTGCCCCCTCAAACTTCAAACGTAGCTTAGGTGGTCCGTGCCAGGCGCCTCCGGCAGCCCTGCTCCGAAAATGCAAACGTCTGCAGATAGCTCGCAGGCAGAAAGAGCTAGCCTGGAAAGCTGTTGCTCAGCCTCATCTGCCCATGGCACTGCTCGCACAGAGGCACAGAGACTGGGGCTGCTTGCTTGTCTTGCCCCCTCAAACTTCAAACGTAGCGTAGGTGGTCCGTGCCGGGCGCCTCCGGCAGCCCTGCTCCGAAAATGCAAACGTCTGCAGATAGCTCGCAGGCAGAAAGAGCTAGCCTGGAAAGCTGTTGCTCAGCCTCATCTGCCCATGGCACTGCTCGCACAGAGGCACAGAGACTGGGGCTGCTTGCTTGTCTTGTCCCCTCAAACTTCAAACGTAACTTAGGTGGTCCGTGCCGGGCGCCTCCGGCAGCCCTGCTCCAAAAATGCAAACGTCTGCGGATAGCTCGCAGGCAGAAAGAGCTAGCCTGGAAAGCTGTTGCTCAGCCTCATCTGCCCATGGCACTGCTCGCACAGAGGCACAGAGACTGGGGCTGCTTGCTTGTCTTGTCCCCTCAAACTTCAAACGTAACTTAGGTGGTCTGTGCCGGGCGCCTCCGGCAGCCCTGCTCCGAAAATGCAAACGTCTGCAGATAGCTCGCAGGCAGAAAGAGCTAGCCTGGAAAGCTGTTGCTCAGCCTCATCTGCCCATGGCACTGCTCGCACAGAGGCACAGAGACTGGGGCTGCTTGCTTGTCTTGTCCCCTCAAACTTCAAACGTAGCTTAGGTGGTCTGTGCCGGGCGCCTCCGGCAGCCCTGCTCCGAAAATGCAAACGTCTGCAGATAGCTCGCAGGCAGAAAGAGCTAGCCTGGAAAGCTGTTGCTCAGCCTCATCTGCCCATGGCACTGCTCGCACAGAGGCACAGAGACTGGGGCTGCTTGCTTGTTTTGCCCCCTCAAACTTCAAACGTAGCTTAGATGGTCCGTGCCAGGCGACTCCGGCAGCCCTGCTCCGAAAATGCGAACGTCTGCAGATAGCTCGCAGGCAGAAAGAGCTAGCCTGGAAAGCTGTTGCTCAGCCTCATCTGCCCATGGCACTGCTCGCACAGAGGCACAGAGACTGGGGCTGCTTGCTTGTCTTGTCCCCTCAAACTTCAAACGTAGCTTAGGTGGTCCGTGCGGGGTGCCTCCAGCAGCCCTGCTCCGAAAATGCAAACGTCTGCAGATAGCTCGCAGGCAGAAAGAGCTAGCCTGGAAAGCTGTTGCTCAGCCTCATCTGCCCATGGCACTGCTCGCACAGAGGCACAGAGACTGGGGCTGCTTGCTTGTCTTGCCCCCTAAAACTTCCAACGTAGCTTAGGTGGTCCGTGCCGGGCGCCTCCGGCAGCCCTGCTCCGAAAATGCAAACGTCTGCAGATAGCTCGCAGGCAGAAAGAGCTAGCCTGGAAAGCTGTTGCTCAGCCTCATCTGCCCATGGCACTGCTCGCACAGAGGCACAGAGACTGGGGCTGCTTGCTTCTCTTGTCCCCTCAAACTTCAAATGTAGCTTAGGTGGTATGTGCCGGGCGCATACGGCAGCCCTTCTCCGAAAATCCAAACGTCTGCAGATAGCTCGCAGGCAGAAAGAGCTAGCCTGGAAAGCTGTTCCTCAGCCTCATCTGCCCATGGCACTGCTCGCACAGAGGCACAGAGACTGGGGCTGCTTGCTTGTCTTGTCCCCTCAAACTTCAAACGTAGCTTAGGTGGTCCGTGCCGGGCGCCTCCGGCAGCCCTGCTGCGAAAATGCAAACGTCTGCAGATAGCTCGCAGGCAGAAAGAGCTAGCCTGGAAAGCTGTTGCTCAGCCTCATCTGCCCATGGCACTGCTCGCACAGAGGCACAGAGACTGGGGCTGCTTGCTTGTCTTGCCCCCTCAAACTTCAAACGTAACTTACGTGGTCCGTGCCAGGCGCCTCCAGCATCCCTTCTCCGAAAATCCAAACGTCTGCAGATAGCTCGCAGGCAGAAAGAGCTAGCCTGGAAAGCTGTTGCTCAGCCTCATCTGCCCATGGCACTGCTCGCACAGAGGCACAGAGACTGGGGCTGCTTGCTTGTCTTGTCCCCTCAAACTTCAAACGTAGCTTAGGTGGTCCGTGCCGGGCGCCTCCGGCAGCCCTGCTGCGAAAATGCAAACGTCTGCAGATAGCTCGCAGGCAGAAAGAGCTAGCCTGGAAAGCTGTTGCTCAGCCTCATCTGCCCATGGCACTGCTCGCACAGAGGCACAGAGACTGGGGCTGCTTGCTTGTCTTGCCCCCTCAAACTTCAAACGTAACTTAGGTGGTCCGTGCCGGGCGCCTCCAGCAGCCCTGCTCCGAAAATCCAAACGTCTGCAGATAGCTCGCAGGCAGAAAGAGCTAGCCTGGAAAGCTGTTGCTCAGCCTCATCTGCCCATGGCACTGCTCGCACAGAGGCACAGAGACTGGGGCTGCTTGCTTGTCTTGCCCCCTTAAACTTCAAACGTAACTTAGGTGGTCCGTGCCAGGCGCCTCCAGCAGCCCTGCTCCGAAAATCCAAACGTCTGCAGATAGCTCGCAGGCAGAAAGAGCTAGCCTGGAAAGCTGTTGCTCAGCCTCATCTGCCCATGGCACTGCTCGCACAGAGGCACAGAGACTGGGGCTGCTTGCTTGTCTTGCCCCCTCAAACTTCAAACGTAACTTACGTGGTAAGTGCCGGGCGCCTCCGGCAGCCCTGCTCCGAAAATGCAAACGTCTGCAGATAGCTCGCAGGCAGAAAGAGCTAGCCTGGAAAGCTGTTCCTCAGCCTCATCTGCCCATGGCACTGCTCGCACAGAGGCACAGAGACTGGGGCTGCTTGCTTGTCTTGTCCCCTCAAACTTCAAACGTAGCTTAGGTGTTCCGTGCCGGGAGCCTCCGGCAGCCCTGCTCCGAAAATCCAAACGTCTGCAGATAGCTCGCAGGCAGAAAGAGCTAGCCTGGAAAGCTGTTGCTCAGCCTCATCTGCCCATGGCACTGCTCGCACAGAGGCACAGAGACTGGGGCTGCTTGCTTGTCTTGTCCCCTCAAACTTCAAATGTATCTTTGGTGGTCCGTGCCGGGCGCATCCGGCAGCGCTGCTCCGAAAATCCAAACGTCTGCAGGTAGCTCGCAGGCAGAAAGAGCTAGCCTGGAAAGCTGTTGCTCAGCCTCATCTGCCCATGCACTGCTCGCACAGAGGCACAGAGACTGGGGCTGCTTGCTTGTCTTGTCCCCTCAAACTTCAAACGTAGCTTAGGTGGTCCGTGCCGGGCGCCTCCGGCAGCCCTGCTCCGAAAATGCGAACGTCTGCAGATAACTCGCAGGCAGAAAGAGCTAGCCTGGAAAGCTGTTGCTCAGCCTCATCTGCCCATGGCACTGCTCGCACAGAGGCACAGAGACTGGGGCTGCTTGCTTGTCTTGTCCCCTCAAACTTCAAACGTAGCTTAGGTGGTCCGTGCCGGGCGCCTCCGGCAGCCCTGCTCTGAAAATGCAAACGTCTGCAGATAGCTCGCAGGCAGAAAGAGCTAGCCTGGAAAGCTGTTGCTCAGCCTCATCTGCCCATGGCACTGCTCGCACAGAGGCACAGAGACTGGGGCTGCTTGCTTGTCTTGTCCCCTCAAACTTCAAACGTAGCTTAGGTGGTCCGTGCCGGGCGCCTCCGGCAGCCCTGCTCCGAAAATGCAAACGTCTGCAGATAGCTCGCAGGCAGAAAGAGCTAGCCTGGAAAGCTGTTGCTCCGCCTCATCTGCCCATGGCACTGCTCGCACAGAGGCACAGAGACTGGGGCTGCTTGCTTGTCTTGTCCCCTCAAACTTCAAATGTATCTTTGGTGGTCCGTGCCGGGCGCATCCGGCAGCGCTGCTCCGAAAATCCAAACGTCTGCAGGTAGCTCGCAGGCAGAAAGAGCTAGCCTGGAAAGCTGTTGCTCAGCCTCATCTGCCCATGCAGTGCTCGCACAGAGGCACAGAGACTGGGGCTGCTTGCTTGTCTTGTCCCCTCAAACTTCAAACGTAGCTTAGGTGGTCCGTGCCGGGCGCCTCCGGCAGCCCTGCTCCAAAAATGCGAACGTCTGCAGATAGCTCGCAGGCAGAAAGAGCTAGCCTGGAAAGCTGTTGCTCAGCCTCATCTGCCCATGGCACTGCTCGCACAGAGGCACAGAGACTGGGGCTGCTTGCTTGTCTTGTCCCCTCAAACTTCAAACGTAGCTTAGGTGGTCCGTGCCGGGCGCCTCCGGCAGCCCTGCTCTGAAAATGCAAACGTCTGCAGATAGCTCGCAGGCAGAAAGAGCTAGCCTGGAAAGCTGTTGCTCCGCCTCATCTGCCCATGGCACTGCTCGCACAGAGGCACAGAGACTGGGGCTGCTTGCTTGTCTTGTCCCCTCAAACTTCAAACGTAGCTTAAGTGGTCCGTGCCAGGCGCATACGGCAGCCCTGCTCCGAAAATGCAAACGTCTGCAGATAGCTCGCAGGCAGAAAGAGCTAGCCTGGAAAGCTGTTGCTCAGCCTCATCTGCCCATGGCACTGCTCGCACAGAGGCACAGAGACTGGGGCTGCTTGCTTGTCTTGTCCCCTCAAACTTCAAATGTATCTTTGGTGGTCCGTGCCGGGCGCATCCGGCAGCGCTGCTCCGAAAATCCAAACGTCTGCAGATAGCTCGCAGGCAGAAAGAGCTAGCCTGGAAAGCTGTTGCTCAGCCTCATCTGCCCATGGCACTGCTCGCACAGAGGCACAGAGACTGGGGCTGCTTGCTTGTCTTGCCCCCTCAAACTTCAAACGTAGCTTAGGTGGTCCGTGCCGGGCGCCTCCGGCAGCTTTGCTCCGAAAATGCAAACGTCTGCAGATAGCTCGCAGGCAGAAAGAGCTAGCCTGGAAAGCTGTTGCTCAGCCTCATCTGCCCATGGCACTGCTCGCACAGAGGCACAGAGACTGGGGCTGCTTGCTTGTTTTGCCCCCTCAAACTTCAAACGTAGCTTAGGTGGTCCGTGCCGGGCGCCTCCGGCAGCCCTGCTCCGAAAATGCAAACGTCTGCAGATAGCTCGCAGGCAGAAAGAGCTAGCCTGGAAAGCTGTTGCTCAGCCTCATCTGCCCATGGCACTGCTCGCACAGAGGCACAGAGACTGGGGCTGCTTGCTTGTCTTGTCCCCTCAAACTTCAAACGTAGCTTAGGTGGTCCGTGCCGGGCGCCTCCGGCAGCCCTGCCCTGAAAATCCAAACGTCTGCAGATAGCACGCAGGCAGAAAGAGCTAGCCTGGAAAGCTGTTGCTCAGCCTCATCTGCCCATGGCACTGCTCGCACAGAGGCACAGAGACTGGGGCTGCTTGCTTGTCTTGTCCCCTCAAACTTCAAACGTAGCTTAGGTGGTCTGTGCCGGGCGCCTCCGGCAGCCCTGCTCCGAAAATGCAAACGTCTGCAGATAGCTCGCAGGCAGAAAGAGCTAGCCTGGAAAGCTGTTGCTCAGCCTCATCTGCCCATGGCACTGCTCGCACAGAGGCACAGAGACTGGGGCTGCTTGCTTGTCTTGTCCCCTCAAACTTCAAATGTATCTTAGGTGGTCCGTGCCGGGCGCCTCCGGCAGCCCTGCTCCGAAAATCCAAACGTCTGCAGATAGCTCACAGCCAGAAAGAGCTAGCCTGGAAAGCTGTTGCTCAGCCTCATCTGCCCATGGCACTGCTCGCACAGAGGCACAGAGACTGGGGCTGCTTGCTTGTCTTGTCCCCTCAAACTTCAAACGTAGCTTAGGTGGTCTGTGCCGGGCGCCTCCGGCAGCCCTGCTCCGAAAATGCAAACGTCTGCAGATAGCTCGCAGCCAGAAAGAGCTAGCCTGGAAAGCTGTTGCTCAGCCTCATCTGCCCATGGCACTGCTCGCACAGAGGCACAGAGACTGGGGCTGCTTGCTTGTCTTGTCCCCTCAAACTTCAAATGTAGCTTAGGTGGTCCGTGCCGGGCGCCTCCGGCAGCCCTGCTCCGAAAATGCAAACGTCTGCAGATAGCTCACAGCCAGAAAGAGCTAGCCTGGAAAGCTGTTGCTCAGCCTCATCTGCCCATGGCACTGCTCGCACAGAGGCACAGAGACTGGGGCTGCTTGCTTGTCTTGTCCCCTCAAACTTCAAATGTATCTTTGGTGGTCCGTGCCGGGCGCATCCGGCAGCGCTGCTCCGAAAATCCAAACGTCTGCAGATAGCTCGCAGGCAGAAAGAGCTAGCCTGGAAAGCTGTTGCTCAGCCTCATCTGCCCATGGCACTGCTCGCACAGAGGCACAGAGACTGGGGCTGCTTGCTTGTCTTGTCCCCTCAAACTTCAAACGTAGCTTAGGTGGTCCGTGCCGGGCGCCTCCGGCAGCCCTGCTCCGAAAATGCGAACGTCTGCAGATAGCTCGCAGGCAGAAAGAGCTAGCCTGGAAAGCTGTTGCTCAGCCTCATCTGCCCATGGCACTGCTCGCACAGAGGCACAGAGACTGGGGCTGCTTGCTTGTTTTGCCCCCTCAAACTTCAAACGTAGCTTAGGTGGTCCGTGCTGGGCGCCTCCGGCAGCCCTGCTCCGAAAATGCGAACGTCTGCAGATAGCTCGCAGGCAGAAAGAGCTAGCCTGGAAAGCTGTTGCTCAGCCTCATCTGCCCATGGCACTGCTCGCACAGAGGCACAGAGACTGGGGCTGCTTGCTTGTCTTGTCCCCTCAAACTTCAAATGTATCTTTGGTGGTCCGTGCCGGGCGCATCCGGCAGCGCTGCTCCGAAAATCCAAACGTCTGCAGATAGCTCGCAGGCAGAAAGAGCTAGCCTGGAAAGCTGTTGCTCAGCCTCATCTGCCCATGGCACTGCTCGCACAGAGGCACAGAGACTGGGGCTGCTTGCTTGTCTTGTCCCCTCAAACTTCAAACGTAGCTTAGGTGGTCCGTGCCGGGCGCCTCCGGCAGCCCTGCTCCGAAAATGCGAACGTCTGCAGATAGCTCGCAGGCAGAAAGAGCTAGCCTGGAAAGCTGTTGCTCAGCCTCATCTGCCCATGGCACTGCTCGCACAGAGGCACAGAGACTGGGGCTGCTTGCTTGTTTTGCCCCCTCAAACTTCAAACGTAGCTTAGGTGGTCCGTGCTGGGCGCCTCCGGCAGCCCTGCTCCGAAAATGCGAACGTCTGCAGATAGCTCGCAGGCAGAAAGAGCTAGCCTGGAAAGCTGTTGCTCAGCCTCATCTGCCCATGGCACTGCTCGCACAGAGGCACAGAGACTGGGGCTGCTTGCTTGTCTTGTCCCCTCAAACTTCAAACGTAGCTTAGGTGGTCTCTGCCGGGCGCCTCCGGCAGCCCTGCTCCGAAAATGCAAACGTCTGCAGATAGCTCGCAGGCAGAAAGAGCTAGCCTGGAAAGCTGTTGCTCAGCCTCATCTGCCCATGGCACTGCTCGCACAGAGGCACAGAGACTGGGGCTGCTTGCTTGTCTTGTCCCCTCAAACTTCAAATGTATCTTAGGTGGTCCGTGCCGGGCGCCTCCGGCAGCCCTGCTCTGAAAATCCAAACGTCTGCAGATAGCTCACAGCCAGAAAGAGCTAGCCTGGAAAGCTGTTGCTCAGCCTCATCTGCCCATGGCACTGCTCGCACAGAGGCACAGAGACTGGGGCTGCTTGCTTGTTTTGCCCCCTCAAACTTCAAACGTAACTTAGGTGGTCCGTGCCGGGCGCCTCCGGCAGCCCTGCTCCGAAAATGCAAACGTCTGCAGATAGCTCGCAGGCAGAAAGAGCTAGCCTGGAAAGCTGTTGCTCAGCCTCATCTGCCCATGGCACTGCTCGCACAGAGGCACAGAGACTGGGGCTGCTTGCTTGTCTTGTCCCCTCAAACTTCAAACGTAGCTTAGGTGGTCCGTGCCGGGCGCCTCCGGCAGCCCTGCTCTGAAAATGCAAACGTCTGCAGATAGCTCGCAGGCAGAAAGAGCTAGCCTGGAAAGCTGTTGCTCAGCCTCATCTGCCCATGGCACTGCTCGCACAGAGGCACAGAGACTGGGGCTGCTTGCTTGTCTTGTCCCCTCAAACTTCAAATGTAGCTTAGGTGGTCCGTGCCGGGCGCCTCCGGCAGCCCTGCTCCGAAAATGCGAACGTCTGCAGATAGCTCGCAGGCAGAAAGAGCTAGCCTGGAAAGCTGTTGCTCAGCCTCATCTGCCCATGGCACTGCTCGCACAGAGGCACAGAGACTGGGGCTGCTTGCTTGTCTTGTCCCCTCAAACTTCAAACGTAGCTTAGGTGGTCCGTGCCGGGCACCTCCGGCAGCCCTGCTCCGAAAATCCAAACGTCTGCAGATAGCTCGCAGCCAGAAAGAGCTAGCCTGGAAAGCTGTTGCTCAGCCTCATCTGCCCATGGCACTGCTCGCACAGAGGCACAGAGACTGGGGCTGCTTGCTTGTCTTGTCCCCTCAAACTTCAAACGTAGCTTAGGTGGTCCGTGCCGGGCGCCCCCGGCAGCCCTGCTCCGAAAATGCGAACGTCTGCAGATAGCTCGCAGGCAGAAAGAGCTAGCCTGGAAAGCTGTTGCTCAGCCTCATCTGCCCATGGCACTGCTCGCACAGAGGCACAGAGACTGGGGCTGCTTGCTTGTTTTGCCCCCTCAAACTTCAAACGTAACTTAGGTGGTCCGTGCCGGGCGCCTCCGGCAGCCCTGCTCCGAAAATGCAAACGTCTGCAGATAGCTCGCAGGCAGAAAGAGCTAGCCTGGAAAGCTGTTGCTCAGCCTCATCTGCCCATGGCACTGCTCGCACAGAGGCACAGAGACTGGGGCTGCCTGCTTGTCTTGTCCCCTCAAACTTCAAACATAGCTTAGGTGGTCCGTGCCGGGCGCCTCCGGCAGCCCTGCTCCGAAAATGCAAACGTCTGCAGATAGCTCGCAGGCAGAAAGAGCTAGCCTGGAAAGCTGTTGCTCAGCCTCATCTGCCCATGGCACTGCTCGCACAGAGGCACAGAGACTGGGGCTGCTTGCTTGTCTTGTCCCCTCAAATTTCAAATGTATCTTTGGTGGTCCGTGCCGGGCGCATCCGGCAGCCCTGCTCCGAAAATCCAAACGTCTGCAGATAGCTCGCAGGCAGAAAGAGCTAGCCTGGAAAGCTGTTGCTCAGCCTCATCTGCCCATGGCACTGCTCGCACAGAGGCACAGAGACTGGGGCTGCTTGCTTGTCTTGTCCCCTCAAACTTCAAACGTAGCTTAGGTGGTCCGTGCCGGGCGCCTCCGGCAGCCCTGCTCCGAAAATTCGATCGTCTGCAGATAGCTCGCAGGCAGAAAGAGCTAGCCTGGAAAGCTGTTGCTCAGCCTCATCTGCCCATGGCACTGCTCACACAGAGGCACAGAGACTGGGGCTGCTTGCTTGTCTTGTCCCCTCAAACTTCAAATGTAGCTTAGGTGGTCCGTGCCGGGCGCATCCGGCAGCGCTGCTCCGAAAATCCAAACGTCTGCAGATAGCTCGCAGGCAGAAAGAGCTAGCCTGGAAAGCTGTTGCTCCGCCTCATCTGCCCATGGCACTGCTCGCACAGAGGCACAGAGACTGGGGCTGCTTGCTTGTCTTGTCCCCTCAAACTTCAAACGTAGCTTAAGTGGTCCGTGCCAGGCGCATACGGCAGCCCTGCTCCGAAAATGCAAACGTCTGCAGATAGCTCGCAGGCAGAAAGAGCTAGCCTGGAAAGCTGTTGCTCAGCCTCATCTGCCCATGGCACTGCTCGCACAGAGGCACAGAGACTGGGGCTGCTTGCTTGTCTTGTCCCCTCAAACTTCAAATGTATCTTTGGTGGTCCGTGCCGGGCGCATCCGGCAGCGCTGCTCCGAAAATCCAAACGTCTGCAGATAGCTCGCAGGCAGAAAGAGCTAGCCTGGAAAGCTGTTGCTCAGCCTCATCTGCCCATGGCACTGCTCGCACAGAGGCACAGAGACTGGGGCTGCTTGCTTGTCTTGTCCCCTCAAACTTCAAACGTAGCTTAGGTGGTCCGTGCCGGGCGCCTCCGGCAGCTTTGCTCCGAAAATGCAAACGTCTGCAGATAGCTCGCAGGCAGAAAGAGCTAGCCTGGAAAGCTGTTGCTCAGCCTCATCTGCCCATGGCACTGCTCGCACAGAGGCACAGAGACTGGGGCTGCTTGCTTGTTTTGCCCCCTCAAACTTCAAACGTAGCTTAGGTGGTCCGTGCCGGGCGCCTCCGGCAGCCCTGCTCCGAAAATGCAAACGTCTGC
This sequence comes from Opisthocomus hoazin, assembly GCF_030867145.1. Classification (NCBI taxonomy): domain Eukaryota; kingdom Metazoa; phylum Chordata; class Aves; order Opisthocomiformes; family Opisthocomidae; genus Opisthocomus; species Opisthocomus hoazin. The sequence goes on from NW_027448871.1 coordinate 174,995, forward strand.
AGATAGCTCGCAGGCAGAAAGAGCTAGCCTGGAAAGCTGTTGCTCAGCCTCATCTGCCCATGGCACTGCTCGCACAGAGGCACAGAGACTGGGGCTGCTTGCTTGTCTTGTCCCCTCAAACTTCAAACGTAGCTTAGGTGGTCCGTGCCGGGCGCCTCCGGCAGCCCTGCCCTGAAAATCCAAACGTCTGCAGATAGCACGCAGGCAGAAAGAGCTAGCCTGGAAAGCTGTTGCTCAGCCTCATCTGCCCATGGCACTGCTCGCACAGAGGCACAGAGACTGGGGCTGCTTGCTTGTCTTGTCCCCTCAAACTTCAAACGTAGCTTAGGTGGTCTGTGCCGGGCGCCTCCGGCAGCCCTGCTCCGAAAATCCAAACGTCTGCAGATAGCTCGCAGGCAGAAAGAGCTAGCCTGGAAAGCTGTTGCTCAGCCTCATCTGCCCATGGCACTGCTCGCACAGAGGCACAGAGACTGGGGCTGCTTGCTTGTCTTGTTCCCTCAAACTTCAAATGTATCTTAGGTGGTCCGTGCCGGGCGCCTCCGGCAGCCCTGCTCCGAAAATCCAAACGTCTGCAGATAGCTCACAGCCAGAAAGAGCTAGCCTGGAAAGCTGTTGCTCAGCCTCATCTGCCCATGGCACTGCTCGCACAGAGGCACAGAGACTGGGGCTGCTTGCTTGTCTTGTCCCCTCAAACTTCAAACGTAGCTTAGGTGGTCCGTGCCGGGCGCCTCCGGCAGCCCTGCTCCGAAAATGCAAACGTCTGCAGATAGCTCGCAGGCAGAAAGAGCTAGCCTGGAAAGCTGTTGCTCAGCCTCATCTGCCCATGGCACTGCTCGCACAGAGGCACAGAGACTGGGGCTGCTTGCTTGTCTTGTCCCCTCAAACTTCAAATGTAGCTTAGGTGGTCCGTGCCGGGCGCCTCCGGCAGCCCTGCTCCGAAAATGCAAACGTCTGCAGATAGCTCACAGCCAGAAAGAGCTAGCCTGGAAAGCTGTTGCTCAGCCTCATCTGCCCATGGCACTGCTCGCACAGAGGCACAGAGACTGGGGCTGCTTGCTTGTCTTGTCCCCTCAAACTTCAAATGTATCTTTGGTGGTCCGTGCCGGGCGCATCCGGCAGCGCTGCTCCGAAAATCCAAACGTCTGCAGATAGCTCGCAGGCAGAAAGAGCTAGCCTGGAAAGCTGTTGCTCAGCCTCATCTGCCCATGGCACTGCTCGCACAGAGGCACAGAGACTGGGGCTGCTTGCTTGTCTTGTCCCCTCAAACTTCAAACGTAGCTTAGGTGGTCCGTGCCGGGCGCCTCCGGCAGCCCTGCTCCGAAAATGCGAACGTCTGCAGATAGCTCGCAGGCAGAAAGAGCTAGCCTGGAAAGCTGTTGCTCAGCCTCATCTGCCCATGGCACTGCTCGCACAGAGGCACAGAGACTGGGGCTGCTTGCTTGTTTTGCCCCCTCAAACTTCAAACGTAGCTTAGGTGGTCTGTGCCGGGCGCCTCCGGCAGCCCTGCTCCGAAAATGCAAACGTCTGCAGATAGCTCGCAGGCAGAAAGAGCTAGCCTGGAAAGCTGTTGCTCAGCCTCATCTGCCCATGGCACTGCTCGCACAGAGGCACAGAGACTGGGGCTGCTTGCTTGTCTTGTCCCCTCAAACTTCAAATGTATCTTAGGTGGTCCGTGCCGGGCGCCTCCGGCAGCCCTGCTCTGAAAATCCAAACGTCTGCAGATAGCTCACAGCCAGAAAGAGCTAGCCTGGAAAGCTGTTGCTCAGCCTCATCTGCCCATGGCACTGCTCGCACAGAGGCACAGAGACTGGGGCTGCTTGCTTGTCTTGTCCCCTCAAACTTCAAACGTAGCTTAGGTGGTCCGTGCCGGGCGCCTCCGGCAGCCCTGCTCCGAAAATCCAAACGTCTGCAGATAGCTCGCAGCCAGAAAGAGCTAGCCTGGAAAGCTGTTGCTCAGCCTCATCTGCCCATGGCACTGCTCGCACAGAGGCACAGAGACTGGGGCTGCTTGCTTGTCTTGTCCCCTCAAACTTCAAACGTAGCTTAGGTGGTCTGTGCCGGGCGCCTCCGGCAGCCCTGCTCCGAAAATGCAAACGTCTGCAGATAGCTCGCAGGCAGAAAGAGCTAGCCTGGAAAGCTGTTGCTCAGCCTCATCTGCCCATGGCACTGCTCGCACAGAGGCACAGAGACTGGGGCTGCTTGCTTGTCTTGTCCCCTCAAACTTCAAATGTAGCTTAGGTGGTCCGTGCCGGGCGCCTCCGGCAGCCCTGCTCCGAAAATCCAAACGTCTGCAGATAGCTCGCAGGCAGAAAGAGCTAGCCTGGAAAGCTGTTGCTCAGCCTCATCTGCCCATGGCACTGCTCGCACAGAGGCACAGAGACTGGGGCTGCTTGCTTGTCTTGTCCCCTCAAACTTCAAACGTAGCTTAGGTGGTCCGTGCCGGGCGCCTCCGGCAGCCCTGCCCTGAAAATCCAAACGTCTGCAGATAGCTCGCAGGCAGAAAGAGCTAGCCTGGAAAGCTGTTGCTCAGCCTCATCTGCCCATGGCACTGCTCGCACAGAGGCACAGAGACTGGGGCTGCTTGCTTGTCTTGTCCCCTCAAACTTCGAACGTAGCTTAGGTGGTCTGTGCCGGGCGCCTCCGGCAGCCCTGCTCCGAAAATGCAAACGTCTGCAGATAGCTCGCAGGCAGAAAGAGCTAGCCTGGAAAGCTGTTGCTCAGCCTCATCTGCCCATGGCACTGCTCGCACAGAGGCACAGAGACTGGGGCTGCTTGCTTGTCTTGTCCCCTCAAACTTCAAACGTAGCTTAGGTGGTCCGTGCCGGGCACCTCCGGCAGCCCTGCTCCGAAAATCCAAACGTCTGCAGATAGCTCGCAGCCAGAAAGAGCTAGCCTGGAAAGCTGTTGCTCAGCCTCATCTGCCCATGGCACTGCTCGCACAGAGGCACAGAGACTGGGGCTGCTTGCTTGTCTTGTCCCCTCAAACTTCAAACGTAGCTTAGGTGGTCCGTGCCGGGCGCCCCCGGCAGCCCTGCTCCGAAAATGCGAACGTCTGCAGATAGCTCGCAGGCAGAAAGAGCTAGCCTGGAAAGCTGTTGCTCAGCCTCATCTGCCCATGGCACTGCTCGCACAGAGGCACAGAGACTGGGGCTGCTTGCTTGTTTTGCCCCCTCAAACTTCAAACGTAACTTACGTGGTCCGTGCCGGGCGCCTCCGGCAGCCCTGCTCCGAAAATGCAAACGTCTGCAGATAGCTCGCAGGCAGAAAGAGCTAGCCTGGAAAGCTGTTGCTCAGCCTCATCTGCCCATGGCACTGCTCGCACAGAGGCACAGAGACTGGGGCTGCTTGCTTGTCTTGTCCCCTCAAACTTCAAACGTAGCTTAGGTGGTCCGTGCCGGGCGCCTCCGGCAGCCCTGCTCTGAAAATGCAAACGTCTGCAGATAGCTCGCAGGCAGAAAGAGCTAGCCTGGAAAGCTGTTGCTCAGCCTCATCTGCCCATGGCACTGCTCGCACAGAGGCACAGAGACTGGGGCTGCTTGCTTGTCTTGTCCCCTCAAACTTCAAATGTAGCTTAGGTGGTCCGTGCCGGGCGCCTCCGGCAGCCCTGCTCCGAAAATGCGAACGTCTGCAGATAGCTCGCAGGCAGAAAGAGCTAGCCTGGAAAGCTGTTGCTCAGCCTCATCTGCCCATGGCACTGCTCGCACAGAGGCACAGAGACTGGGGCTGCTTGCTTGTCTTGTCCCCTCAAACTTCAAACGTAGCTTAGGTGGTCCGTGCCGGGCGCCTCCGGCAGCCCTGCTCTGAAAATGCAAACGTCTGCAGATAGCTCGCAGGCAGAAAGAGCTAGCCTGGAAAGCTGTTGCTCAGCCTCATCTGCCCATGGCACTGCTCGCACAGAGGCACAGAGACTGGGGCTGCTTGCTTGTCTTGCCCCCTCAAACTTCAAACGTAGCTTAGGTGGTCCGTGCCGGGCGCCTCCGGCAGCTTTGCTCCGAAAATGCAAACGTCTGCAGATAGCTCGCAGGCAGAAAGAGCTAGCCTGGAAAGCTGTTGCTCAGCCTCATCTGCCCATGGCACTGCTCGCACAGAGGCACAGAGACTGGGGCTGCTTGCTTGTTTTGCCCCCTCAAACTTCAAACGTAGCTTAGGTGGTCCGTGCCGGGCGCCTCCGGCAGCCCTGCTCCGAAAATGCAAACGTCTGCAGATAGCTCGCAGGCAGAAAGAGCTAGCCTGGAAAGCTGTTGCTCAGCCTCATCTGCCCATGGCACTGCTCGCACAGAGGCACAGAGACTGGGGCTGCTTGCTTGTCTTGTCCCCTCAAACTTCAAACGTAGCTTAGGTGGTCCGTGCCGGGCGCCTCCGGCAGCCCTGCCCTGAAAATCCAAACGTCTGCAGATAGCACGCAGGCAGAAAGAGCTAGCCTGGAAAGCTGTTGCTCAGCCTCATCTGCCCATGGCACTGCTCGCACAGAGGCACAGAGACTGGGGCTGCTTGCTTGTCTTGTCCCCTCAAACTTCAAACGTAGCTTAGGTGGTCTGTGCCGGGCGCCTCCGGCAGCCCTGCTCCGAAAATGCAAACGTCTGCAGATAGCTCGCAGGCAGAAAGAGCTAGCCTGGAAAGCTGTTGCTCAGCCTCATCTGCCCATGGCACTGCTCGCACAGAGGCACAGAGACTGGGGCTGCTTGCTTGTCTTGTCCCCTCAAACTTCAAATGTATCTTAGGTGGTCCGTGCCGGGCGCCTCCGGCAGCCCTGCTCCGAAAATCCAAACGTCTGCAGATAGCTCACAGCCAGAAAGAGCTAGCCTGGAAAGCTGTTGCTCAGCCTCATCTGCCCATGGCACTGCTCGCACAGAGGCACAGAGACTGGGGCTGCTTGCTTGTCTTGTCCCCTCAAACTTCAAACGTAGCTTAGGTGGTCTGTGCCGGGCGCCTCCGGCAGCCCTGCTCCGAAAATGCAAACGTCTGCAGATAGCTCGCAGCCAGAAAGAGCTAGCCTGGAAAGCTGTTGCTCAGCCTCATCTGCCCATGGCACTGCTCGCACAGAGGCACAGAGACTGGGGCTGCTTGCTTGTCTTGTCCCCTCAAACTTCAAATGTAGCTTAGGTGGTCCGTGCCGGGCGCCTCCGGCAGCCCTGCTCCGAAAATGCAAACGTCTGCAGATAGCTCACAGCCAGAAAGAGCTAGCCTGGAAAGCTGTTGCTCAGCCTCATCTGCCCATGGCACTGCTCGCACAGAGGCACAGAGACTGGGGCTGCTTGCTTGTCTTGTCCCCTCAAACTTCAAATGTATCTTTGGTGGTCCGTGCCGGGCGCATCCGGCAGCGCTGCTCCGAAAATCCAAACGTCTGCAGATAGCTCGCAGGCAGAAAGAGCTAGCCTGGAAAGCTGTTGCTCAGCCTCATCTGCCCATGGCACTGCTCGCACAGAGGCACAGAGACTGGGGCTGCTTGCTTGTCTTGTCCCCTCAAACTTCAAACGTAGCTTAGGTGGTCCGTGCCGGGCGCCTCCGGCAGCCCTGCTCCGAAAATGCGAACGTCTGCAGATAGCTCGCAGGCAGAAAGAGCTAGCCTGGAAAGCTGTTGCTCAGCCTCATCTGCCCATGGCACTGCTCGCACAGAGGCACAGAGACTGGGGCTGCTTGCTTGTTTTGCCCCCTCAAACTTCAAACGTAGCTTAGGTGGTCCGTGCTGGGCGCCTCCGGCAGCCCTGCTCCGAAAATGCGAACGTCTGCAGATAGCTCGCAGGCAGAAAGAGCTAGCCTGGAAAGCTGTTGCTCAGCCTCATCTGCCCATGGCACTGCTCGCACAGAGGCACAGAGACTGGGGCTGCTTGCTTGTCTTGTCCCCTCAAACTTCAAACGTAGCTTAGGTGGTCTCTGCCGGGCGCCTCCGGCAGCCCTGCTCCGAAAATGCAAACGTCTGCAGATAGCTCGCAGGCAGAAAGAGCTAGCCTGGAAAGCTGTTGCTCAGCCTCATCTGCCCATGGCACTGCTCGCACAGAGGCACAGAGACTGGGGCTGCTTGCTTGTCTTGTCCCCTCAAACTTCAAATGTATCTTAGGTGGTCCGTGCCGGGCGCCTCCGGCAGCCCTGCTCTGAAAATCCAAACGTCTGCAGATAGCTCACAGCCAGAAAGAGCTAGCCTGGAAAGCTGTTGCTCAGCCTCATCTGCCCATGGCACTGCTCGCACAGAGGCACAGAGACTGGGGCTGCTTGCTTGTTTTGCCCCCTCAAACTTCAAACGTAACTTAGGTGGTCCGTGCCGGGCGCCTCCGGCAGCCCTGCTCCGAAAATGCAAACGTCTGCAGATAGCTCGCAGGCAGAAAGAGCTAGCCTGGAAAGCTGTTGCTCAGCCTCATCTGCCCATGGCACTGCTCGCACAGAGGCACAGAGACTGGGGCTGCTTGCTTGTCTTGTCCCCTCAAACTTCAAACGTAGCTTAGGTGGTCCGTGCCGGGCGCCTCCGGCAGCCCTGCTCTGAAAATGCAAACGTCTGCAGATAGCTCGCAGGCAGAAAGAGCTAGCCTGGAAAGCTGTTGCTCAGCCTCATCTGCCCATGGCACTGCTCGCACAGAGGCACAGAGACTGGGGCTGCTTGCTTGTCTTGTCCCCTCAAACTTCAAATGTAGCTTAGGTGGTCCGTGCCGGGCGCCTCCGGCAGCCCTGCTCCGAAAATGCGAACGTCTGCAGATAGCTCGCAGGCAGAAAGAGCTAGCCTGGAAAGCTGTTGCTCAGCCTCATCTGCCCATGGCACTGCTCGCACAGAGGCACAGAGACTGGGGCTGCTTGCTTGTCTTGTCCCCTCAAACTTCAAACGTAGCTTAGGTGGTCCGTGCCGGGCACCTCCGGCAGCCCTGCTCCGAAAATCCAAACGTCTGCAGATAGCTCGCAGCCAGAAAGAGCTAGCCTGGAAAGCTGTTGCTCAGCCTCATCTGCCCATGGCACTGCTCGCACAGAGGCACAGAGACTGGGGCTGCTTGCTTGTCTTGTCCCCTCAAACTTCAAACGTAGCTTAGGTGGTCCGTGCCGGGCGCCCCCGGCAGCCCTGCTCCGAAAATGCGAACGTCTGCAGATAGTTCGCAGCCAGAAAGAGCTAGCCTGGAAAGCTGTTGCTCAGCCTCATCTGCCCATGGCACTGCTCGCACAGAGGCACAGAGACTGGGGCTGCTTGCTTGTTTTGCCCCCTCAAACTTCAAACGTAGCTTAGGTGGTCCGTGCCGGGCGCCTCCGGCAGCCCTGCTCCGAAAATGCAAACGTCTGCAGATAGCTCGCAGGCAGAAAGAGCTAGCCTGGAAAGCTGTTGCTCAGCCTCATCTGCCCATGGCACTGCTCGCACAGAGGCACAGAGACTCGAGCTGCTTGCTTGTCTTGTCCCCTCAAACTTCAAACGTAGCTTAGGTGGTCCGTGCCGGGCGCATCCGGCAGCCCTGCTCCGAAAATGCGAACGTCTGCAGATAGCTCGCAGGCAGAAAGAGCTAGCCTGGAAAGCTGTTGCTCAGCCTCATCTGCCCATGGCACTGCTCGCACAGAGGCACAGAGACTGGGGCTGCTTGCTTGTCTTGTCCCCTCAAATTTCAAATGTATCTTTGGTGGTCCGTGCCGGGCGCATCCGGCAGCCCTGCTCCGAAAATCCAAACGTCTGCAGATAGCTCGCAGGCAGAAAGAGCTAGCCTGGAAAGCTGTTGCTCAGCCTCATCTGCCCATGGCACTGCTCGCACAGAGGCACAGAGACTGGGGCTGCTTGCTTGTCTTGTCCCCTCAAACTTCAAACGTAGCTTAGGTGGTCCGTGCCGGGCGCCTCCGGCAGCCCTGCTCCGAAAATTCGATCGTCTGCAGATAGCTCGCAGGCAGAAAGAGCTAGCCTGGAAAGCTGTTGCTCAGCCTCATCTGCCCATGGCACTGCTCACACAGAGGCACAGAGACTGGGGCTGCTTGCTTGTCTTGTCCCCTCAAACTTCAAATGTATCTTTGGTGGTCCGTGCCGGGCGCATCCGGCAGCGCTGCTCCGAAAATCCAAACGTCTGCAGATAGCTCGCAGGCAGAAAGAGCTAGCCTGGAAAGCTGTTGCTCCGCCTCATCTGCCCATGGCACTGCTCGCACAGAGGCACAGAGACTGGGGCTGCTTGCTTGTCTTGTCCCCTCAAACTTCAAACGTAGCTTAAGTGGTCCGTGCCAGGCGCATACGGCAGCCCTGCTCCGAAAATGCAAACGTCTGCAGATAGCTCGCAGGCAGAAAGAGCTAGCCTGGAAAGCTGTTGCTCAGCCTCATCTGCCCATGGCACTGCTCGCACAGAGGCACAGAGACTGGGGCTGCTTGCTTGTCTTGTCCCCTCAAACTTCAAATGTATCTTTGGTGGTCCGTGCCGGGCGCATCCGGCAGCGCTGCTCCGAAAATCCAAACGTCTGCAGATAGCTCGCAGGCAGAAAGAGCTAGCCTGGAAAGCTGTTGCTCAGCCTCATCTGCCCATGGCACTGCTCGCACAGAGGCACAGAGACTGGGGCTGCTTGCTTGTCTTGTCCCCTCAAACTTCAAACGTAGCTTAGGTGGTCCGTGCCGGGCGCCTCCGGCAGCTTTGCTCCGAAAATGCAAACGTCTGCAGATAGCTCGCAGGCAGAAAGAGCTAGCCTGGAAAGCTGTTGCTCAGCCTCATCTGCCCATGGCACTGCTCGCACAGAGGCACAGAGACTGGGGCTGCTTGCTTGTTTTGCCCCCTCAAACTTCAAACGTAGCTTAGGTGGTCCGTGCCGGGCGCCTCCGGCAGCCCTGCTCCGAAAATGCAAACGTCTGCAGATAGCTCGCAGGCAGAAAGAGCTAGCCTGGAAAGCTGTTGCTCAGCCTCATCTGCCCATGGCACTGCTCGCACAGAGGCACAGAGACTGGGGCTGCTTGCTTGTCTTGTCCCCTCAAACTTCAAACGTAGCTTAGGTGGTCCGTGCCGGGCGCCTCCGGCAGCCCTGCCCTGAAAATCCAAACGTCTGCAGATAGCACGCAGGCAGAAAGAGCTAGCCTGGAAAGCTGTTGCTCAGCCTCATCTGCCCATGGCACTGCTCGCACAGAGGCACAGAGACTGGGGCTGCTTGCTTGTCTTGTCCCCTCAAACTTCAAACGTAGCTTAGGTGGTCTGTGCCGGGCGCCTCCGGCAGCCCTGCTCCGAAAATCCAAACGTCTGCAGATAGCTCGCAGGCAGAAAGAGCTAGCCTGGAAAGCTGTTGCTCAGCCTCATCTGCCCATGGCACTGCTCGCACAGAGGCACAGAGACTGGGGCTGCTTGCTTGTCTTGTCCCCTCAAACTTCAAATGTATCTTAGGTGGTCCGTGCCGGGCGCCTCCGGCAGCCCTGCTCCGAAAATCCAAACGTCTGCAGATAGCTCACAGCCAGAAAGAGCTAGCCTGGAAAGCTGTTGCTCAGCCTCATCTGCCCATGGCACTGCTCGCACAGAGGCACAGAGACTGGGGCTGCTTGCTTGTCTTGTCCCCTCAAACTTCAAACGTAGCTTAGGTGGTCTGTTCCGGGCGCCTCCGGCAGCCCTGCTCCGAAAATGCAAACGTCTGCAGATAGCTCGCAGGCAGAAAGAGCTAGCCTGGAAAGCTGTTGCTCAGCCTCATCTGCCCATGGCACTGCTCGCACAGAGGCACAGAGACTGGGGCTGCTTGCTTGTCTTGTCCCCTCAAACTTCAAATGTAGCTTAGGTGGTCCGTGCCGGGCGCCTCCGGCAGCCCTGCTCCGAAAATGCAAACGTCTGCAGATAGCTCACAGCCAGAAAGAGCTAGCCTGGAAAGCTGTTGCTCAGCCTCATCTGCCCATGGCACTGCTCGCACAGAGGCACAGAGACTGGGGCTGCTTGCTTGTCTTGTCCCCTCAAACTTCAAATGTATCTTTGGTGGTCCGTGCCGGGCGCATCCGGCAGCGCTGCTCCGAAAATCCAAACGTCTGCAGATAGCTCGCAGGCAGAAAGAGCTAGCCTGGAAAGCTGTTGCTCAGCCTCATCTGCCCATGGCACTGCTCACACAGAGGCACAGAGACTGGGGCTGCTTGCTTGTCTTGTCCCCTCAAACTTCAAACGTAGCTTAGGTGGTCCGTGCCGGGCGCCTCCGGCAGCCCTGCCCTGAAAATCCAAACGTCTGCAGATAGCTCGCAGGCAGAAAGAGCTAGCCTGGAAAGCTGTTGCTCAGCCTCATCTGCCCATGGCACTGCTCGCACAGAGGCACAGAGACTGGGGCTGCTTGCTTGTCTTGTCCCCTCAAACTTCAAACGTAGCTTAGGTGGTCTGTGCCGGGCGCCTCCGGCAGCCCTGCTCCGAAAATGCAAACGTCTGCAGATAGCTCGCAGGCAGAAAGAGCTAGCCTGGAAAGCTGTTGCTCAGCCTCATCTGCCCATGGCACTGCTCGCACAGAGGCACAGAGACTGGGGCTGCTTGCTTGTCTTGTCCCCTCAAACTTCAAATGTATCTTAGGTGGTCCGTGCCGGGCGCCTCCGGCAGCCCTGCTCCGAAAATGCGAACGTCTGCAGATAGCTCGCAGGCAGAAAGAGCTAGCCTGGAAAGCTGTTGCTCAGCCTCATCTGCCCATGGCACTGCTCGCACAGAGGCACAGAGACTGGGGCTGCTTGCTTGTCTTGTCCCCTCAAACTTCAAACATAGCTTAGGTGGTCTGTGCCGGGCGCCTCCGGCAGCCCTGCTCCGAAAATGCAAACGTCTGCAGATAGCTCGCAGGCAGAAAGAGCTAGCCTGGAAAGCTGTTGCTCAGCCTCATCTGCCCATGGCACTGCTCGCACAGAGGCACAGAGACTGGGGCTGCTTGCTTGTCTTGTCCCCTAAAACTTCAAATGTAGCTTAGGTGGTCCGTGCCGGGCGCCTCCGGCAGCCCTGCTCCGAAAATGCGAACGTCTGCAGATAGCTCGCAGGCAGAAAGAGCTAGCCTGGAAAGCTGTTGCTCAGCCTCATCTGCCCATGGCACTGCTCGCACAGAGGCACAGAGACTGGGGCTGCTTGCTTGTCTTGTCCCCTCAAACTTCAAACGTAGCTTAGGTGGTCCGTGCCGGGCACCTCCGGCAGCCCTGCTCCGAAAATCCAAACGTCTGCAGATAGCTCGCAGCCAGAAAGAGCTAGCCTGGAAAGCTGTTGCTCAGCCTCATCTGCCCATGGCACTGCTCGCACAGAGGCACAGAGACTGGGGCTGCTTGCTTGTCTTGTCCCCTCAAACTTCAAACGTAGCTTAGGTGGTCCGTGCCGGGCGCCCCCGGCAGCCCTGCTCCGAAAATGCGAACGTCTGCAGATAGCTCGCAGGCAGAAAGAGCTAGCCTGGAAAGCTGTTGCTCAGCCTCATCTGCCCATGGCACTGCTCGCACAGAGGCACAGAGACTGGGGCTGCTTGCTTGTTTTGCCCCCTCAAACTTCAAACGTAACTTACGTGGTCCGTGCCGGGCGCCTCCGGCAGCCCTGCTCCGAAAATGCAAACGTCTGCAGATAGCTCGCAGGCAGAAAGAGCTAGCCTGGAAAGCTGTTGCTCAGCCTCATCTGCCCATGGCACTGCTCGCACAGAGGCACAGAGACTGGGGCTGCTTGCTTGTCTTGTCCCCTCAAACTTCAAACGTAGCTTAGGTGGTCCGTGCCGGGCGCCTCCGGCAGCCCTGCTCTGAAAATGCAAACGTCTGCAGATAGCTCGCAGGCAGAAAGAGCTAGCCTGGAAAGCTGTTGCTCAGCCTCATCTGCCCATGGCACTGCTCGCACAGAGGCACAGAGACTGGGGCTGCTTGCTTGTCTTGTCCCCTCAAACTTCAAATGTAGCTTAGGTGGTCCGTGCCGGGCGCCTCCGGCAGCCCTGCTCCGAAAATGCGAACGTCTGCAGATAGCTCGCAGGCAGAAAGAGCTAGCCTGGAAAGCTGTTGCTCAGCCTCATCTGCCCATGGCACTGCTCGCACAGAGGCACAGACACTGGGGCTGCTTGCTTGTCTTGTCCCCTCAAACTTCAAACGTAGCTTAGGTGGTCCGTGCCGGGCGCCTCCGGCAGCCCTGCTCCGAAAATCCAAACGTCTGCAGATAGCTCGCAGGCAGAAAGAGCTAGCCTGGAAAGCTGTTGCTCAGCCTCATCTGCCCATGGCACTGCTCGCACAGAGGCACAGAGACTGGGGCTGCTTGCTTGTCTTGTCCCCTCAAACTTCAAACGTAGCTTAGGTGGTCTGTGCCGGGCGCCTCCGGCAGCCCTGCTCCGAAAATGCAAACGTCTGCAGATAGCTCGCAGGCAGAAAGAGCTAGCCTGGAAAGCTGTTGCTCAGCCTCATCTGCCCATGGCACTGCTCGCACAGAGGCACAGAGACTGGGGCTGCTTGCTTGTCTTGTCCCCTAAAACTTCAAATGTAGCTTAGGTGGTCCGTGCCGGGCGCCTCCGGCAGCCCTGCTCCGAAAATGCGAACGTCTGCAGATAGCTCGCAGGCAGAAAGAGCTAGCCTGGAAAGCTGTTGCTCAGCCTCATCTGCCCATGGCACTGCTCGCACAGAGGCACAGAGACTGGGGCTGCTTGCTTGTCTTGTCCCCTCAAACTTCAAACGTAGCTTAGGTGGTCCGTGCCGGGCACCTCCGGCAGCCCTGCTCCGAAAATCCAAACGTCTGCAGATAGCTCGCAGCCAGAAAGAGCTAGCCTGGAAAGCTGTTGCTCAGCCTCATCTGCCCATGGCACTGCTCGCACAGAGGCACAGAGACTGGGGCTGCTTGCTTGTCTTGTCCCCTCAAACTTCAAACGTAGCTTAGGTGGTCCGTGCCGGGCGCCCCCGGCAGCCCTGCTCCGAAAATGCGAACGTCTGCAGATAGCTCGCAGGCAGAAAGAGCTAGCCTGGAAAGCTGTTGCTCAGCCTCATCTGCCCATGGCACTGCTCGCACAGAGGCACAGAGACTGGGGCTGCTTGCTTGTTTTGCCCCCTCAAACTTCAAACGTAACTTACGTGGTCCGTGCCGGGCGCCTCCGGCAGCCCTGCTCCGAAAATGCAAACGTCTGCAGATAGCTCGCAGGCAGAAAGAGCTAGCCTGGAAAGCTGTTGCTCAGCCTCATCTGCCCATGGCACTGCTCGCACAGAGGCACAGAGACTGGGGCTGCTTGCTTGTCTTGTCCCCTCAAACTTCAAACGTAGCTTAGGTGGTCCGTGCCGGGCGCCTCCGGCAGCCCTGCTCTGAAAATGCAAACGTCTGCAGATAGCTCGCAGGCAGAAAGAGCTAGCCTGGAAAGCTGTTGCTCAGCCTCATCTGCCCATGGCACTGCTCGCACAGAGGCACAGAGACTGGGGCTGCTTGCTTGTCTTGTCCCCTCAAACTTCAAATGTAGCTTAGGTGGTCCGTGCCGGGCGCCTCCGGCAGCCCTGCTCCGAAAATGCGAACGTCTGCAGATAGCTCGCAGGCAGAAAGAGCTAGCCTGGAAAGCTGTTGCTCAGCCTCATCTGCCCATGGCACTGCTCGCACAGAGGCACAGAGACTGGGGCTGCTTGCTTGTCTTGTCCCCTCAAACTTCAAACGTAGCTTAGGTGGTCCGTGCCGGGCGCCTCCGGCAGCCCTGCTCCGAAAATCCAAACGTCTGCAGATAGCTCGCAGGCAGAAAGAGCTAGCCTGGAAAGCTGTTGCTCAGCCTCATCTGCCCATGGCACTGCTCGCACAGAGGCACAGAGACTGGGGCTGCTTGCTTGTCTTGTCCCCTCAAACTTCAAACGTAGCTTAGGTGGTCTGTGCCGGGCGCCTCCGGCAGCCCTGCTCCGAAAATGCAAACGTCTGCAGATAGCTCGCAGGCAGAAAGAGCTAGCCTGGAAAGCTGTTGCTCAGCCTCATCTGCCCATGGCACTGCTCGCACAGAGGCACAGAGACTGGGGCTGCTTGCTTGTCTTGTCCCCTAAAACTTCAAATGTAGCTTAGGTGGTCCGTGCCGGGCGCCTCCGGCAGCCCTGCTCCGAAAATGCGAACGTCTGCAGATAGCTCGCAGGCAGAAAGAGCTAGCCTGGAAAGCTGTTGCTCAGCCTCATCTGCCCATGGCACTGCTCGCACAGAGGCACAGAGACTGGGGCTGCTTGCTTGTCTTGTCCCCTCAAACTTCAAACGTAGCTTAGGTGGTCCGTGCCGGGCACCTCCGGCAGCCCTGCTCCGAAAATCCAAACGTCTGCAGATAGCTCGCAGCCAGAAAGAGCTAGCCTGGAAAGCTGTTGCTCAGCCTCATCTGCCCATGGCACTGCTCGCACAGAGGCACAGAGACTGGGGCTGCTTGCTTGTCTTGTCCCCTCAAACTTCAAACGTAGCTTAGGTGGTCCGTGCCGGGCGCCCCCGGCAGCCCTGCTCCGAAAATGCGAACTTCTGCAGATAGCTCGCAGGCAGAAAGAGCTAGCCTGGAAAGCTGTTGCTCAGCCTCATCTGCCCATGGCACTGCTCGCACAGAGGCACAGAGACTGGGGCTGCTTGCTTGTTTTGCCCCCTCAAACTTCAAACGTAACTTACGTGGTCCGTGCCGGGCGCCTCCGGCAGCCCTGCTCCGAAAATGCAAACGTCTGCAGATAGCTCGCAGGCAGAAAGAGCTAGCCTGGAAAGCTGTTGCTCAGCCTCATCTGCCCATGGCACTGCTCGCACAGAGGCACAGAGACTGGGGCTGCTTGCTTGTCTTGTCCCCTCAAACTTCAAACGTAGCTTAGGTGGTCCGTGCCGGGCGCCTCCGGCAGCCCTGCTCTGAAAATGCAAACGTCTGCAGATAGCTCGCAGGCAGAAAGAGCTAGCCTGGAAAGCTGTTGCTCAGCCTCATCTGCCCATGGCACTGCTCGCACAGAGGCACAGAGACTGGGGCTGCTTGCTTGTCTTGTCCCCTCAAACTTCAAATGTAGCTTAGGTGGTCCGTGCCGGGCGCCTCCGGCAGCCCTGCTCCGAAAATGCGAACGTCTGCAGATAGCTCGCAGGCAGAAAGAGCTAGCCTGGAAAGCTGTTGCTCAGCCTCATCTGCCCATGGCACTGCTCGCACAGAGGCACAGAGACTGGGGCTGCTTGCTTGTCTTGTCCCCTCAAACTTCAAACGTAGCTTAGGTGGTCCGTGCCGGGCACCTCCGGCAGCCCTGCTCCGAAAATGCAAACGTCTGCAGATAGCTCGCAGGCAGAAAGAGCTAGCCTGGAAAGCTGTTGCTCAGCCTCATCTGCCCATGGCACTGCTCGCACAGAGGCACAGAGACTGGGGCTGCTTGCTTGTCTTGTCCCCTCAAACTTCAAACGTAGCTTAGGTGGTCCGTGCCGGGCGCCTCCGGC
Source organism: Opisthocomus hoazin (assembly GCF_030867145.1). Classification (NCBI taxonomy): domain Eukaryota; kingdom Metazoa; phylum Chordata; class Aves; order Opisthocomiformes; family Opisthocomidae; genus Opisthocomus; species Opisthocomus hoazin. Next base: position 190,246 of record NW_027448871.1, read on the forward strand.
AGCCCTGCTCCGAAAATGCGAACGTCTGCAGATAGCTCGCAGGCAGAAAGAGCTAGCCTGGAAAGCTGTTGCTCAGCCTCATCTGCCCATGGCACTGCTCGCACAGAGGCACAGAGACTGGGGCTGCTTGCTTGTTTTGCCCCCTCAAACTTCAAACGTAACTTAGGTGGTCCGTGCCGGGCGCCTCCGGCAGCCCTGCTCCGAAAATGCAAACGTCTGCAGATAGCTCGCAGGCAGAAAGAGCTAGCCTGGAAAGCTGTTGCTCAGCCTCATCTGCCCATGGCACTGCTCGCACAGAGGCACAGAGACTGGGGCTGCTTGCTTGTCTTGTCCCCTCAAACTTCAAACGTAGCTTAGGTGGTCCGTGCCGGGCGCCTCCGGCAGCCCTGCTCCGAAAATGCAAACGTCTGCAGATAGCTCGCAGGCAGAAAGAGCTAGCCTGGAAAGCTGTTGCTCAGCCTCATCTGCCCATGGCACTGCTCGCACAGAGGCACAGAGACTCGAGCTGCTTGCTTGTCTTGTCCCCTCAAACTTCAAACGTAGCTTAGGTGGTCCGTGCCGGGCGCATCCGGCAGCCCTGCTCCGAAAATGCGAACGTCTGCAGATAGCTCGCAGGCAGAAAGAGCTAGCCTGGAAAGCTGTTGCTCAGCCTCATCTGCCCATGGCACTGCTCGCACAGAGGCACAGAGACTGGGGCTGCTTGCTTGTCTTGTCCCCTCAAATTTCAAATGTATCTTTGGTGGTCCGTGCCGGGCGCATCCGGCAGCCCTGCTCCGAAAATCCAAACGTCTGCAGATAGCTCGCAGGCAGAAAGAGCTAGCCTGGAAAGCTGTTGCTCAGCCTCATCTGCCCATGGCACTGCTCGCACAGAGGCACAGAGACTGGGGCTGCTTGCTTGTCTTGTCCCCTCAAACTTCAAACGTAGCTTAGGTGGTCCGTGCCGGGCGCCTCCGGCAGCCCTGCTCCGAAAATTCGATCGTCTGCAGATAGCTCGCAGGCAGAAAGAGCTAGCCTGGAAAGCTGTTGCTCAGCCTCATCTGCCCATGGCACTGCTCACACAGAGGCACAGAGACTGGGGCTGCTTGCTTGTCTTGTCCCCTCAAACTTCAAATGTATCTTTGGTGGTCCGTGCCGGGCGCCTCCGGCAGCGCTGCTCCGAAAATCCAAACGTCTGCAGATAGCTCGCAGGCAGAAAGAGCTAGCCTGGAAAGCTGTTGCTCAGCCTCATCTGCCCATGGCACTGCTCGCACAGAGGCACAGAGACTGGGGCTGCTTGCTTGTCTTGTCCCCTCAAACTTCAAACGTAACTTAGGTGGTCCGTGCCGGGCGCCTCCGGCAGCCCTGCTCCGAAAATTCGAACGTCTGCAGATAGCTCGCAGGCAGAAAGAGCTAGCCTGGAAAGCTGTTGCTCAGCCTCATCTGCCCATGGCACTGCTCGCACAGAGGCACAGAGACTGGGGCTGCTTGCTTGTCTTGTCCCCTCAAACTTCAAACGTAGCTTAGGTGGTCCGTGCCGGGCGCCTCCGGCAGCCCTGCTCCGAAAATCCAAACGTCTGCAGATAGCTCGCAGGCAGAAAGAGCTAGCCTGGAAAGCTGTTGCTCAGCCTCATCTGCCCATGGCACTGCTCGCACAGAGGCACAGAGACTGGGGCTGCTTGCTTGTCTTGTCCCCTCAAACTTCAAACGTAGCTTAGGTGGTCCGTGCCGGGCGCCTCCGGCAGCCCTCCTCCGAAAATCCAAACGTCTGCAGATAGCTCGCAGGCAGAAAGAGCTAGCCTGGAAAGCTGTTGCTCAGCCTCATCTGCCCATGGCACTGCTCGCACAGAGGCACAGAGACTGGGGCTGCTTGCTTGTCTTGTCCCCTCAAACTTCAAACGTAGCTTAGGTGGTCCGTGCCGGGCGCCTCCGGCAGCCCTGCTCCGAAAATTCGATCGTCTGCAGATAGCTCGCAGGCAGAAAGAGCTAGCCTGGAAAGCTGTTGCTCAGCCTCATCTGCCCATGGCACTGCTCACACAGAGGCACAGAGACTGGGGCTGCTTGCTTGTCTTGTCCCCTCAAACTTCAAATGTATCTTTGGTGGTCCGTGCCGGGCGCATCCGGCAGCGCTGCTCCGAAAATCCAAACGTCTGCAGATAGCTCGCAGGCAGAAAGAGCTAGCCTGGAAAGCTGTTGCTCAGCCTCATCTGCCCATGGCACTGCTCGCACAGAGGCACAGAGACTGGGGCTGCTTGCTTGTCTTGTCCCCTCAAACTTCAAACGTAGCTTAGGTGGTCCGTGCCGGGCGCCTCCGGCAGCCCTGCTCCGAAAATCCAAACGTCTGCAGATAGCTCGCAGGCAGAAAGAGCTAGCCTGGAAAGCTGTTGCTCAGCCTCATCTGCCCATGGCACTGCTCGCACAGAGGCACAGAGACTGGGGCTGCTTGCTTGTCTTGTCCCCTCAAACTTCAAACGTAGCTTAGGTGGTCCGTGCCGGGCGCCTCCGGCAGACCTCCTCCGAAAATCCAAACGTCTGCAGATAGCTCGCAGGCAGAAAGAGCTAGCCTGGAAAGCTGTTGCTCAGCCTCATCTGCCCATGGCACTGCTCGCACAGAGGCACAGAGACTGGGGCTGCTTGCTTGTCTTGTCCCCTCAAACCTCAAACGTAGCTTAGGTGGTCTGTGCCGGACGCCTCCGGCAGCCCTGCTCCAAAAATGCGAACGTCTGCAGATAGCTCGCAGGCAGAAAGAGCTAGCCTGGAAAGCTGTTGCTCCGCCTCATCTGCCCATGGCACTGCTCGCACAGAGGCACAGAGACTGGGGCTGCTTGCTTGTCTTGTCCCCTCAAACTTCAAACGTAGCTTAGGTGGTCCGTGCCGGGCGCCTCCGGCAGCCCTGCTCCGAAAATGCGAACGTCTGCAGATAGCTCGCAGGCAGAAAGAGCTAGCCTGGAAAGCTGTTGCTCAGCCTCATCTGCCCATGGCACTGCTCGCACAGAGGCACAGAGACTGGGGCTGCTTGCTTGTCTTGTCCCCTCAAACTTCAAACGTAGCTTAGGTGGTCCGTGCCGGGCGCCTCCGGCAGCCCTGCTCCGAAAATGCAAACGTCTGCAGATAGCTCGCAGGCAGAAAGAGCTAGCCTGGAAAGCTGTTGCTCAGCCTCATCTGCCCATGGCACTGCTCGCACAGAGGCACAGAGACTGGGGCTGCTTGCTTGTCTTGTCCCCTCAAACTTCAAACGTAGCTTAGGTGGTCCGTGCCGGGCGCCTCCGGCAGCCCTGCTCTGAAAATGCAAACGTCTGCAGATAGCTCGCAGGCAGAAAGAGCTAGCCTGGAAAGCTGTTGCTCAGCCTCATCTGCCCATGGCACTGCTCGCACAGAGGCACAGAGACTGGGGCTGCTTGCTTGTCTTGTCCCCTCAAACTTCAAATGTAGCTTAGGTGGTCCGTGCCGGGCGCCTCCGGCAGCCCTGCTCCGAAAATGCGAACGTCTGCAGATAGCTCGCAGGCAGAAAGAGCTAGCCTGGAAAGCTGTTGCTCAGCCTCATCTGCCCATGGCACTGCTCGCACAGAGGCACAGAGACTGGGGCTGCTTGCTTGTCTTGTCCCCTCAAACTTCAAACGTAGCTTAGGTGGTCCGTGCCGGGCACCTCCGGCAGCCCTGCTCCGAAAATCCAAACGTCTGCAGATAGCTCGCAGCCAGAAAGAGCTAGCCTGGAAAGCTGTTGCTCAGCCTCATCTGCCCATGGCACTGCTCGCACAGAAGCACAGAGACTGGGGCTGCTTGCTTGTCTTGTCCCCTCAAACTTCAAACGTAGCTTAGGTGGTCCGTGCCGGGCGCCCCCGGCAGCCCTGCTCCGAAAATGCGAACGTCTGCAGATAGCTCGCAGGCAGAAAGAGCTAGCCTGGAAAGCTGTTGCTCAGCCTCATCTGCCCATGGCACTGCTCGCACAGAGGCACAGAGACTGGGGCTGCTTGCTTGTTTTGCCCCCTCAAACTTCAAACGTAACTTAGGTGGTCCGTGCCGGGCGCCTCCGGCAGCCCTGCTCCGAAAATGCAAACGTCTGCAGATAGCTCGCAGGCAGAAAGAGCTAGCCTGGAAAGCTGTTGCTCAGCCTCATCTGCCCATGGCACTGCTCGCACAGAGGCACAGAGACTGGGGCTGCTTGCTTGTCTTGTCCCCTCAAACTTCAAACGTAGCTTAGGTGGTCCGTGCCGGGCGCCTCCGGCAGCCCTGCTCCGAAAATGCAAACGTCTGCAGATAGCTCGCAGGCAGAAAGAGCTAGCCTGGAAAGCTGTTGCTCAGCCTCATCTGCCCATGGCACTGCTCGCACAGAGGCACAGAGACTGGGGCTGCTTGCTTGTCTTGTCCCCTCAAACTTCAAACGTAGCTTAGGTGGTCCGTGCCGGGCGCCTCCGGCAGCCCTGCTCCGAAAATGCGAACGTCTGCAGATAGCTCGCAGGCAGAAAGAGCTAGCCTGGAAAGCTGTTGCTCAGCCTCATCTGCCCATGGCACTGCTCGCACAGAGGCACAGAGACTGGGGCTGCTTGCTTGTCTTGTCCCCTCAAACTTCAAACGTAGCTTAGGTGGTCTGTGCCGGGCGCCTCCGGCAGCCCTGCTCCGAAAATTCGATCGTCTGCAGATAGCTCGCAGGCAGAAAGAGCTAGCCTGGAAAGCTGTTGCTCAGCCTCATCTGCCCATGGCACTGCTCACACAGAGGCACAGAGACTGGGGCTGCTTGCTTGTCTTGTCCCCTCAAACTTCAAATGTATCTTTGGTGGTCCGTGCCGGGCGCATCCGGCAGCGCTGCTCCGAAAATCCAAACGTCTGCAGATAGCTCGCAGGCAGAAAGAGCTAGCCTGGAAAGCTGTTGCTCAGCCTCATCTGCCCATGGCACTGCTCGCACAGAGGCACAGAGACTGGGGCTGCTTGCTTGTCTTGTCCCCTCAAACTTCAAACGTAGCTTAGGTGGTCCGTGCCGGGCGCCTCCGGCAGCCCTGCTCCGAAAATCCAAACGTCTGCAGATAGCTCGCAGGCAGAAAGAGCTAGCCTGGAAAGCTGTTGCTCAGCCTCATCTGCCCATGGCACTGCTCGCACAGAGGCACAGAGACTGGGGCTGCTTGCTTGTCTTGTCCCCTCAAACTTCAAACGTAGCTTAGGTGGTCCGTGCCGGGCGCCTCCGGCAGCCCTCCTCCGAAAATCCAAACGTCTGCAGATAGCTCGCAGGCAGAAAGAGCTAGCCTGGAAAGCTGTTGCTCAGCCTCATCTGCCCATGGCACTGCTCGCACAGAGGCACAGAGACTGGGGCTGCTTGCTTGTCTTGTCCCCTCAAACTTCAAACGTAGCTTAGGTGGTCCGTGCCGGGCGCCTCCGGCAGCCCTGCTCCGAAAATTCGATCGTCTGCAGATAGCTCGCAGGCAGAAAGAGCTAGCCTGGAAAGCTGTTGCTCAGCCTCATCTGCCCATGGCACTGCTCACACAGAGGCACAGAGACTGGGGCTGCTTGCTTGTCTTGTCCCCTCAAACTTCAAATGTATCTTTGGTGGTCCGTGCCGGGCGCATCCGGCAGCGCTGCTCCGAAACTCCAAACGTCTGCAGATAGCTCGCAGGCAGAAAGAGCTAGCCTGGAAAGCTGTTGCTCAGCCTCATCTGCCCATGGCACTGCTCGCACAGAGGCACAGAGACTGGGGCTGCTTGCTTGTCTTGTCCCCTCAAACTTCAAACGTAACTTAGGTGGTCCGTGCCGGGCGCCTCCGGCAGCCCTGCTCCGAAAATTCGAACGTCTGCAGATAGCTCGCAGGCAGAAAGAGCTAGCCTGGAAAGCTGTTGCTCAGCCTCATCTGCCCATGGCACTGCTCGCACAGAGGCACAGAGACTGGGGCTGCTTGCTTGTCTTGTCCCCTCAAACTTCAAACGTAGCTTAGGTGGTCCGTGCCGGGCGCCTCCGGCAGCCCTGCTCCGAAAATCCAAACGTCTGCAGATAGCTCGCAGGCAGAAAGAGCTAGCCTGGAAAGCTGTTGCTCAGCCTCATCTGCCCATGGCACTGCTCGCACAGAGGCACAGAGACTGGGGCTGCTTGCTTGTCTTGTCCCCTCAAACTTCAAACGTAGCTTAGGTGGTCCGTGCCGGGCGCCTCCGGCAGCCCTCCTCCGAAAATCCAAACGTCTGCAGATAGCTCGCAGGCAGAAAGAGCTAGCCTGGAAAGCTGTTGCTCAGCCTCATCTGCCCATGGCACTGCTCGCACAGAGGCACAGAGACTGGGGCTGCTTGCTTGTCTTGTCCCCTCAAACTTCAAACGTAGCTTAGGTGGTCTGTGCCGGACGCCTCCGGCAGCCCTGCTCCAAAAATGCGAACGTCTGCAGATAGCTCGCAGGCAGAAAGAGCTAGCCTGGAAAGCTGTTGCTCCGCCTCATCTGCCCATGGCACTGCTCGCACAGAGGCACAGAGACTGGGGCTGCTTGCTTGTCTTGTCCCCTCAAACTTCAAACGTAGCTTAGGTGGTTCGTGCCGGGCGCCTCCGGCAGCCCTGCTCCGAAAATCCAAACGTCTGCAGATAGCTCGCAGCCAGAAAGAGCTAGCCTGGAAAGCTGTTGCTCAGCCTCATCTGCCCATGGCACTGCTCGCACAGAGGCACAGAGACTGGGGCTGCTCGCTTGTCTTGCCCCCTCAAACTTCAAACGTAACTTAGGTGGTCCGTGCCGGGCGCCTCCGGCAGCCCTGCTCCGAAAATGCAAACGTCTGCAGATAGCTCGCAGGCAGAAAGAGCTAGCCTGGAAAGCTGTTGCTCAGCCTCATCTGCCCATGGCACTGCTCGCACAGAGGCACAGAGACTGGGGCTGCTTGCTTGTCTTGTCCCCTCAAACTTCAAACGTAGCTTAGGTGGTCCGTGCCAGGCGCCTCCGGCAGCCCTGCTGCGAAAATGCAAACGTCTGCAGATAGCTCGCAGGCAGAAAGAGCTAGCCTGGAAAGCTGTTGCTCAGCCTCATCTGCCCATGGCACTGCTCGCACAGAGGCACAGAGACTGGGGCTGCTTGCTTGTCTTGTCCCCTCAAACTTCAAACGTAGCTTAGGTGGTCCGTGCCGGGCGCCTCCGGCAGCCCTGCTCTGAAAATGCAAACGTCTGCAGATAGCTCGCAGGCAGAAAGAGCTAGCCTGGAAAGCTGTTGCTCAGCCTCATCTGCCCATGGCACTGCTCGCACAGAGGCACAGAGACTGGGGCTGCTTGCTTGTCTTGTCCCCTCAAACTTCAAACGTAGCTTAGGTGGTCCGTGCCGGGCGCCTCCGGCAGCCCTGCTCCGAAAATCCAAACGTCTGCAGATAGCTCGCAGACAGAAAGAGCTAGCCTGGAAAGCTGTTGCTCAGCCTCATCTGCCCATGGCACTGCTCGCACAGAGGCACAGAGACTGGGGCTGCTTGCTTGTCTTGTCCCCTCAAACTTCAAACGTAGCTTAGGTGGTCCGTGCTGGGCGCCTCCGGCAGCCCTGCTCCGAAAATGCAAACGTCTGCAGATAGCTCGCAGGCAGAAAGAGCTAGCCTGGAAAGCTGTTGCTCAGCCTCATCTGCCCATGGCACTGCTCGCACAGAGGCACAGAGACTGGGGCTGCTTGCTTGTCTTGTCCACTCAAACTTCAAACATAACTTAGGTGGTCCGTGCCGGGCGCCTCCGGCAGCCCTGCTCCGAAAATGCAAACGTCTGCAGATAGCTCGCAGGCAGAAAGAGCTAGCCTGGAAAGCTGTTGCTCAGCCTCATCTGCCCATGGCACTGCTCGCACAGAGGCACAGAGACTGGGGCTGCTTGCTTGTCTTGTCCCCTCAAACTTCAAACGTAGCTTAGGTGGTCCGTCCCGGGAGCCTCCGGCAGCCCTGCTACGAAAATGCGAACGTCTGCAGATAGCTCGCAGGCAGAAAGAGCTAGCCTGGAAAGCTGTTGCTCAGCCTCATCTGCCCATGGCACTGCTCGCACAGAGGCACAGAGACTGGAGCTGCTTGCTTGTCTTGTCCCCTCAAACTTCAAATGTAGCTTAGGTGGTCCGTGCCAGGCGCCTCCGGCAGCCCTGCTCCGAAAATCCAAACGTCTGCAGATAGCTCGCAGGCAGAAAGAGCTAGCCTGGAAAGCTGTTGCTCAGCCTCATCTGCCCATGGCACTGCTCGCACAGAGGCACAGAGACTGGGGCTGCTTGCTTGTCTTGTCCACTCAAACTTCAAACATAACTTAGGTGGTCCGTGCCGGGCGCCTCCGGGAGCCCTGCTCCGAAAATGCAAACGTCTGCAGATAGCTCGCAGGCAGAAAGAGCTAGCCTGGAAAGCTGTTGCTCAGCCTCATCTGCCCATGGCACTGCTCGCACAGAGGCACAGAGACTGGGGCTGCTTTCTTGTCTTGTCCCCTCAAACTTCAAACGTAGCTTAGGTGGTCCGTCCCGGGAGCCTCCGGCAGCCCTGCTACGAAAATGCGAACGTCTGCAGATAGCTCGCAGGCAGAAAGAGCTAGCCTGGAAAGCTGTTGCTCAGCCTCATCTGCCCATGGCACTGCTCGCACAGAGGCACAGAGACTGGGGCTGCTTGCTTGTTTTGTTCCCTCAAACTTAAAACGTAGCTTAGGTGGTCCGTGCCGGGCACCTCCGGCAGCCCTGCTCTGAAAATGCAAACGTCTGCAGATAGCTCGCAGGCAGAAAGAGCTAGCCTGGAAAGCTGTTGCTCAGCCTTATCTTCCCATGGCACTGCTCGCACAGAGGCACAGAGACTGGGGCTGCTTGCTTGTCTTGTCCCCTCAAACTTCAAACGTAGCTTAGGTGGTCCGTGCCGGGCGCCTCCGGCAGCCCTGCTCCGAAAATCCAAACGTCTGCAGATAGCTCGCAGCCAGAAAGAGCTAGCCTGGAAAGCTGTTGCTCAGCCTCATCTGCCCATGGCACTGCTCGCACAGAGGCACAGAGACTGGGGCTGCTTGCTTGTCTTGTCCCCTCAAACTTCAAACGTAGCTTAGGTGGTCCGTGCCGGGCGCCTCCGGCAGCCCTCCTCCGAAAATCCAAACGTCTGCAGATAGCTCGCAGGCAGAAAGAGCTAGCCTGGAAAGCTGTTGCTCAGCCTCATCTGCCCATGGCACTGCTCGCACAGAGGCACAGAGACTGGGGCTGCTTGCTTGTCTTGTCCCCTCAAACTTCAAACGTAGCTTAGGTGGTCTGTGCCGGGCGCCTCCGGCAGCCCTGCTCTGAAAATGCGAACGTCTGCAGATAGCTCGCAGGCAGAAAGAGCTAGCCTGGAAAGCTGTTGCTCCGCCTCATCTGCCCATGGCACTGCTCGCACAGAGGCACAGAGACTGGGGCTGCTTGCTTGTCTTGTCCCCTCAAACTTCAAACGTAGCTTAGGTGGTCCGTGCCGGGCTCCTCCGGCAGCCCTGCTCCGAAAATGCGAACGTCTGCAGATAGCTCGCAGGCAGAAAGAGCTAGCCTGGAAAGCTGTTGCTCAGCCTCATCTGCCCATGGCACTGCTCGCACAGAGGCACAGAGACTGGGGCTGCTTGCTTGTCTTGCCCCCTCAAACTTCAAACGTAACTTAGGTGGTCCGTGCCGGGCGCCTCCAGCAGCCCTGCTCCGAAAATGCAAACGTCTGCAGATAGCTCGCAGGCAGAAAGAGCTAGCCTGGAAAGCTGTTGCTCAGCCTCATCTGCCCATGGCACTGCTCGCACAGAGGCACAGAGACTGGGGCTGCTTGCTTGTCTTGTCCCCTCAAACTTCAAACGTAGCTTAGGTGGTCCGTGCCAGGCGCCTCCGGCAGCCCTGCTCCGAAAATGCAAACGTCTGCAGATAGCTCGCAGGCAGAAAGAGCTAGCCTGGAAAGCTGTTGCTCAGCCTCATCTGCCCATGGCACTGCTCGCACAGAGGCACAGAGACTGGGGCTGCTTGCTTGTCTTGTCCCCTCAAACTTCAAACGTAGCTTAGGTGGTCTGTGCCGGGCGCCTCCGGCAGCCCTGCTCCGAAAATGCGAACGTGTGCAGATAGCTCGCAGGCAGAAAGAGCTAGCCTGGAAAGCTGTTGCTCAGCCTCATCTGCCCATGGCACTGCTCGCACAGAGGCACAGAGACTGGGGCTGCTTGCTTGTCTTGTCCCCTCAAACTTCAAACGTAGCTTAGGTGGTCCGTGCCGGGCGCCTCCGGCAGCCCTGCTCCGAAAATCCAAACGTCTGCAGATAGCTCGCAGGCAGAAAGAGCTAGCCTGGAAAGCTGTTGCTCAGCCTCATCTGCCCATGGCACTGCTCGCACAGAGGCACAGAGACTGGGGCTGCTTGCTTGTCTTGTCCCCTCAAACTTCAAACGTAGCTTAGGTGGTCTGTGCTGGGCGCCTCCGGCAGCCCTGCTCCGAAAATGCAAACGTCTGCAGATAGCTCGCAGGCAGAAAGAGCTAGCCTGGAAAGCTGTTGCTCAGCCTCATCTGCCCATGGCACTGCTCGCACAGAGGCACAGAGACTGGGGCTGCTTGCTTGTCTTGTCCCCTCAAACTTCAAATGTAGCTTAGGTGGTCCGTGCCAGGCGCCTCCGGCAGCCCTGCTCCGCAAATGCAAACGTCTGCAGATAGCTCGCAGGCAGAAAGAGCTAGCCTGGAAAGCTGTTGCTCAGCCTCATCTGCCCATGGCACTGCTCGCACAGAGGCACAGAGACTGGGGCTGCTTGCTTGTCTTGTCCCCTCAAACTTCAAACGTAGCTTAGGTGGTCCGTGCCGGGCGCCTCCGGCAGCCCTGCTCCGAAAATGCGAACGTCTGCAGATAGCTCGCAGGCAGAAAGAGCTAGCCTGGAAAGCTGTTGCTCAGCCTCATCTGCCCATGGCACTGCTCGCACAGAGGCACAGAGACTGGGGCTGCTTGCTTGTCTTGTCCACTCAAACTTCAAACGTAACTTAGGTGGTCCGTGCCGGGCGCCTCCGGCAGCCCTGCTCCGAAAATGCAAACGTCTGCAGATAGCTCGCAGGCAGAAAGAGCTAGCCTGGAAAGCTGTTGCTCAGCCTCATCTGCCCATGGCACTGCTCGCACAGAGGCACAGAGACTGGGGCTGCTTGCTTGTCTTGTCCCCTCAAACTTCAAACGTAGCTTAGGTGGTCTGTGCCAGGCGCCTCCGGCAGCCCTGCTCCGAAAATCCAAACGTCTGCAGATAACTCGCAGCCAGAAAGAGCTAGCCTGGAAAGCTGTTGCTCAGCCTCATCTGCCCATGGCACTGCTCGCACAGAGGCACAGAGACTGGGGCTGCTTGCTTGTCTTGTCCCCTCAAACTTCAAACGTAGCTTAGGTGGTCCGTGCCGGGAGCCTCCGGCAGCCCTGCTACGAAAATGTGAACGTCTGCAGATAGCTCGCAGGCAGAAAGAGCTAGCCTGGAAAGCTGTTGCTCAGCCTCATCTGCCCATGGCACTGCTCGCACAGAGGCACAGAGACTGGGGCTGCTTGCTTGTCTTGTCCCCTCAAACTTCAAACGTAGCTTAGGTGGTCCGTGCCGGGCGCCTCCGGCAGCCCTGCTCCGAAAATGCGAACGTCTGCAGATAGCTCGCAGCCAGAAAGAGCTAGCCTGGAAAGCTGTTGCTCAGCCTCATCTGCCCATGGCACTGCTCGCACAGAGGCACAGAGACTGGGGCTGCTTGCTTGTCTTGTCCCCTCAAACTTCAAACGTAGCTTAGGTGGTCTGTGCTGGGCGCCTCCGGCAGCCCTGCTCCGAAAATCCAAACGTCTGCAGATAGCTCGCAGGCAGAAAGAGCTAGCCTGGAAAGCTGTTGCTCAGCCTCATCTGCCCATGGCACTGCTCGCACAGAGGCACAGAGACTGGGGCTGCTTGCTTGTCTTGTCCCCTCAAACTTCAAACGTAGCTTAGGTGGTCCGTGCCGGGCGCCTCCGGCAGCCCTGCTCCGAACATGCAAACGTCTGCAGATAGCTCGCAGGCAGAAAGAGCTAGCCTGGAAAGCTGTTGCTCAGCCTCATCTGCCCATGGCACTGCTCGCACAGAGGCACAGAGACTGGGGCTGCTTGCTTGTCTTGTCCCCTCAAACTTCAAACGTAGCTTAGGTGGTCTGTGCCGGGCGCCTCCGGCAGCCCTGCTCCGAAAATGCAAACGTCTGCAGATAGCTCGCAGGCAGAAAGAGCTAGCCTGGAAAGCTGTTGCTCAGCCTCATCTGCCCATGGCACTGCTCGCACAGAGGCACAGAGACTGGGGCTGCTTGCTTGTCTTGCCCCCTCAAACTTCAAACGTAGCTTAGGTGGTCCATACCGGGCGCCTCCAGCAGCCCTGCTCCGAAAATGCAAACGTCTGCAGATAGCTCGCAGGCAGAAAGAGCTAGCCTGGAAAGCTGTTGCTCAGCCTCATCTGCCCATGGCACTGCTCGCACAGAGGCACAGAGACTGGGGCTGCTTGCTTGTCTTGTCCCCTCAAACTTCAAACGTAGCTTAGGTGGTCCGTGCCGGGCGCATCCGGCAGCCCTGCTCCGAAAATGCGAACGTCTGCAGATAGCTCGCAGGCAGAAAGAGCTAGCCTGGAAAGCTGTTGCTCAGCCTCATCTGCCCATGGCACTGCTCGCACAGAGGCACAGAGACTGGAACTGCTTGCTTGTCTTGTCCCCTCAAACTTCAAACGTAGCTTAGGTGGTCCGTGCTAGGCGCCTCCGGCAGCCATGCTGCGAAAATGCAAACGTCTGCAGATAGCTCGCAGGCAGAAAGAGCTAGCCTGGAAAGCTGTTGCTCAGCCTCATCTGCCCATGGCACTGCTCGCACAGAGGCACAGAGACTGGGGCTGCTTGCTTGTCTTGTCCCCTCAAACTTCAAACGTAGCTTAGGTGGTCTGTGCCGGGCACCTCCGGCAGCCCTGCTCCGAAAATGCGAACGTCTGCAGATAGCTCGCAGGCAGAAAGAGCTAGCCTGGAAAGCTGTTGCTCAGCCTCATCTGCCCATGGCACTGCTCGCACAGAGGCACAGAGACTGGGGCTGCTTGCTTGTCTTGTCCCCTCAAACTTCAAACGTAGCTTAGGTGGTCCGTGCCGGGCGCCTCCGGCAGCCCTGCTCCGAAAATGCAAACGTCTGCAGATAGCTCGCAGCCAGAAAGAGCTAGCCTGGAAAGCTGTTGCTCAGCCTCATCTGCCCATGGCACTGCTCGCACAGAGGCACAGAGACTGGGGCTGCTTGCTTGTCTTGTCCCCTCAAACTTCAAACGTAGCTTAGGTGGTCCGTGCCGGGCGCCTCCGGCAGCCCTTCTGCGAAAATGCAAACGTCTGCAGATAGCTCGCAGGCAGAAAGAGCTAGCCTGGAAAGCTGTTGCTCAGCCTCATCTGCCCATGGCACTGCTCGCACAGAGGCACAGAGACTGGGGCTGCTTGCTTGTCTTGTCCCCTCAAACTTCAAATGTAGCTTAGGTGGTCCGTGCCGGGCGCCTCCGGCAGCCCTGCTGCGAAAATGCAAACGTCTGCAGATAGCTCGCAGGCAGAAAGAGCTAGCCTGGAAAGCTGTTGCTCAGCCTCATCTGCCCATGGCACTGCTCGCACAGAGGCACAGAGACTGGGGCTGCTTGCTTGTCTTGTCCCCTCAAACTTCAAATGTAGCTTAGGTGGTCCGTGCCGGGAGCCTCCGGCAGCCCTGCTACGAAAATGCGAACGTCTGCAGATAGCTCGCAGGCAGAAAGAGCTAGCCTGGAAAGCTGTTGCTCAGCCTCATCTGCCCATGGCACTGCTCGCACAGAGGCACAGAGACTGGGGCTGCTTGCTTGTTTTGTTCCCTCAAACTTAAAACGTAGCTTAGGTGGTCCGTGTCGGGCGCCTCCGGCAGCCCTGCTCTGAAAATGCAAACGTCTGCAGATAGCTCGCAGGCAGAAAGAGCTAGCCTGGAAAGCTGTTGCTCAGCCTTATCTTCCCATGGCACTGCTCGCACAGAGGCACAGAGACTGGGGCTGCTTGCTTGTCTTGTCCCCTCAAAATTCAAACGTAGCTTAGGTGGTCCGTGCCGGGCGCCTCCGGCAGCCCTGCTCCGAAAATCCAAACGTCTGCAGATAGCTCGCAGCCAGAAAGAGCTAGCCTGGAAAGCTGTTGCTCAGCCTCATCTGCCCATGGCACTGCTCGCACAGAGGCACAGAGACTGGGGCTGCTTGCTTGTCTGGTCCCCTCAAACTTCAAACGTAGCTTAGGTGGTCTGTGCTGGGCGCATCCGGCAGCCCTGCTCCGAAAATGCAAACGTCTGCAGATAGCTCGCAGGCAGAAAGAGCTAGCCTGGAAAGCTGTTGCTCAGCCTCATCTGCCCATGGCACTGCTCGCACAGAGGCACAGAGACTGGGGCTGCTTGCTTGTCTTGTCCCCTCAAACTTCAAACGTAGCTTAGGTGGTCCGTGCCGGGCGCCTCCGGCAGCCCTGCTCCGAAAATGCAAACGTCTGCAGATAGCTCGCAGGCAGAAAGAGCTAGCCTGGAAAGCTGTTGCTCAGCCTCATCTGCCCATGGCACTGCTCGCACAGAGGCACAGAGACTGGGGCTGCTTGCTTGTCTTGCCCCCTCAAACTTCAAACGTAGCTTAGGTGGTCCGTGCCGGGCGCCTCCGGCAGCCCTGCTCCGAAAATGCAAACGTCTGCAGATAGCTCGCAGGCAGAAAGAGCTAGCCTGGAAAGCTGTTGCTCAGCCTCATCTGCCCATGGCACTGCTCGCACAGAGGCACAGAGACTGGGGCTGCTTGCTTGTCTTGTCCCCTCAAACTTCAAACGTAGCTTAGGTGGTCCGTGCCGGGCGCCTCCGGCAGCCCTGCTCCGAAAATGCGAACGTCTGCAGATAGCTCGCAGGCAGAAAGAGCTAGCCTGGAAAGCTGTTGCTCAGCCTCATCTGCCCATGGCACTGCTCGCACAGAGGCACAGAGACTGGGGCTGCTTGCTTGTCTTGTCCCCTCAAACTTCAAACGTAGCTTAGGTGGTCCGTGCCGGGCGCCTCCGGCAGCCCTTCTGCGAAAATGCAAACGTCTGCAGATAGCTCGCAGGCAGAAAGAGCTAGCCTGGAAAGCTGTTGCTCAGCCTCATCTGCCCATGGCACTGCTCGCACAGAGGCACAGAGACTGGGGCTGCTTGCTTGTCTTGTCCCCTCAAACTTCAAATGTAGCTTAGGTGGTCCGTGCCGGGCGCCTCCGGCAGCCCTGCTGCGAAAATGCAAACGTCTGCAGATAGCTCGCAGGCAGAAAGAGCTAGCCTGGAAAGCTGTTGCTCAGCCTCATCTGCCCATGGCACTGCTCGCACAGAGGCACAGAGACTGGGGCTGCTTGCTTGTCTTGTCCCCTCAAACTTCAAATGTAGCTTAGGTGGTCCGTGCCGGGAGCCTCCGGCAGCCCTGCTACGAAAATGCGAACGTCTGCAGATAGCTCGCAGGCAGAAAGAGCTAGCCTGGAAAGCTGTTGCTCAGCCTCATCTGCCCATGGCACTGCTCGCACAGAGGCACAGAGACTGGGGCTGCTTGCTTGTTTTGTTCCCTCAAACTTAAAACGTAGCTTAGGTGGTCCGTGTCGGGCGCCTCCGGCAGCCCTGCTCTGAAAATGCAAACGTCTGCAGATAGCTCGCAGGCAGAAAGAGCTAGCCTGGAAAGCTGTTGCTCAGCCTTATCTTCCCATGGCACTGCTCGCACAGAGGCACAGAGACTGGGGCTGCTTGCTTGTCTTGTCCCCTCAAAATTCAAACGTAGCTTAGGTGGTCCGTGCCGGGCGCCTCCGGCAGCCCTGCTCCGAAAATCCAAACGTCTGCAGATAGCTCGCAGCCAGAAAGAGCTAGCCTGGAAAGCTGTTGCTCAGCCTCATCTGCCCATGGCACTGCTCGCACAGAGGCACAGAGACTGGGGCTGCTTGCTTGTCTGGTCCCCTCAAACTTCAAACGTAGCTTAGGTGGTCTGTGCTGGGCGCATCCGGCAGCCCTGCTCCGAAAATGCAAACGTCTGCAGATAGCTCGCAGGCAGAAAGAGCTAGCCTGGAAAGCTGTTGCTCAGCCTCATCTGCCCATGGCACTGCTCGCACAGAGGCACAGAGACTGGGGCTGCTTGCTTGTCTTGTCCCCTCAAACTTCAAACGTAGCTTAGGTGGTCCGTGCCGGGCGCCTCCGGCAGCCCTGCTCCGAAAATGCAAACGTCTGCAGATAGCTCGCAGGCAGAAAGAGCTAGCCTGGAAAGCTGTTGCTCAGCCTCATCTGCCCATGGCACTGCTCGCACAGAGGCACAGAGACTGGGGCTGCTTGCTTGTCTTGCCCCCTCAAACTTCAAACGTAGCTTAGGTGGTCCGTGCCGGGCGCCTCCGGCAGCCCTGCTCCGAAAATGCAAACGTCTGCAGATAGCTCGCAGGCAGAAAGAGCTAGCCTGGAAAGCTGTTGCTCAGCCTCATCTGCCCATGGCACTGCTCGCACAGAGGCACAGAGACTGGGGCTGCTTGCTTGTCTTGTCCCCTCAAACTTCAAACGTAGCTTAGGTGGTCCGTGCCGGGCGCCTCCGGCAGCCCTGCTCCGAAAATGCGAACGTCTGCAGATAGCTCGCAGGCAGAAAGAGCTAGCCTGGAAAGCTGTTGCTCAGCCTCATCTGCCCATGGCACTGCTCGCACAGAGGCACAGAGACTGGGGCTGCTTGCTTGTCTTGTCCCCTCAAACTTCAAACGTAGCTTAGGTGGTCCGTGCCGGGCGCCTCCGGCAGCCCTGCTCCGAAAATGCAAACGTCTGCAGATAGCTCGCAGGCAGAAAGAGCTAGCCTGGAAAGCTGTTGCTCAGCCTCATCTGCCCATGGCACTGCTCGCACAGAGGCACAGAGACTGGGGCTGCTTGCTTGTCTTGTCCCCTCAAACTTCAAACGTAGCTTAGGTGGTCTGTGCCGGGCGCCTCCGGCAGCCCTGCTTCAAAAATGCGAACGTCTGCAGGTAGCTCGCAGGCAGAAAGAGCTAGCCTGGAAAGCTGTTGCTCAGCCTCATCTGCCCATGGCACTGCTCGCACAGAGGCACAGAGACTGGGGCTGCTTGCTTGTCTTGCCCCCTCAAACTTCAAATGTAACTTAGGTGGTCCGTGCCGGGTGCATCCGGCAGCCCTGCTCCGAAAATGCAAACGTTTGCAGATAGCTCGCAGGCAGAAAGAGCTAGCCTGGAAAGCTGTTGCTCAGCCTCATCTGCCCATGGCACTGCTCGCACAGAGGCACAGAGACTGGGGCTGCTTGCTTGTCTTGTCTCCTCAAACTTCAAACGTAGCTTAGGTGGTCCGTGCCGGGCGCCTCCGGCAGCCCTGCTCCGAAAATGCAAACGTCTGCAGATAGCTCGCAGGCAGAAAGAGCTAGCCTGGAAAGCTGTTGCTCAGCCTCATCTGCCCATGGCACTGCTCGCACAGAGGCACAGAGATTGGGGCTGCTTGCTTGTCTTGTCCCCTCAAACTTCAAACGTAGCTTAGGTGGTCCGTGCCGGGCGCATCCGGCAGCCCTGCTCCAAAAATGCGAACGTCTGCAGATAGCTCGCAGGCAGAAAGAGCTAGCCTGGAAAGCTGTTGCTCAGCCTCATCTGCCCATGGCACTGCTCGCACAGAGGCACAGAGACTGGAGCTGCTTGCTTGTCTTGTCCCCTCAAACTTCAAACGTAGCTTAGGTGGTCCGTGCCGGGCGCATCCGGCAGCCCTGCTCCGAAAATGCAAACGTCTGCAGATAGCTCGCAGGCAGAAAGAGCTAGCCTGGAAAGCTGTTGCTCAGCCTCATCTGCCCATGGCACTTCTCGCACAGAGGCACAGAGACTGGAGCTGCTTGCTTGTCTTGTCCCCTCAAACTTCAAATGTAGCTTAGGTGGTCCGTGCCAGGCGCCTCCGGCAGCCCTGCTCCGAAAATCCAAACGTCTGCAGATAGCTCGCAGGCAGAAAGAGCTAGCCTGGAAAGCTGTTGCTCAGCCTCATCTGCCCATGGCACTGCTCGCACAGAGGCACAGAGACTGGGGCTGCTTGCTTGTCTTGTCCCCTCAAACTTCAAACGTAGCTTAGGTGGTCCGTGCCGGGCGCCTCCGGCAGCCCTGCTCCGAAAATCCAAACGTCTGCAGATAGCTCGCAGGCAGAAAGAGCTAGCCTGGAAAGCTGTTGCTCAGCCTCATTTGCCCATGGCACTGCTCGCACAGAGGAACAGAGACTGGGGCTGCTTGCTTGTCTTGCCCCCTCAATCTTCAAACGTAGCTTAGGTGGTCCGTGCCGGGCGCCTCCGGCAGCACTGCTCCGAAAATGCAAACGTCTGCAGATAGCTCGCAGGCAGAAAGAGCTAGCCTGGAAAGCTGTTGCTCAGCCTCATCTGCCCATGGCACTGCTCGCACAGAGGCACAGAGACTGGGGCTGCTTGCTTGTCTTCTCCCCTCAAACTTCAAACGTAGCTTAGGTGGTCTGTGCCGGGCGCCTCCGGCAGCCCTGCTCCAAAAATGCGAACGTCTGCAGATAGCTCGCAGGCAGAAAGAGCTAGCCTGGAAAGCTGTTGCTCAGCCTCATCTGCCCATGGCACTGCTCGCACAGAGGCACAGAGACTGGGGCTGCTTGCTTGTTTTGCCCCCTAAAACTTCAAACGTAGCTTAGGTGGTCCGTGCCGGGCGCCTCCGGCAGCCCTGCTCCGAAAATTCGAACGTCTGCAGATAGCTCGCAGGCAGAAAGAGCTAGCCTGGAAAGCTGTTGCTCAGCCTCATCTGCCCATGGCACTGCTCGCACAGAGGCACAGAGACTGGGGCTGCTTGCTTGTCTTGTCCCCTCAAACTTCAAACGTAGCTTAGGTGGTCCGTGCCGGGCGCCTCCGGCAGCCTTGCTCCGAAAAACCAAACGTCTGCAGATAGCTCGCAGGCAGAAAGAGCTAGCCTGGAAAGCTGTTGCTCAGCCTCATCTGCCCATGGCACTGCTCGCACAGAGGCACAGAGACTGGGGCTGCTTGCTTGTCTTTCCCCCTCAAACTTCAAACGTAGCTTAGGTGGTCCGTGACGTGTGCCTCCGGCAGCCCTGCTCCGCAAATGCAAACGTCTGCAGATAGCTCGCAGGCAGAAAGAGCTAGCCTGGAAAGCTGTTGCTCAGCCTCATCTGCCCATGGCACTGCTCGCACAGAGGCACAGAGACTGGGGCTGCTTGCTTGTCTTGCCCCCTCAAACTTCAAACGTAACTTAGGTGGTCCGTGCCGGGCGCCTCCGGCAGCCCTGCTCCGAAAGTGCAAACGTCTGCAGATAGCTCGCAGGCAGAAAGAGCTAGCCTGGAAAGCTGTTGCTCAGCCTCATCTGCCCATGGCACTGCTCGCACAGAGGCACAGAGACTGGGGCTGCTTGCTTGTCTTGTCCCCTCAAACTTCAAACGTAGCTTAGGTGGTCTGTGCCGGGCGCCTCCGGCAGCCCTGCTCCGAAAATGCGAACGTCTGCAGATAGCTCGCAGGCAGAAAGAGCTAGCCTGGAAAGCTGTTGCTCAGCCTCATCTGCCCATGGCACTGCTCGCACAGAGGCACAGAGACTGGGGCTGCTTGCTTGTCTTGTCCCCTCAAACTTCAAACGTAGCTTAGGTGGTCCGTGCCGGGCGCCTCCGGCAGCCCTGCTCCGAAAATGCAAACGTCTGCAGATAGCTCGCAGGCAGAAAGAGCTAGCCTGGAAAGCTGTTGCTCAGCCTCATCTGCCCATGGCACTGCTCGCACAGAGGCACAGAGACTGGGGCTGCTTGCTTGTCTTGTCCCCTCAAACTTCAAACGTAGCTTAGGTGGTCCGTGCCGGGCGCCTCCGGCAGCCCTGCTCCGAAAATGCAAACGTCTGCAGATAGCTCGCAGGCAGAAAGAGCTAGCCTGGAAAGCTGTTGCTCAGCCTCATCTGCCCATGGCACTGCTCGCACAGAGGCACAGAGACTGGGGCTGCTTGCTTGTCTTGTCCCCTCAAACTTCAAACGTAGCTTAGGTGGTCCGTGCCGGGCGCCTCCGGCAGCCCTGCTGCGAAAATGCAAACGTCTGCAGATAGCTCGCAGGCAGAAAGAGCTAGCCTGGAAAGCTGTTGCTCAGCCTCATCTGCCCATGGCACTGCTCGCACAGAGGCACAGAGACTGGGGCTGCTTGCTTGTCTTGTCCCCTCAAACTTCAAACGTAGCTTAGGTGGTCTGTGCCGGGCGCCTCCGGCAGCCCTGCTTCAAAAATGCGAACGTCTGCAGGTAGCTCGCAGGCAGAAAGAGCTAGCCTGGAAAGCTGTTGCTCAGCCTCATCTGCCCATGGCACTGCTCGCACAGAGGCACAGAGACTGGGGCTGCTTGCTTGTCTTGCCCCCTCAAACTTCAAATGTAACTTAGGTGGTCCGTGCCGGGTGCATCCGGCAGCCCTGCTCCGAAAATGCAAACGTTTGCAGATAGCTCGCAGGCAGAAAGAGCTAGCCTGGAAAGCTGTTGCTCAGCCTCATCTGCCCATGGCACTGCTCGCACAGAGGCACAGAGACTGGGGCTGCTTGCTTGTCTTGTCCCCTCAAACTTCAAACGTAGCTTAGGTGGTCCGTGCCGGGCGCCTCCGGCAGCCCTGCTGCGAAAATGCAAACGTCTGCAGATAGCTCGCAGGCAGAAAGAGCTAGCCTGGAAAGCTGTTGCTCAGCCTCATCTGCCCATGGCACTGCTCGCACAGAGGCACAGAGATTGGGGCTGCTTGCTTGTCTTGTCCCCTCAAACTTCAAACGTAGCTTAGGTGGTCCGTGCCGGGCGCATCCGGCAGCCCTGCTCCGAAAATGCGAACGTCTGCAGATAGCTCGCAGGCAGAAAGAGCTAGCCTGGAAAGCTGTTGCTCAGCCTCATCTGCCCATGGCACTGCTCGCACAGAGGCACAGAGACTGGAGCTGCTTGCTTGTCTTGTCCCCTCAAACTTCAAACGTAGCTTAGGTGGTCCGTGCCGGGCGCCTCCGGCAGCCCTGCTCCGAAAATGCGAACGTCTGCAGATAGCTCGCAGGCAGAAAGAGCTAGCCTGGAAAGCTGTTGCTCAGCCTCATCTGCCCATGGCACTGCTCGCACAGAGGCACAGAGACTGGGGCTGCTTGCTTGTCTTGTCCCCTCAAACTTCAAACGTAGCTTAGGTGGTCCGTGCCGGGCGCCTCCGGCAGCCCTGCTCCGAAAATCCAAACGTCTGCAGATAGCTCGCAGGCAGAAAGAGCTAGCCTGGAAAGCTGTTGCTCAGCCTCATCTGCCCATGGCACTGCTCGCACAGAGGCACAGAGACTGGAGCTGCTTGCTTGTCTTGTCCCCTCAAACTTCAAATGTAGCTTAGGTGGTCCGTGCCAGGCGCCTCCGGCAGCCCTGCTCCGAAAATCCAAACGTCTGCAGATAGCTCGCAGGCAGAAAGAGCTAGCCTGGAAAGCTGTTGCTCAGCCTCATCTGCCCATGGCACTGCTCGCACAGAGGCACAGAGACTGGGGCTGCTTGCTTGTCTTGTCCCCTCAAACTTCAAACGTAGCTTAGGTGGTCCGTGCCAGGCGCCTCCGGCAGCCCTGCTCCGAAAATGCGAACGTCTGCAGATAGCTCGCAGGCAGAAAGAGCTAGCCTGGAAAGCTGTTGCTCAGCCTCATCTGCCCATGGCACTGCTCGCACAGAGGCACAGAGACTGGGGCTGCTTGCTTGTCTTGTCCCCTCAAACTTCAAACGTAACTTAGGTGGTCTGTGCCGGGCGCCTCCGGCAGCCCTGCTCCGAAAATCCAAACGTCTGCAGATAGCTCGCAGGCAGAAAGAGCTAGCCTGGAAAGCTGTTGCTCAGCCTCATCTGCCCATGGCACTGCTCGCACAGAGGAACAGAGACTGGGGCTGCTTGCTTGTCTTGCCCCCTCAATCTTCAAACGTAGCTTAGGTGGTCCGTGCCAGGCGCCTCCGGCAGCCCTGCTGCGAAAATGCAAACGTCTGCAGATAGCTCGCAGGCAGAAAGAGCTAGCCTGGAAAGCTGTTGCTCAGCCTCATCTGCCCATGGCACTGCTCGCACAGAGGCACAGAGACTGGGGCTGCTTGCTTGTCTTCTCCCCTCAAACTTCAAACGTAGCTTAGGTGGTCCGTGCCGGGCGCCTCCGGCAGCCCTCCTCCAAAAATGCGAACGTCTGCAGATAGCTCGCAGGCAGAAAGAGCTAGCCTGGAAAGCTGTTGCTCAGCCTCATCTGCCCATGGCACTGCTCGCACAGAGGCACAGAGACTGGGGCTGCTTGCTTGTTTTGCCCCCTAAAACTTCAAACGTAGCTTAGGTGGTCCGTGCCGGGCGCCTCCGGCAGCCCTGCTCCGAAAATTCGAACGTCTGCAGATAGCTCGCAGGCAGAAAGAGCTAGCCTGGAAAGCTGTTGCTCAGCCTCATCTGCCCATGGCACTGCTCGCACAGAGGCACAGAGACTGGGGCTGTTTGCTTGTCTTGTCCCCTCAAACTTCAAACGTAGCTTAGGTGGTCCGTGCCGGGCGCCTCCGGCAGCCTTGCTCCGAAAAACCAAACGTCTGCAGATAGCTCGCAGGCAGAAAGAGCTAGCCTGGAAAGCTGTTGCTCAGCCTCATCTGCCCATGGCACTGCTCGCACAGAGGCACAGAGACTGGGGCTGCTTGCTTGTCTTTCCCCCTCAAACTTCAAACGTAGCTTAGGTGGTCCGTGACGTGTGCCTCCGGCAGCCCTGCTCCGAAAATGCAAACGTCTGCAGATAGCTCGCAGGCAGAAAGAGCTAGCCTGGAAAGCTGTTGCTCAGCCTCATCTGCCCATGGCACTGCTCGCACAGAGGCACAGAGACTGGGGCTGCTTGCTTGTCTTGTCCCCTCAAACTTCAAACGTAGCTTAGGTGGTCTGTGCCGGGCGCCTCCGGCAGCCCTGCTCCGAAAATGCGAACGTCTGCAGATAGCTCGCAGGCAGAAAGAGCTAGCCTGGAAAGCTGTTGCTCAGCCTCATCTGCCCATGGCACTGCTCGCACAGAGGCACAGAGACTGGGGCTGCTTGCTTGTCTTGTCCCCTCAAACTTCAAACGTAGCTTAGGTGGTCCGTGCCGGGCGCCTCCGGCAGCCCTGCTCCGAAAATGCAAACGTCTGCAGATAGCTCGCAGGCAGAAAGAGCTAGCCTGGAAAGCTGTTGCTCAGCCTCATCTGCCCATGGCACTGCTCGCACAGAGGCACAGAGACTGGGGCTGCTTGCTTGTCTTGTCCCCTCAAACTTCAAACGTAGCTTAGGTGGTCCGTGCCGGGCGCCTCCGGCAGCCCTGCTCCGAAAATGCAAACGTCTGCAGATAGCTCGCAGGCAGAAAGAGCTAGCCTGGAAAGCTGTTGCTCAGCCTCATCTGCCCATGGCACTGCTCGCACAGAGGCACAGAGACTGGGGCTGCTTGCTTGTCTTGTCCCCTCAAACTTCAAACGTAGCTTAGGTGGTCCGTGCCGGGCGCCTCCGGCAGCCCTGCTGCGAAAATGCAAACGTCTGCAGATAGCTCGCAGGCAGAAAGAGCTAGCCTGGAAAGCTGTTGCTCAGCCTCATCTGCCCATGGCACTGCTCGCACAGAGGCACAGAGATTGGGGCTGCTTGCTTGTCTTGTCCCCTCAAACTTCAAACGTAGCTTAGGTGGTCCGTGCCGGGCGCATCCGGCAGCCCTGCTCCGAAAATGCAAACGTCTGCAGATAGCTCGCAGGCAGAAAGAGCTAGCCTGGAAAGCTGTTGCTCAGCCTCATCTGCCCATGGCACTGCTCGCACAGAGGCACAGAGACTGGGGCTGCTTGCTTGTCTTGTCCCCTCAAACTTCAAACGTAGCTTAGGTGGTCCGTGCCGGGCACCTCCGGCAGCCCTGCTCCGAAAATGCGAACGTCTGCAGATAGCTCGCAGGCAGAAAGAGCTAGCCTGGAAAGCTGTTGCTCAGCCTCATCTGCCCATGGCACTGCTCGCACAGAGGCACAGAGACTGGGGCTGCTTGCTTGTCTTGCCCCCTCAAACTTCAAACGTAGCTTAGGTGGTCCGTGCCGGGCGCCTCCGGCAGCCCTGCTCCGAAAATGCAAACGTCTGCAGATAGCTCGCAGGCAGAAAGAGCTAGCCTGGAAAGCTGTTGCTCAGCCTCATCTGCCCATGGCACTGCTCGCACAGAGGCACAGAGACTGGGGCTGCTTGCTTGTCTTGTCCCCTCAAACTTCAAACGTAGCTTAGGTGGTCCGTGCCAGGCGCCTCCGGCAGCCCTGCTCCTAAAATCCAAACGTCTGCAGATAACTCGCAGCCAGAAAGAGCTAGCCTGGAAAGCTGTTGCTCAGCCTCATCTGCCCATGGCACTGCTCGCACAGAGGCACAGACACTGGGGCTGCTTGCTTGTCTTGTCCCCTCAAACTTCAAACGTAGCTTAGGTGGTCCGTGCCGGGAGCCTCCGGCAGCCCTGCTACGAAAATGCGAACGTCTGCAGATAGCTCGCAGGCAGAAAGAGCTAGCCTGGAAAGCTGTTGCTCAGCCTCATCTGCCCATGGCACTGCTCGCACAGAGGCACAGAGACTGGAACTGCTTGCTTGTCTTGTCCCCTCAAACTTCAAACGTAGCTTAGGTGGTCCGTGCCAGGCGCCTCCGGCAGCCCTGCTCCGAAAATCCAAACGTCTGCAGATAGCTCGCAGGCAGAAAGAGCTAGCCTGGAAAGCGGTTGCTCAGCCTCATCTGCCCATGGCACTGCTCGCACAGAGGCACAGAGACTGGGGCTGCTTGCTTGTCTTGTCCCCTCAAACTTCAAACGTAGCTTAGGTGGTCTGTGCCGGGCGCCTCCGGCAGCCCTGCTCCGAAAATGCGAACGTCTGCAGATAGCTCGCAGGCAGAAAGAGCTAGCCTGGAAAGCTGTTGCTCAGCCTCATCTGCCCATGGCACTGCTCGCACAGAGGCACAGAGACTGGGGCTGCTTGCTTGTCTTGTCCCCTCAAACTTCAAACGTAGCTTAGGTGGTCCGTGCCGGGCGCCTCCGGCAGCCCTGCTCCGAAAATGCAAACGTCTGCAGATAGCTCGCAGGCAGAAAGAGCTAGCCTGGAAAGCTGTTGCTCAGCCTCATCTGCCCATGGCACTGCTCGCACAGAGGCACAGAGACTGGGGCTGCTTGCTTGTCTTGCCCCCTCAAACTTCAAACGTAGCTTAGGTGGTCCGTGCCGGGCGCCTCCGGCAGCCCTGCTGCGAAAATGCAAACGTCTACAGATAGCTCGCAGGCAGAAAGAGCTAGCCTGGAAAGCTGTTGCTCAGCCTCATCTTCCCATGGCACTGCTCGCACAGAGGCACAGAGACTGGGGCTGCTTGCTTGTCTTGTCCCCTCAAACTTCAAACGTAGCTTAGGTGGTCTGTGCCGGGCGCCTCCGGCAGCCCTGCTTCAAAAATGCGAACGTCTGCAGATAGCTCGCAGGCAGAAAGAGCTAGCCTGGAAAGCTGTTGCTCAGCCTCATCTGCCCATGGCACTGCTCGCACAGAGGCACAGAGACTGGGGCTGCTTGCTTGTTTTGCCCCCTCAAACTTCAAACGTAGCTTAGGTGGTCCGTGCCGGGCGCCTCCGGCAGCCCTGCTCCGAAAATTCGAACGTCTACAGATAGCTCGCAGGCAGAAAGAGCTAGCCTGGAAAGCTGTTGCTCAGCCTCATCTGCCCATGGCACTGCTCGCACAGAGGCACAGAGACTGGGGCTGCTTGCTTGTCTTGCCCCCTCAAACTTCAAATGTAACTTAGGTGGTCCGTGCCGGGTGCATCCGGCAGCCCTGCTCCGAAAATGCAAACGTTTGCAGATAGCTCGCAGGCAGAAAGAGCTAGCCTGGAAAGCTGTTGCTCAGCCTCATCTGCCCATGGCACTGCTCGCACAGAGGCACAGAGACTGGGGCTGCTTGCTTGTCTTGTCCCCTCAAACTTCAAACGTAGCTTAGGTGGTCCGTGCCGGGCGCCTCCGGCAGCCCTGCTCCGAAAATGCAAACGTCTGCAGATAGCTCGCAGGCAGAAAGAGCTAGCCTGGAAAGCTGTTGCTCAGCCTCATCTGCCCATGGCACTGCTCGCACAGAGGCACAGAGATTGGGGCTGCTTGCTTGTCTTGTCCCCTCAAACTTCAAACGTAGCTTAGGTGGTCCGTGCCGGGCGCATCCGGCAGCCCTGCTCCGAAAATGCGAACGTCTGCAGATAGCTCGCAGGCAGAAAGAGCTAGCCTGGAAAGCTGTTGCTCAGCCTCATCTGCCCATGGCACTGCTCGCACAGAGGCACAGAGACTGGGGCTGCTTGCTTGTCTTGTCCCCTCAAACTTCAAACGTAGCTTAGGTGGTCTGTGCCGGGCGCCTCCGGCAGCCCTGCTCCGAAAATGCGAACGTCTGCAGATAGCTCGCAGGCAGAAAGAGCTAGCCTGGAAAGCTGTTCCTCAGCCTCATCTGCCCATGGCACTGCTCGCACAGAGGCACAGAGACTGGGGCTGCTTGCTTGTCTTGTCCCCTCAAACTTCAAACGTAGCTTAGGTGGTCCGTGCCGGGCGCCTCCGGCAGCCCTGCTCCGAAAATCCAAACGTCTGCAGATAGCTCGCAGGCAGAAAGAGCTAGCCTGGAAAGCTGTTGCTCAGCCTCATCTGCCCATGGCACTGCTCGCACAGAGGCACAGAGACTGGGGCTGCTTGCTTGTCTTGCCCCCTCAATCTTCAAACGTAGCTTAGGTGGTCCGTGCCGGGCGCCTCCGGCAGCCCTGCTGCGAAAATGCAAACGTCTGCAGATAGCTCGCAGGCAGAAAGAGCTAGCCTGGAAAGCTGTTGCTCAGCCTCATCTGCCCATGGCACTGCTCGCACAGAGGCACAGAGACTGGGGCTGCTTGCTTGTCTTGTCCCCTCAAACTTCAAACGTAGCTTAGGTGGTCTGTGCCGGGCGCCTCCGGCAGCCCTGCTCCAAAAATGCGAACGTCTGCAGATAGCTCGCAGGCAGAAAGAGCTAGCCTGGAAAGCTGTTGCTCAGCCTCATCTGCCCATGGCACTGCTCGCACAGAGGCACAGAGACTGGGGCTGCTTGCTTGTTTTGCCCCCTAAAACTTCAAACGTAGCTTAGGTGGTCCGTGCCGGGCGCCTCCGGCAGCCCTTCTCCGAAAATTCGAACGTCTGCAGATAGCTCGCAGGCAGAAAGAGCTAGCCTGGAAAGCTGTTGCTCAGCCTCATCTGCCCATGGCACTGCTCGCACAGAGGCACAGAGACTGGGGCTGCTTGCTTGTCTTGCCCTCTCAAACTTCAAAGGTATCTTAGGTGGTCCGTGCCGGGCGCCTCCGGCAGCCTTGCTCCGAAAAACCAAACGTCTGCAGATAGCTCGCAGGCAGAAAGAGCTAGCCTGGAAAGCTGTTGCTCAGCCTCATCTGCCCATGGCACTGCTCGCACAGAGGCACAGAGACTGGAGCTGCTTGCTTGTCTTGCCCCCTCAAACTTCAAACGTAGCTTAGGTGGTCCGTGACGTGTGCCTCCGGCAGCCCTGCTCCGCAAATGCAAACGTCTGCAGATAGCTCGCAGGCAGAAAGAGCTAGCCTGGAAAGCTGTTGCTCAGCCTCATCTGCCCATGGCACTGCTCGCACAGAGGCACAGAGACTGGGGCTGCTTGCTTGTTTTGCTCCCTCAAACTTAAAATGTAGCTTAGGTGGTCCGTGCCGGGCGCATCCGGCAGCCATGCTCCGAAAATGCAAACGTCTGCAAGTAGCTTGCAGGCAGAAAGAGCTAGCCTGGAAAGCTGTTGCTCAGCCTCATCTGCCCATGGCACTGCTCGCACAGAGGCACAGAGACTGGGGCTGCTTGCTTGTCTTGTCCCCTCAAACTTCAAACGTAGCTTAGGTGGTCCGTGCCGCGCGCCTCCGGCAGCCCTGCTCCGAAAATGCAAACGTCTGCAGATAGCTCGCAGGCAGAAAGATCTAGCCTGGAAAGCTGTTGCTCAGCCTCATCTGCCCATGGCACTGCTCCCACAGAGGCACAGAGACTGGAGCTGCTTGCTTGTCTTGTCCCCTCAAACTTCAAACGTAGCTTAGGTGGTCCGTGCCAGGCGCCTCCGGCAGCCCTGCTCCGAAAATCCAAACGTCTGCAGATAGCTCGCAGGCAGAAAGAGCTAGCCTGGAAAGCTGTTGCTCAGCCTCATCTGCCCATGGCACTGCTCGCACAGAGGCACAGAGACTGGGGCTGCTTGCTTGTCTTGTCCCCTCAACCTTCAAACGTAGCTTAGGTGGTCCGTGCCGGGAGCCTCCGGCAGCCCTGCTCCAAAAATGCGAACGTCTGCAGATAGCTCGCAGGCAGAAAGAGCTAGCCTGGAAAGCTGTTGCTCAGCCTCATCTGACCATGGCACTGCTCGCACAGAGGCACAGAGACTGGGGCTGCTTGCTTGTTTTGCCCCCTCAAACTTCAAACGTAGCTTAGGTGGTCCGTGCCGGGCGCCTCCGGCAGCCCTGCTCTGAAAATGCAAACGTCTGCAGATAGCTCGCAGGCAGAAAGAGCTAGCCTAGAAAGCTGTTGCTGAGCCTCATCTGCCCATGGCACTGCTCGCACAGAGGCACAGAGACTGGGGCTGCTTGCTTGTCTTGTCCCCTCAAACTTCAAACGTAGCTTAGGTGGTCCGTGCCGGGCGCCTCCGGCAGCCCTGCTCCGAAAATCCAAACGTCTGCAGATAGCTCGCAGGCAGAAAAAGCTAGCCTGGAAAGCTGTTGCTCAGCCTCATCTGCCCATGGCACTGCTCGCACAGAGGCACAGAGACTGGGGCTGCTTGCTTGTCTTGTCCCCTCAAACTTCAAACGTAGCTTAGGTGGTCTGTGCTGGGCGCCTCCGGCAGCCCTGCTCCGCAAATGCAAACGTCTGCAGATAGCTCGCAGGTAGAAAGAGCTAGCCTGGAAAGCTGTTGCTCAGCCTCATCTGCCCATGGCACTGCTCGCACAGAGGCACAGAGACTGGGGCTGCTTGCTTGTCTTGCCCCCTCAAACTTCAAACGTAGCTTAGGTGGTCCGTGCCGGGCGCCTCCGGCAGCCCTGCTCTGAAAATGCAAACGTCTGCAGATAGCTCGCAGGCAGAAAGAGCTAGCCTAGAAAGCTGTTGCTGAGCCTCATCTGCCCATGGCACTGCTCGCACAGAGGCACAGAGACTGGGGCTGCTTGCTTGTCTTGTCCCCTCAAACTTCAAACGTAGCTTAGGTGGTCCGTGCCGGGCGCCTCCGGCAGCCCTGCTCCGAAAATCCAAACGTCTGCAGATAGCTCGCAGGCAGAAAAAGCTAGCCTGGAAAGCTGTTGCTCAGCCTCATCTGCCCATGGCACTGCTCGCACAGAGGCACAGAGACTGGGGCTGCTTGCTTGTCTTGTCCCCTCAAACTTCAAACGTAGCTTAGGTGGTCTGTGCTGGGCGCCTCCGGCAGCCCTGCTCCGCAAATGCAAACGTCTGCAGATAGCTCGCAGGTAGAAAGAGCTAGCCTGGAAAGCTGTTGCTCAGCCTCATCTGCCCATGGCACTGCTCGCACAGAGGCACAGAGACTGGGGCTGCTTGCTTGTCTTGCCCCCTCAAACTTCAAACGTAGCTTAGGTGGTCCGTGCCGGGCGCCTCCGGCAGCCCTGCTCCGAAAATGCAAACGTCTGCAGATAGCTCGCAGGCAGAAAGAGCTAGCCTGGAAAGCTGTTGCTCAGCCTCATCTGCCCATGGCACTGCTCGCACAGAGGCACAGAGACTGGGGCTGCTTGCTTGTCTTGTCCCCTCAAACTTCAAACGTAGCTTAGGTGGTCCGTGCCGGGCGCCTCCGGCAGCCCTGCTCCAAAAATGCAAACGTCTGCAGATAGCTCGCAGGCAGAAAGAGCTAGCCTGGAAAGCTGTTGCTCAGCCTCATCTGCCCATGGCACTGCTCGCACAGAGGCACAGAGACTGGGGCTGCTTGCTTGTCTTGTCCCCTCAAACTTCAAACGTAGCTTAGGTGGTCCGTGCCGGGCGCCTCCGGCAGCCCTGCTCCGAAAATCCAAACGTCTGCAGATAGCTCGCAGGCAGAAAGAGCTAGCCTGGAAAGCTGTTGCTCAGCCTCATCTGCCCATGGCACTGCTCGCACAGAGGCACAGAGACTGGGGCTGCTTGCTTGTCTTGCCCCCTCAAATTTCAAACGTAGCTTAGGTGGTCCGTGCCGGGCGCCTCCGGCAGCCCTGCTCCGAAAATGCAAACGTCTGCAGATAGCTCGCAGGCAGAAAGAGCTAGCCTGGAAAGCTCTTGCTCAGCCTCATCTGCCCATGGCACTGCTCGCACAGAGGCACAGAGACTGGGGCTGCTTGCTTGTCTTGTCCCCTCAAACTTCAAACGTAGCTTAGGTGGTCCGTGCCGGGCGCCTCCGGCAGCCCTGCTCCAAAAGTGCGAACGTCTGCAGATAGCTCGCAGGCAGAAAGAGCTAGCCTGGAAAGCTGTTGCTCAGCCTCATCTGCCCATGGCACTGCTCGCACAGAGGCACAGAGACTGGGGCTGCTTGCGTGTCTTGTCCCCTCAAACTTCAAACGTAGCTTAGGTGGTCCGTGCCGGGCGCCTCCGGCAGCCCTGCTCCGAAAATGCAAACGTCTGCAGATAGCTCGCAGGCAGAAAGAGCTAGCCTGGAAAGCTGTTGCTCAGCCTCATCTGCCCATGGCACTGCTCGCACAGAGGCACAGAGACTGGAGCTGCTTGCTTGTCTTGTCCCCTCAAACTTCAAACGTAGCTTAGGTGGTCCGTGCCGGGCGCCTCCGGCATCCCTGCTCCAAAAATTCGAACGTCTGCAGATAGCTCGCAGGCAGAAAGAGCTAGCCTGGAAAGCTGTTGCTCAGCCTCATCTGCCCATGGCACTGCTCGCACAGAGGCACAGAGACTGGGGCTGCTTGCTTGTCTTGTCCCCTCAAACTTCAAACGTAGCTTAGGTGGTCCGTGCCGGGCGCCTCCGGCAGCCCTGCTCCGAAAATGCGAACGTCTGCAGATAGCTCGCAGGCAGAAAGAGCTAGCCTGGAAAGCTGTTGCTCAGCCTCATCTGCCCATGGCACTGCTCGCACAGAGGCACAGAGACTGGGGCTGCTTGCTTGTCTTGTCCCCTCAAACTTCAAACGTAGCTTAGGTGGTCCGTGCCGGGCGCCTCCGGCAGCCCTGCTCCGAAAATCCAAACGTCTGCAGATAGCTCGCAGGCAGAAAGAGCTAGCCTGGAAAGCTGTTGCTCAGCCTCATCTGCCCATGGCACTGCTCGCACAGAGGCACAGAGACTGGGGCTGCTTGCTTGTCTTGTCCCCTCAAACTTCAAACGTAGCTTAGGTGGTCCGTGCCGGGCGCCTCCGGCAGCCCTGCTCCGAAAATGCAAACGTCTGCAGATAGCTCGCAGGCAGAAAGAGCTAGCCTGGAAAGCTGTTGCTCAGCCTCATCTGCCCATGGCACTGCTCGCACAGAGGCACAGAGACTGGGGCTGCTTGCTTGTCTTGCCCCCTCAAACTTCAAACGTAGCTTAGGTGGTCCGTGCCGGGCGCATCCGGCAGCCCTGCTCCGAAAATGCAAACGTCTGCAGATAGCTCGCAGGCAGAAAGAGCTAGCCTGGAAAGCTCTTGCTCAGCCTCATCTGCCCATGGCACTGCTCGCACAGAGGCACAGAGACTGGGGCTGCTTGCTTGTCTTGTCCCCTCAAACTTCAAACGTAGCTTAGGTGGTCTGTGCCGGGCGCCTCCGGCAGCCCTGCTCCGAAAATGCGAACGTCTGCAGATAGCTCGCAGGCAGAAAGAGCTAGCCTGGAAAGCTGTTGCTCAGCCTCATCTGCCCATGGCACTGCTCGCACAGAGGCACAGAGACTGGGGCTGCTTGCTTGTCTTGTCCCCTCAAACTTCAAACGTAGCTTAGGTGGTCCGTGCCGGGCGCCTCCGGCAGCCCTGCTCCGAAAATGCGAACGTCTGCAGATAGCTCGCAGGCAGAAAGAGCTAGCCTGGAAAGCTGTTGCTCAGCCTCATCTGCCCATGGCACTGCTCGCACAGAGGCACAGAGACTGGGGCTGCTTGCTTGTCTTGTCCCCTCAAACTTCAAACGTAACTTAGGTGGTCCGTGCCGGGCGCCTCCGGCAGCCCTGCTCCGAAAACGCGAACGTCTGCAGATAGCTCGCAGGCAGAAAGAGCTAGCCTGGAAAGCTGTTGCTCAGCCTCATCTGCCCATGGCACTGCTCGCACAGAGGCACAGAGACTGGAGCTGCTTGCTTGTCTTGTCCCGTCAAACTTCAAACGTAGCTTAGGTGGTCCGTGCCGGGCGCCTCCAGCAGCCCTGCTCCAAAAATGCGAACGTCTGCAGATAGCTCGCAGGCAGAAAGAGCTAGCCTGGAAAGCTGTTGCTCAGCCTCATCTGCCCATGGCACTGCTCGCACAGAGGCACAGAGACTGGGGCTGCTTTCTTGTCTTGGCCCCTCAAACTTCAAACGTAGCTTAGGTGGTCCATGCCGGGCGCCTCCGGCAGCCCTGCTCCGAAAATGCAAACGTCTGCAGATAGCTCACAGGCAGAAAGAGCTAGCCTGGAAAGCTGTTGCTCAGCCTCATCTGCCCATGGCACTGCTCGCACAGAGGCACAGAGACTGGGGCTGCTTGCTTGTCTTGTCCCCTCAAACTTCAAATGTAGCTTAGGTGGTCCGTGCCGGGCGCATCCGGCAGCCCTGCTCCGAAAATTCGAACGTCTGCAGATAGCTCGCAGGCAGAAAGAGCTAGCCTGGAAAGCTGTTGCTCAGCCTCATCTGCCCATGGCACTGCTCGCACAGAGGCACAGAGACTGGAGATGCTTGCTTGTCTTGTCCCCTCAAACTTCAAACGTAGCTTAGGTGGTCCGTGCCGGGCGCCTCCGGCAGCCCTGCTCCGAAAATGCAAACGTCTGCAGATAGCTCGCAGCCAGAAAGAGCTAGCCTGGAAAGCTCTTGCTCAGCCTCATCTGCCCATGGCACTGCTCGCACAGAGGCACAGAGACTGGGGCTGCTTGCTTGTCTTGTCCCCTCAAACTTCAAATGTAGCTTAGGTGGTCCGTGCCGGGCGCATCCGGCAGCCCTGCTCCGAAAATGCGAACGTCTGCAGATAGCTCGCAGGCAGAAAGAGCTAGCCTGGAAAGCTGTTGCTCAGCCTCATCTGCCCATGGCACTGCTCGCACAGAGGCACAGAGACTGGGGCTGCTTGCTTGTCTTGCCCCCTCAAACTTCAAACGTAACTTAGGTGGTCCGTGCCGGGCGCCTCCGGCAGCCCTGCTCCGAAAATGCGAACGTCTGCAGATAGCTCGCAGGCAGAAAGAGCTAGCCTGGAAAGCTGTTGCTCAGCCTCATCTGCCCATGGCACTGCTCGCACAGAGGCACAGAGACTGGGGCTGCTTGCTTGTCTTGTCCCCTCAAACTTCAAACGTAGCTTAGGTGGTCCGTGCCGGGCGCCTCCGGCAGCCCTGCTCCAAAAATGCGAACGTCTGCAGATAGCTCGCAGGCAGAAAGAGCTAGCCTGGAAAGCTGTTGCTCCGCCTCATCTGCCCATGGCACTGCTCGCACAGAGGCACAGAGACTGGGGCTGCTTGCTTCTCTTGTCCCCTCAAACTTCAAACGTAGCTTAGGTGGTCCGTGCCGGGCGCATCCGGCAGCCCTGCTCCGAAAATTCGAACGTCTGCAGATAGCTCGCAGGCAGAAAGAGCTAGCCTGGAAAGCTGTTGCTCAGCCTCATCTGCCCATGGCAGTGCTCGCACAGAGGCACAGAGACTGGGGCTGCTTGCTTGTCTTGTCCCCTCAAACTTCAAACGTAGCTTAGGTGGTCCGTGCCGGGCGCCTCCGGCAGCCCTGCTCCGAAAAACCAAACGTCTGCAGATAGCTCGCAGGCAGAAAGAGCTAGCCTGGAAAGCTGTTGCTCAGCCTCATCTGCCCACGGCACTGCTCGCACAGAGGCACAGAGACTGGGGCTGCTTGCTTGTCTTGTCCCCTCAAACTTCAAACGTAGGTTTGGTGGTTCGTGCCGGGCGCCTCCGGCAGCCCTGCTCCAAAAATCCAAACGTCTGCAGATAGCTCGCAGGCAGAAAGAGCTAGCCTGGAAAGCTGTTGCTCAGCCTCATCTGCCCATTTCACTGCTCGCACAGAGGCACAGAGACTGGGGCTGCTTGCTTGTTTTGCACCCTCAAACTTCAAACGTAGCTTAGGTGGTCCGTGCCGGGCGCATCCGGCAGCCCTGCTCCGAAAATTCGAACGTCTGCAGATAGCTCGCAGGCAGAAAGAGCTAGCCTGGAAAGCTGTTGCTCAGCCTCATCTGCCCATGGCACTGCTCGCACAGAGGCACAGAGACTGGAGCTGCTTTCTTGTCTTGGCCCCTCAAACTTCAAACGTAGCTTAGGTGGTCCGTGCCGGGCGCCTCCGGCAGCCCTGCTCCGAAAATGCAAACGTCTGCAGATAGCTCGCAGGCAGAAAGAGCTAGCCTGGAAAGCTGTTGCTCAGCCTCATCTGCCCATGGCACTGCTCGCACAGAGGCACAGAGACTGGGGCTGCTTGCTTGTCTTGTCCCCTCAAACTTCAAATGTAGCTTAGGTGGTCCGTGCCGGGCGCATCCGGCAGCCCTGCTCCGAAAATGCGAACGTCTGCAGATAGCTCGCAGGCAGAAAGAGCTAGCCTGGAAAGCTGTTGCTCAGCCTCATCTGCCCATGGCACTGCTCGCACAGAGGCACAGAGACTGGGGCTGCTTGCTTGTCTTGCCCCCTCAAACTTCAAACGTAGCTTAGGTGGTCCGTGCCGGGCGCCTCCGGCAGCCCTGCTCCGAAAATGCAAACATCTGCAGATAGCTCGCAGCCAGAAAGAGCTAGCCTGGAAAGCTGTTGCTCAGCCTCATCTGCCCATGGCACTGCTCGCACAGAGGCACAGAGACTGGGGCTGCTTGCTTGTCTTGCCCCCTCAAACTTCAAACGTAACTTAGGTGGTCCGTGCCGGGCGCCTCCGGCAGCCCTGCTCCGAAAATGCGAACGTCTGCAGATAGCTCGCAGGCAGAAAGAGCTAGCCTGGAAAGCGGTTGCTCAGCCTCATCTGCCCATGGCACTGCTCGCACAGAGGCACAGAGACTGGAGCTGCTTGCTTGTCTTGTCCCCTCAAACTTCAAATGTAGCTTAGGTGGTCCGTGCCGGGCGCCTCCGGCAGCCCTGCTCCGAAAATGCAAACGTCTGCAGATAGCTCGCAGGCAGAAAGAGCTAGCCTGGAAAGCTCTTGCTCAGCCTCATCTGCCCATGGCACTGCTCGCACAGAGGCACAGAGACTGGGGCTGCTTGCTTGTCTTGTCCCCTCAAACTTCAAACGTAACTTAGGTGGTCCGTGCCGGGCGCCTCCGGCAGCCCTGCTCCGAAAATGCAAACGTCTGCAGATAGCTCGCAGGCAGAAAGAGCTAGCCTGGAAAGCTGTTGCTCAGCCTCATCTGCCCATGGCACTGCTCGCACAGAGGCACAGAGACTGGGGCTGCTTGCTTGTCTTGCCCCCTCAAACTTCAAACGTAACTTAGGTGGTCCGTGCCGGGCGCCTCCGGCAGCCCTGCTCCGAAAATGCGAACGTCTGCAGATAGCTCGCAGGCAGAAAGAGCTAGCCTGGAAAGCTGTTGCTCAGCCTCATCTGCCCATGGCACTGCTCGCACAGAGGCACAGAGACTGGGGCTGCTTGCTTGTCTTGTCCCCTCAAACTTCAAACGTAACTTAGGTGGTCCGTGCCGGGCGCCTCCGGCAGCCCTGCTCCGAAAATGCAAACGTCTGCAGATAGCTCGCAGGCAGAAAGAGCTAGCCTGGAAAGCTGTTGCTCAGCCTCATCTGCCCATGGCACTGCTCGCACAGAGGCACAGAGACTGGAGCTGCTTGCTTGTCTTGTCCCCTCAAACTTCAAACGTAGCTTAGGTGGTCCGTGCCGGGCGCCTCCGGCAGCCCTGCTCCAAAAATCCGAACGTCTGCAGATAGCTCGCAGGCAGAAAGAGCTAGCCTGGAAAGCTGTTGCTCAGCCTCATCTGCCCATGGCACTGCTCGCACAGAGGCACAGAGACTGGGGCTGCTTGCTTGTCTTGGCCCCTCAAACTTCAAATGTAGCTTAGGTGGTCCGTGCCGGGCAACTCCGGCAGCCCTGCTCCGAAAATGCGAACGTCTGCAGATAGCTCGCAGGCAGAAAGAGCTAGCCTGGAAAGCTGTTGCTCAGCCTCATCTGCCCATGGCACTGCTCGCACAGAGGCACAGAGACTGGGGCTGCTTGCTTGTCGTGTCCCCTCAAACTTCAAACGTAACTTAGGTGGTCTGTGCCGGGCGCCTCCGGCAGCCCTGCTCCGAAAATGCGAACGTCTGCAGATAGCTCGCAGGCAGAAAGAGCTAGCCTGGAAAGCTGTTGCTCAGCCTCATCTGCCCATGGCACTGCTCGCACAGAGGCACAGAGACTGGGGCTGCTTGCTTGTCTTGTCCCCTCAAACTTCAAATGTAGCTTAGGTGGTCCGTGCCGGGCGCCTCCGGCAGCCCTGCTCCGAAAATGCAAACGTCTGCAGATAGCTCGCAGGCAGAAAGAGCTAGCCTGGAAAGCTGTTGCTCAGCCTCATCTGCCCATGGCACTGCTCGCACAGAGGCACAGAGACTGGGGCTGCTTGCTTGTCTTGCCCCCTCAAACTTCAAACGTAGCTTAGGTGGTCCGTGCCGGGCGCCTCCGGCAGCCCTGCTCCAAAAATTCGAACGTCTGCAGATAGCTCGCAGGCAGAAAGAGCTAGCCTGGAAAGCTGTTGCTCAGCCTCATCTGCCCATGGCACTGCTCGCACAGAGGCACAGAGACTGGGACTGCTTGCTTGTCTTGCCCCCTCAAACTTCAAACGTAGCTTAGGTGGTCCGTTCCGGGTGCCTCCGGCAGCCCTGCTC
Organism: Opisthocomus hoazin; assembly: GCF_030867145.1. NCBI lineage: Eukaryota > Metazoa > Chordata > Aves > Opisthocomiformes > Opisthocomidae > Opisthocomus > Opisthocomus hoazin. The sequence goes on from NW_027448871.1 coordinate 226,928, forward strand.
CGAAAATGCAAACGTCTGCAGATAGCTCGCAGGCAGAAAGAGCTAGCCTGGAAAGCTGTTGCTCAGCCTCATCTGCCCATGGCACTGCTCGCACAGAGGCACAGAGACTGGGGCTGCTTGCTTGTCTTGTCCCCTCAAACTTCAAACGTAACTTAGGTGGTCCGTGCCGGGCACCTCCGGCAGCCCTGCTCCGAAAATGCGAACGTCTGCAGATAGCTCGCAGGCAGAAAGAGCTAGCCTGGAAAGCTGTTGCTCAGCCTCATCTGCCCATGGCACTGCTCGCACAGAGGCACAGAGACTGGGGCTGCTTGCTTGTCTTGCCCCCTCAAACTTCAAATGTAGCTTAGGTTGTCCGTGCCGGGTGCCTCCGGCAGCCCTGCTCCGAAAATGCAAACGTCTGCAGATAGCTCACAGGCAGAAAGAGCTAGCCTGGAAAGCTGTTGCTCAGCCTCATCTGCCCATGGCACTGCTCGCACAGAGGCACAGAGACTGGGGCTGCTTGCTTGTCTTGTCCCCTCAAACTTCAAACGTAGCTTAGGTGGTCTGTGCCGGGCGCCTCCGGCAGCCCTGCTCCGAAAATGCGAACGTCTGCAGATAGCTCGCAGGCAGAAAGAGCTAGCCTGGAAAGCTGTTGCTCAGCCTCATCTGCCCATGGCACTGCTCGCACAGAGGCACAGAGACTGGGGCTGCTTGCTTGTCTTGTCCCCTCAAACTTCAAATGTAGCTTAGGTGGTCCGTGCCGGGCGCCTCCGGCAGCCCTGCTCCAAAAATGCGAACGTCTGCAGATAGCTCGCAGGCAGAAAGAGCTAGCCTGGAAAGCTGTTGCTCAGCCTCATCTGCCCATGGCACTGCTCGCACAGAGGCACAGAGACTGGGGCTGCTTGCTTGTCTTGCCCCCTCAAACTTCAAACGTAGCTTAGGTGGTCCGTGCCGGGCGCCTCCGGCAGCCCTGCTCCAAAAATTCGAACGTCTGCAGATAGCTCGCAGGCAGAAAGAGCTAGCCTGGAAAGCTGTTGCTCAGCCTCATCTGCCCATGGCACTGCTCGCACAGAGGCACAGAGACTGGGGCTGCTTGCTTGTCTTGGCCCCTCAAACTTCAAATGTAGCTTAGGTGGTCCGTGCCGGGCAACTCCGGCAGCCCTGCTCCAAAAATGCGAACGTCTGCAGATAGCTCGCAGGCAGAAAGAGCTAGCCTGGAAAGCTGTTGCTCAGCCTCATCTGCCCATGGCACTGCTCGCACAGAGGCACAGAGACTGGGGCTGCTTGCTTGTCTTGTCCCCTCAAACTTCAAACGTAGCTTAGGTGGTCTGTGCCGGGCGCCTCCGGCAGCCCTGCTCCGAAAATGCGAACGTCTGCAGATAGCTCGCAGGCAGAAAGAGCTAGCCTGGAAAGCTGTTGCTCAGCCTCATCTGCCCATGGCACTGCTCGCACAGAGGCACAGAGACTGGGGCTGCTTGCTTGTCTTGTCCCCTCAAACTTCAAATGTAGCTTAGATGGTCCGTGCCAGGCGCCTCCGGCAGCCCTGCTCCAAAAATGCGAACGTCTGCAGATAGCTCGCAGGCAGAAAGAGCTAGCCTGGAAAGCTGTTGCTCCGCCTCATCTGCCCATGGCACTGCTCGCACAGAGGCACAGAGACTGGGGCTGCTTGCTTGTCTTGTCCCCTCAAACTTCAAACGTAGCTTAGGTGGTCCGTGCCGGGCGCCTCCGGCAGCCCTGCTCCGAAAATGCGAACGTCTGCAGATAGCTCGCAGGCAGAAAGAGCTAGCCTGGAAAGCTGTTGCTCAGCCTCATCTGCCCATGGCACTGCTCGCACAGAGGCACAGAGACTGGGGCTGCTTGCTTGTCTTCTTCCCTCAAACTTCAAACGTAGCTTAGGTGGTCCGTGCCAGGCGCCTCCGGCAGCCCTGCTCCGAAAATGCGAACGTCTGCAGATAGCTCGCAGGCAGAAAGAGCTAGCCTGGAAAGCTGTTGCTCAGCCTCATCTGCCCATGGCACTGCTCGCACAGAGGCACAGAGACTGGGGCTGCTTGCTTGTCTTGTCCCCTCAAACTTCAAACGTAACTTAGGTGGTCCGTGCCGGGCACCTCCGGCAGCCCTGCTCCGAAAATGCGAACGTCTGCAGATAGCTCGCAGGCAGAAAGAGCTAGCCTGGAAAGCTGTTGCTCAGCCTCATCTGCCCATGGCACTGCTCGCACAGAGGCACAGAGACTGGGACTGCTTGCTTGTCTTGTCCCCTCAAACTTCAAATGTAGCTTAGGTGGTCCGTGCCGGGCGCCTCCGGCAGCCCTGCTCCGAAAATGCGAACGTCTGCAGATAGCTCGCAGGCAGAAAGAGCTAGCCTGGAAAGCTGTTGCTCAGCCTCATCTGCCCATGGCACTGCTCGCACAGAGGCACAGAGACTGGGGCTGCTTGCTTGTCTTGCCCCCTCAAACTTCAAACGTAGCTTAGGTGGTCCGTGCAGGGCGCCTCCGGCAGCCCTGCTCCAAAAATTCGAACGTCTGCAGATAGCTCGCAGGCAGAAAGAGCTAGCCTGGAAAGCTGTTGCTCAGCCTCATCTGCCCATGGCACTGCTCGCACAGAGGCACAGAGACTGGGGCTGCTTGCTTGTCTTGTCCCCTCAAACTTCAAATGTAGCTTAGGTGGTCCGTGCCGGGCGCCTCCGGCAGCCCTGCTCCAAAAATGCGAACGTCTGCAGATAGCTCGCAGGCAGAAAGAGCTAGCCTGGAAAGCTGTTGCTCAGCCTCATCTGCCCATGGCACTGCTCGCACAGAGGCACAGAGACTGGGGCTGCTTGCTTGTCTTGCCCCCTCAAACTTCAAACGTAGCTTAGGTGGTCCGTGCCGGGCGCCTCCGGCAGCCCTGCTCCGAAAATGCAAACGTCTGCAGATAGCTCGCAGGCAGAAAGAGCTAGCCTGGAAAGCTGTTGCTCAGCCTCATCTGCCCATGGCACTGCTCGCACAGAGGCACAGAGACTGGGGCTGCTTGCTTGTCTTGTCCCCTCAAACTTCAAACGTAGCTTAGGTGGTCGGTGCCGGGCGCCTCCGGCAGCCTTGATCCGAAAATCCAAACGTCTGCAGATAGCTCGCAGGCAGAAAGAGCTAGCCTGGAAAGCTGTTGCTCAGCCTCATCTGCCCATGGCACTGCTCGCACAGAGACACAGAGACTGGGGCTGCTTGCTTGTCTTGCCCCCTCAAACTTCAAACGTAGCTTAGGTGGTCCGTGCCGGGCGCATCCGGCAGCCCTGCTCCGAAAATCCAAACGTCTGCAGATAGCTCGCAGGCAGAAAGAGCTAGCCTGGAAAGCTGTTGCTCAGCCTCATCTGCCCATGGCACTGCTCGCACAGAGGCACAGAGACTGGGGCTGCTTGCTTGTCTTGTTCCCTCAAACTTCAAATGTAGCTTAGGTGGTCCGTGCCGGGCGCCTCCGGCAGCCCTGCTCCGAAAATGCGAACGTCTGCAGATAGCTCGCAGGCAGAAAGAGCTAGCCTGGAAAGCTGTTGCTCAGCCTCATCTGCCCATGGCACTGCTCGCACAGAGGCACAGAGACTGGGGCTGCTTGCTTGTCTTGCCCCCTCAAACTTCAAACGTAGCTTAGGTGGTCTGTGCCGGGCGCCTCCGGCAGCCCTGCTCCGAAAATGCAAACGTCTGCAGATAGCTCGCAGGCAGAAAGAGCTAGCCTGGAAAGCTGTTGCTCAGCCTCATCTGCCCATGGCACTGCTCGCACAGAGGCACAGAGACTGGGGCTGCTTGCTTGTCTTGTCCCCTCAAACTTCAAATGTAGCTTAGGTGGTCCGTGCCGGGCGCCTCCGGCAGCCCTGCTCCAAAAATGCGAACGTCTGCAGATAGCTCGCAGGCAGAAAGAGCTAGCCTGGAAAGCTGTTGCTCAGCCTCATCTGCCCATGGCACTGCTCGCACAGAGGCACAGAGACTGGGGCTGCTTGCTTCTCTTCTCCCCTCAGACTTCAAACGTAGCTTAGGTGGTCCGTGCCGGGCGCCTCCGGCAGCCCTGCTCCGAAAATGCGAACGTCTGCAGATAGCTCGCAGGCAGAAAGAGCTAGCCTGGAAAGCTGTTGCTCAGCCTCATCTGCCCATGGCACTGCTCGCACAGAGGCACAGAGACTGGGGCTGCTTGCTTGTCTTGCCCCCTCAAACTTCAAACGTAACTTAGGTGGTCCGTGCCGGGCGCCTCCGGCAGCCCTGCTCCGAAAATGCGAACGTCTGCAGATAGCTCGCAGCCAGAAAGAGGTAGCCTGGAAAGCTGTTGCTCAGCCTCATCTGGCCATGGCACTGCTCGCACAGAGGCACAGAGACTGGGGCTGCTTGCTTGTCTTGTCCCCTCAAACTTCAAACGTAGCTTAGGTGGTCCGTGCCGGGCGCCTCCGGCAGCCCTGCTCCAAAAATTCGAACGTCTGCAGATAGCTCGCAGCCAGAAAGAGCTAGCCTGGAAAGCTGTTGCTCAGCCTCATCTGCCCATGGCACTGCTCGCACAGAGGCACAGAGACTGGGGCTGCTTGCTTGTCTTGTCCCCTCAAACTTCAAACGTAGCTTAGGTGGTCCGTGCCGGGCGCCTCCGGCAGCCCTGCTCCGAAAATCCAAACGTCTGCAGATAGCTCGCAGGCAGAAAGAGCTAGCCTGGAAAGCTGTTGCTCAGCCTCATCTGACCATGGCACTGCTCGCACAGAGGCACAGAGACTGGGGCTGCTTGCTTGTTTTGCCCCCTCAAACTTCAAACGTAGCTTAGGTGGTCCGTGCCGGGCGCCTCCGGCAGCCCTGCTCCGAAAATGCGAACGTCTGCAGATAGCTCGCAGGCAGAAAGACCTAGCCTGGAAAGCTGTTGCTCAGCCTCATCTGCCCATGGCACTGCTCGCACAGAGGCACAGAGACTGGGGCTGCTTGCTTCTCTTGTCTCCTCAGACTTCAAACGTAGCTTAGGTGGTCCGTGCCGGGCGCCTCCGGCAGCCCTGCTCCGAAAATGCGAACGTCTGCAGATAGCTCGCAGGCAGAAAGAGCTAGCCTGGAAAGCTGTTGCTCAGCCTCATCTGCCCATGGCACTGCTCGCACAGAGGCACAGAGACTGGGGCTGCTTGCTTGTCTTGCCCCCTCAAACTTCAAACGTAGCTTAGGTGGTCCGTGCCGGGCGCCTCCGGCAGCCCTGCTCCAAAAATTCGAACGTCTGCAGATAGCTCGCAGCCAGAAAGAGCTAGCCTGGAAAGCTGTTGCTCAGCCTCATCTGCCCATGGCACTGCTCGCACAGAGGCACAGAGACTGGGGCTGCTTGCTTGTCTTGTCCCCTCAAACTTCAAACGTAGCTTAGGTGGTCTGTGCCGGGCGCCTCCGGCAGCCCTGCTCCGAAAATGCAAACGTCTGCAGATAGCTCGCAGGCAGAAAGAGCTAGCCTGGAAAGCTGTTGCTCAGCCTCATCTGACCATGGCACTGCTCGCACAGAGGCACAGAGACTGGGGCTGCTTGCTTGTTTTGCCCCCTCAAACTTCAAACGTAGCTTAGGTGGTCCGTGCCGGGCGCCTCCGGCAGCCCTGCTCCGAAAATGCGAACGTCTGCAGATAGCTCGCAGGCAGAAAGAGCTAGCCTGGAAAGCTGTTGCTCAGCCTCATCTGCCCATGGCACTGCTCGCACAGAGGCACAGAGACTGGGGCTGCTTGCTTGTCTTGTCCCCTCAAACTTCAAACGTAGCTTAGGTGGTCCGTGCCGGGCGCCTCCGGCAGCCCTGCTCCAAAAATGCGAACGTCTGCAGATAGCTCGCAGGCAGAAAGAGCTAGCCTGGAAAGCTGTTGCTCAGCCTCATCTGCCCATGGCACTGCTCACACAGAGGCACAGAGACTGGGGCTGATTGCTTGTCTTGTCCCCTCAAACTTCAAACGTAGCTTAGGTGGTCCGTGCCGGGCGCCTGCGGCAGCCCTGCTCTGAAAATCCAAACGTCTGCAGATAGCTCGCAGGCAGAAATAGCTAGCCTGGAAAGCTGTTGCTCAGCCTCATCTGCCCATGGCACTGCTCCCACAGAGGCACAGAGACTGGGGCTGCTTGCTTGTCTTGCCCCCTCAAACTTCAAACGTAGCTTAGGTGGTCTGTGCCGGGAGCCTCCGGCAGCCCTGCTCCGAAAATGCAAACGTCTGCAGACAGCTCGCAGGCAGAAAGAGCTAGCCTGGAAAGCTGTTGCTCAGCCTCATCTGCCCATGGCACTGCTCGCACAGAGGCACAGAGACTGGGGCTGCTTGCTTGTTTTGCCCCCTCAAACTTCAAACGTAGCTTAGGTGGTCCGTGCCGGGCGCCTCCGGCAGCCCTGCTCCGAAAATGCAAACGTCTGCAGACAGCTCGCAGGCAGAAAGAGCTAGCCTGGAAAGCTGTTGCTCAGCCTCATCTGCCCATGGCACTGCTCGCACAGAGGCACAGAGACTGGGGCTGCTTGCTTGTCTTGTCCCCTCAAACTTCAAACGTAGCTTAGGTGGTCCGTGCCGGGCGCCTCCGGCAGCCCTGCTCCGAAAATGCAAACGTCTGCAGATAGCTCGCAGGTAGAAAGAGCTAGCCTGGAAAGCTGTTGCTCAGCCTCATCTGCCCATGGCACTGCTCGCACAGAGGCACAGAGACTGGGGCTGCTTGCTTGTCTTGTCCCCTCAAACTTCAAACGTAGCTTAGGTGGTCCGTGCCGGGCGCCTCCGGCAGCCCTGCTCCAAAAATGCAAACGTCTGCAGATAGCTCGCAGGCAGAAAGAGCTAGCCTGGAAAGCTGTTGCTCAGCCTCATCTGCCCATGGCACTGCTCGCACAGAGGCACAGAGACTGAGGCTGCTTGCTTGTTTTGCCCCCTCAAACTTCAAATGTAGCTTAGGTGGTCCGTGCCGGGGGCATCCGGCAGCCCTGCTCCGAAAATGCGAACGTCTGCAGATAGCTCGCAGGCAGAAAGAGCTAGCCTGGAAAGCTGTTGCTCAGCCTCATCTGCCCATGGCACTGCTCGCACAGAGGCACAGAGACTGGGGCTGCTTGCTTGTCTTGTCCCCTCAAACTTAAAACGTAGCTTAGGTGGTCCGTGTCGGGCGCCTCCGGCAGCCTTGCTTTGAAAATGCAAACGTCTGCAGATAGCTCGCAGGCAGAAAGAGCTAGCCTGGAAAGCTGTTGCTCAGCCTCATCTGCCCATGGCACTGCTTACACAGAGGCACAGAGACTGGGGCTGCTTGCTTGTCTTGTCCCCTCAAACTTCAAACGTAGCTTAGGTGGTCCGTGCCGGGCGCCTCCGGCAGCCCTGCTCCGAAAATCCAAACGTCTGCAGATAGCTCGCAGGCAGAAAGAGCTAGCCTGGAAAGCTGTTGCTCAGCCTCATCTGCCCATGGCACTGCTCGCACAGAGGCACAGAGACTGGGGCTGCTTGCTTGTCTTGACCCCTCAAACTTCAAACGTAGCTTAGGTGGTCCGTGCCGGGCGCCTCCGGCAGCCCTGCTCCGAAAATGCAAACGTCTGCAGATAGCTCGCAGGCAGAAAGAGCTAGCCTGGAAAGCTGTTGCTCAGCCTCATCTGCCCATGGCACTGCTCGCACAGAGGCACAGAGACTGAGGCTGCTTGCTTGTTTTGCCCCCTCAAACTTCAAATGTAGCTTAGGTGGTCCGTGCCGGGCGCCTCCGGCAGCCCTGCTCCGAAAATGCAAACGTCTGCAGATAGCTCGCAGGCAGAAAGAGCTAGCCTGGAAAGCTGTTGCTCAGCCTCATCTGCCCATGGCACTGCTCGCACAGAGGCACAGAGACTGGGGCTGCTTGCTTGTCTTGTCCCCTCAAACTTCAAACGTAGCTTAGGTGGTCCGTGCCGGGCGCCTCCGGTTGCCTTGCTTTGAAAATCCAAACGTCTGCAGATAGCTCGCAGGCAGAAAGAGCTAGCCTGGAAAGCTGTTGCTCAGCCTCATCTGCCCATGGCACTGCTCGCACAGAGGCACAGAGACTGGGGCTGCTTGCTTGTCTTGCCCCCTCAAACTTCAAACGTAGCTTAGGTGGTCCGTGCCGGGCGCCTCCGGCAGCCCTGCTCCGAAAATGCAAACGTCTGCAGATAGCTCGCAGGCAGAAAGAGCTAGCCTGGAAAGCTGTTGCTCAGCCTCATCTGCCCATGGCACTGCTCGCACAGAGGCACAGAGACTGGGGCTGCTTGCTTGTCTTGTCCCCTCAAACTTCAAACGTAGCTTAGGTGGTCCGTGCCGGGCGCCTCCGGCAGCCCTGCTCCGAAAATGCAAACGTCTGCAGATAGCTCGCAGGCAGAAAGAGCTAGCCTGGAAAGCTGTTGCTCAGCCTCATCTGCCCATGGCACTGCTCGCACAGAGGCACAGAGACTGGGGCTGCTTGCTTGTCTTGCCCCCTCAAACTTCAAACGTAGCTTAGGTTGTTCGTGCCGGGCGCCTCCGGCAGCCCTGCTCCGAAAATCCAAACGTCTGCAGATAGCTCGCAGGCAGAAAGAGCTAGCCTGGAAAGCTGTTGCTCAGCCTCATCTGCCCATGGCACTGCTCGCACAGAGGCACAGAGACTGGGGCTGCTTGCTTGTCTTGTCCCCTCAAACTTCAAACGTAGCTTAGGTGGTCTGTGCCGGGCGCCTCCGGCAGCCCTGCTCCGAAAATGCGAACGTCTGCAGATAGCTCGCAGCCAGAAAGAGCTAGCCTGGAAAGCTGTTGCTCAGCCTCATCTGCCCATGGCACTGCTCGCACAGAGGCACAGAGACTGGGGCTGCTTGCTTGTCTTGCCCCCTCAAACTTCAAACGTAGCTTAGGTGGTCCGTGCCGGGCGCCTCCGGCAGCCCTGCTCCGAAAATGCAAACGTCTGCAGATAGCTCGCAGGCAGAAAGAGCTAGCCTGGAAAGCTGTTGCTCAGCCTCATCTGCCCATGGCACTGCTCGCACAGAGGCACAGAGACTGGGGCTGCTTGCTTGTCTTGCCCCCTCAAACTTCAAATGTAGCTTAGGTGCTCCGTGCCGGGCACATCCGGCAGCCCTGCTCCGAAAATGCGAACGTCTGCAGATAGCTCGCAGGCAGAAAGAGCTAGCCTGGAAAGCTGTTGCTCAGCCTCATCTGCCCATGGCACTGCTCGCACAGAGGCACAGAGACTGGGGCTGATTGCTTGTCTTGTCCCCTCAAACTTCAAACGTAGCTTTGGTGGTCCGTGCCGGGCGCATCCGGCAGCCCTGCTCCGAAAATGCGAACGTCTGCAGATAGCTCGCAGGCAGAAAGAGCTAGCCTGGAAAGCTGTTGCTCAGCCTCATCTGCCCATGGCACTGCTCGCACAGAGGCACAGAGACTGGGGCTGCTTGCTTGTCTTGTCCCCTCAAACTTCAAACGTAGCTTAGGTGGTCCGTGCCGGGCGCCTCCGGCAGCCCTGCTCTGAAAATCCAAACGTCTGCAGATAGCTCGCAGGCAGAAAGAGCTAGCCTGGAAAGCTGTTGCTCAGCCTCATCTGCCCATGGCACTGCTCGCACAGAGGCACAGAGACTGGGGCTGCTTGCTTGTCTTGCCCCCTCAAACTTCAAACGTAGCTTAGGTGGTCTGTGCCGGGAGCCTCCGGCAGCCCTGCTCCGAAAATGCAAACGTCTGCAGACAGCTCGCAGGCAGAAAGAGCTAGCCTGGAAAGCTGTTGCTCAGCCTCATCTGCCCATGGCACTGCTCGCACAGAGGCACAGAGACTGGGGCTGCTTGCTTGTTTTGCCCCCTCAAACTTCAAACGTAGCTTAGGTGGTCCGTGCCGGGCGCCTCCGGCAGCCCTGCTCCGAAAATGCAAACGTCTGCAGACAGCTCGCAGGCAGAAAGAGCTAGCCTGGAAAGCTGTTGCTCAGCCTCATCTGCCCATGGCACTGCTCGCACAGAGGCACAGAGACTGGGGCTGCTTGCTTGTCTTGTCCCCTCAAACTTCAAACGTAGCTTAGGTGGTCCGTGCCGGGCGCATCCGGCAGCCCTGCTCCGAAAATGCAAACGTCTGCAGATAGCTCGCAGGCAGAAAGAGCTAGCCTGGAAAGCTGTTGCTCAGCCTCATCTGCCCATGGCACTGCTCGCACAGAGGCACAGAGACTGGGGCTGCTTGCTTGTCTTGTCCCCTCAAACTTCAAACGTAGCTTAGGTGGTCCGTGCCGGGCGCCTCCGGCAGCCCTGCTCCAAAAATGCAAACGTCTGCAGATAGCTCGCAGGCAGAAAGAGCTAGCCTGGAAAGCTGTTGCTCAGCCTCATCTGCCCATGGCACTGCTCGCACAGAGGCACAGAGACTGAGGCTGCTTGCTTGTTTTGCCCCCTCAAACTTCAAATGTAGCTTAGGTGGTCCGTGCCGGGGGCATCCGGCAGCCCTGCTCCGAAAATGCGAACGTCTGCAGATAGCTCGCAGGCAGAAAGAGCTAGCCTGGAAAGCTGTTGCTCAGCCTCATCTGCCCATGGCACTGCTCGCACAGAGGCACAGAGACTGGGGCTGCTTGCTTGTCTTGTCCCCTCAAACTTCAAACGTAGCTTAGGTGGTCCGTGCCGGGCGCCTCCGGCAGCCTTGCTTTGAAAATCCAAACGTCTGCAGATAGCTCGCAGTCAGAAAGAGCTAGCCTGGAAAGCTGTTGCTCAGCCTCATCTGCCCATGGCACTGCTCGCACAGAGGCACAGAGACTGGGGCTGCTTGCTTGTCTTGTCCCCTCAAACTTCAAACGTAGCTTAGGTGGTCCGTGCCGGGCGCCTCCGGCAGCCCTGCTCCGAAAATGCAAACGTCTGCAGATAGCTCGCAGGCAGAAAGAGCTAGCCTGGAAAGCTGTTGCTCAGCCTCATCTGCCCATGGCACTGCTCGCACAGAGGCACAGAGACTGGGGCTGCTTGCTTGTCTTGTCCCCTCAAACTTCAAACGTAGCTTAGGTGGTCCGTGCCGGGCGCCTCCGGCAGCCCTGCTCCAAAAATGCAAACGTCTGCAGATAGCTCGCAGGCAGAAAGAGCTAGCCTGGAAAGCTGTTGCTCAGCCTCATCTGCCCATGGCACTGCTCGCACAGAGGCACAGAGACTGAGGCTGCTTGCTTGTTTTGCCCCCTCAAACTTCAAATGTAGCTTAGGTGGTCCGTGCCGGGGGCATCCGGCAGCCCTGCTCCGAAAATGCGAACGTCTGCAGATAGCTCGCAGGCAGAAAGAGCTAGCCTGGAAAGCTGTTGCTCAGCCTCATCTGCCCATGGCACTGCTCGCACAGAGGCACAGAGACTGGGGCTGCTTGCTTGTCTTGTCCCCTCAAACTTCAAACGTAGCTTAGGTGGTCCGTGCCGGGCGCCTCCGGCAGCCTTGCTTTGAAAATCCAAACGTCTGCAGATAGCTCGCAGTCAGAAAGAGCTAGCCTGGAAAGCTGTTGCTCAGCCTCATCTGCCCATGGCACTGCTCGCACAGAGGCACAGAGACTGAGGCTGCTTGCTTGTTTTGCCCCCTCAAACTTCAAATGTAGCTTAGGTGGTCCGTGCCGGGGGCATCCGGCAGCCCTGCTCCGAAAATGCGAACGTCTGCAGATAGCTCGCAGGCAGAAAGAGCTAGCCTGGAAAGCTGTTGCTCAGCCTCATCTGCCCATGGCACTGCTCGCACAGAGGCACAGAGACTGGGGCTGCTTGCTTGTCTTGTCCCCTCAAACTTCAAACGTAGCTTAGGTGGTCCGTGCCGGGCGCCTCCGGCAGCCTTGCTTTGAAAATCCAAACGTCTGCAGATAGCTCGCAGGCAGAAAGAGCTAGCCTGGAAAGCTGTTGCTCAGCCTCATCTGCCCATGGCACTGCTCGCACAGAGGCACGGAGACTGGGGCTGCTTGCTTGTCTTGTCCCCTCAAACTTCAAACGTAGCTTAGGTGGTCCGTGCCGGGCGCCTCCGGCAGCCCTGCTCCGAAAATGCAAACGTCTGCAGATAGCTCGCAGGCAGAAAGAGCTAGCCTGGAAAGCTGTTGCTCAGCCTCATCTGCCCATGGCACTGCTCGCACAGAGGCACAGAGACTGGGGCTGCTTGCTTGTCTTGTCCCCTCAAACTTCAAACGTAGCTTAGGTGGTCCGTGCCGGGCGCCTCCGGCAGCCTTGCTCCGAAAATCCAAACGTCTGCAGATAGCTCGCAGGCAGAAAGAGCTAGCCTGGAAAGCTGTTGCTCAGCCTCATCTGCCCATGGCACTGCTCGCACAGAGGCACAGAGACTGGGGCTGCTTGCTTGTCTTGCCCCCTCAAACTTCAAACGTAGCTTAGGTGGTCCGTGCCGGGCGTCTCCGGCAGCCCTGCTCCGAAAATGCAAACGTCTGCAGATAGCTCGCAGGCAGAAAGAGCTAGCCTGGAAAGCTGTTGCTCAGCCTCATCTGCCCATGGCACTGCTCGCACAGAGGCACAGAGACTGGGGCTGCTTGCTTGTCTTGTCCCCTCAAACTTCAAACGTAGCTTAGGTGGTCTGTGCCGGGCGCCTCCGGCAGCCCTGCTCCGAAAATGCGAACGTCTGCAGATAGCTCGCAGGCAGAAAGAGCTAGCCTGGAAAGCTGTTGCTCAGCCTCATCTGCCCATGGCACTGCTCGCACAGAGGCACAGAGACTGGGGCTGCTTGCTTGTCTTGCCCCCTCAAACTTCAAACGTAGCTTAGGTGGTCCGTGCCGGGCGCCTCCGGCAGCCCTGCTCCGAAAATGCAAACGTCTGCAGATAGCTCGCAGGCAGAAAGAGCTAGCCTGGAAAGCTCTTGCTCAGCCTCATCTGCCCATGGCACTGCTCGCACAGAGGCACAGAGACTGGGGCTGCTTGCTTGTCTTGCCCCCTCAAACTTCAAATGTAGCTTAGGTGCTCCGTGCCGGGCACATCCGGCAGCCCTGCTCCGAAAATGCGAACGTCTGCAGATAGCTCGCAGGCAGAAAGAGCTAGCCTGGAAAGCTGTTGCTCAGCCTCATCTGCCCATGGCACTGCTCGCACAGAGGCACAGAGACTGGGGCTGCTTGCTTGTCTTGTCCCCTCAAACTTCAAATGTATCTTAGGTGTTCCGTGCCGGGCGCCTCCGGCAGCCCTTCTCCGAAAATGCAAACGTCTGCAGATAGCTCGCAGGCAGAAAGAGCTAGCCTGGAAAGCTGTTGCTCAGCCTCATCTGCCCATGGCACTGCTCGCACAGAGGCACAGAGACTGGGGCTGCTTGCTTGTCTTGCCCCCTCAAACTTCAAACGTATCTTAGGTGGTCCGTGCCGGGCGCCTCCGGCAGCCCTGCTCCGAAAATGCAAACGTCTGCAGATAGCTCGCAGGCAGAAAGAGCTAGCCTGGAAAGCTGTTGCTCAGCCTCATTTGCCCATGGCACTGCTCGCACAGAGGCACAGAGACTGGGGCTGCTTGCTTGTCTTGTCCCCTCAAACTTCAAACGTAGCTTAGGTGGTCCGTGCCGGGCGCCTCCGGCAGCCTTGCTTTGAAAATCCAAACGTCTGCAGATAGCTCGCAGGCAGAAAGAGCTAGCCTGGAAAGCTGTTGCTCAGCCTCATCTGCCCATGGCACTGCTCGCACAGAGGCACAGAGACTGGGGCTGCTTGCTTGTCTTGTCCCCTCAAACTTCAAACGTAGCTTAGGTGGTCCGTGCCGGGCGCCTCCGGCAGCCCTGCTCCGAAAATGCAAACGTCTGCAGATAGCTCGCAGGCAGAAAGAGCTAGCCTGGAAAGCTGTTGCTCAGCCTCATCTGCCCATGGCACTGCTCGCACAGAGGCACAGAGACTGGGGCTGCTTGCTTGTCTTGTCCCCTCAAACTTCAAACGTAGCTTAGGTGGTCCGTGCCGGGCGCCTCCGGCAGCCTTGCTCCGAAAATCCAAACGTCTGCAGATAGCTCGCAGGCAGAAAGAGCTAGCCTGGAAAGCTGTTGCTCAGCCTCATCTGCCCATGGCACTGCTCGCACAGAGGCACAGAGACTGGGGCTGCTTGCTTGTCTTGCCCCCTCAAACTTCAAACGTAGCTTAGGTGGTCCGTGCCGGGCGTCTCCGGCAGCCCTGCTCCGAAAATGCAAACGTCTGCAGATAGCTCGCAGGCAGAAAGAGCTAGCCTGGAAAGCTGTTGCTCAGCCTCATCTGCCCATGGCACTGCTCGCACAGAGGCACAGAGACTGGGGCTGCTTGCTTGTCTTGTCCCCTCAAACTTCAAACGTAGCTTAGGTGGTCTGTGCCGGGCGCCTCCGGCAGCCCTGCTCCGAAAATGCGAACGTCTGCAGATAGCTCGCAGGCAGAAAGAGCTAGCCTGGAAAGCTGTTGCTCAGCCTCATCTGCCCATGGCACTGCTCGCACAGAGGCACAGAGACTGGGGCTGCTTGCTTGTCTTGCCCCCTCAAACTTCAAACGTAGCTTAGGTGGTCCGTGCCGGGCGCCTCCGGCAGCCCTGCTCCGAAAATGCAAACGTCTGCAGATAGCTCGCAGGCAGAAAGAGCTAGCCTGGAAAGCTCTTGCTCAGCCTCATCTGCCCATGGCACTGCTCGCACAGAGGCACAGAGACTGGGGCTGCTTGCTTGTCTTGCCCCCTCAAACTTCAAATGTAGCTTAGGTGCTCCGTGCCGGGCACATCCGGCAGCCCTGCTCCGAAAATGCGAACGTCTGCAGATAGCTCGCAGGCAGAAAGAGCTAGCCTGGAAAGCTGTTGCTCAGCCTCATCTGCCCATGGCACTGCTCGCACAGAGGCACAGAGACTGGGGCTGCTTGCTTGTCTTGTCCCCTCAAACTTCAAATGTATCTTAGGTGTTCCGTGCCGGGCGCCTCCGGCAGCCCTTCTCCGAAAATGCAAACGTCTGCAGATAGCTCGCAGGCAGAAAGAGCTAGCCTGGAAAGCTGTTGCTCAGCCTCATCTGCCCATGGCACTGCTCGCACAGAGGCACAGAGACTGGGGCTGCTTGCTTGTCTTGCCCCCTCAAACTTCAAACGTATCTTAGGTGGTCCGTGCCGGGCGCCTCCGGCAGCCCTGCTCCGAAAATGCAAACGTCTGCAGATAGCTCGCAGGCAGAAAGAGCTAGCCTGGAAAGCTGTTGCTCAGCCTCATTTGCCCATGGCACTGCTCGCACAGAGGCACAGAGACTGGGGCTGCTTGCTTGTTTTGTTCCCTCAAACTTCAAACGTATCTTAGGTAGTCCGTGCCGTGCGCCTCCGGCAGCCCTGCTCCGAAAATGCAAACGTCTGCAGATAGCTCGCAGGCAGAAAGAGCTAGCCTGGAAAGCTGTTGCTCAGCCTCATCTGCCCATGGCACTGCTCGCACAGAGGCACAGAGACTGGGGCTGCTTGCTTGTCTTGCCCCCTCAAACTTCAAACGTAGCTTAGGTGGTCCGTGCCGGGCGCCTCCGGCAGCCCTGCTCCGAAAATGCAAACGTCTGCAGATAGCTCGCAGGCAGAAAGAGCTAGCCTGGAAAGCTGTTGCTCAGCCTCATCTGCCCATGGCACTGCTCGCACAGAGGCACAGAGACTGGGGCTGCTTGCTTGTCTTGTCCCCTCAAACTTCAAACGTAGCTTAGGTGGTCCGTGCCGGGCGCCTCCGGCAGCCCTGCTCCGAAAATGCAAACGTCTGCAGATAGCTCGCAGGCAGAAAGAGCTAGCCTGGAAAGCTGTTGCTCAGCCTCATCTGCCCATGGCACTGCTCGCACAGAGGCACAGAGACTGGGGCTGCTTGCTTGTCTTGTCCCCTCAAACTTCAAACGTAGCTTAGGTGGTCCGTGCCGGGCGCCTCCGGCAGCCCTGCTCCGAAAATGCAAACGTCTGCAGATAGCTCGCAGGCAGAAAGAGCTAGCCTGGAAAGCTGTTGCTCAGCCTCATCTGCCCATGGCACTGCTCGCACAGAGGCACACAGACTGGGGCTGATGGCTTGTCTTGTCCCCTCAAACTTCAAACGTAGCTTAGGTGGTCTGTGCCCGGCTCCTCCGGCAGCCCTGCTCCGAAAATGCAAACGTCTGCAGATAGCTCGCAGGCAGAAAGAGCTAGCCTGGAAAGCTGTTGCTCAGCCTCATCTGCCCATGGCACTGCTCGCACAGAGGCACAGAGACTGGGGCTGCTTGCTTGTTTTGTTCCCTCAAACTTCAAACGTAGCTTAGGTGGTCCGTGCCGGGCGCCTCCGGCAGCCCTGCTCCGAAAATGCAAACGTCTGCAGATAGCTCGCAGGCAGAAAGAGCTAGCCTGGAAAGCTGTTGCTCAGCCTCATCTGCCCATGGCACTGCTCGCACAGAGGCACACAGACTGGGGCTGCTTGCTTGTTTTGTTCCCTCAAACTTCAAACGTATCTTAGGTAGTCCGTGCCGTGCGCCTCCGGCAGCCCTGCTCCGAAAATGCGAACGTCTGCAGATAGCTCGCAGGCAGAAAGAGCTAGCCTGGAAAGCTGTTGCTCAGCCTCATCTGCCCATGGCACTGCTCGCACAGAGGCACAGAGACTGGGGCTGCTTGCTTGTCTTGTCCCCTCAAACTTCAAACGTAGCTTAGGTGGTCCGTGCCGGGCGCCTCCGGCAGCCCTGCTCCGAAAATACAAACGTCTGCAGATAGCTCGCAGGCAGAAAGAGCTAGCCTGGAAAGCTGTTGCTCAGCCTCATCTGCCCATGGCACTGCTCGCACAGAGGCACAGAGACTGGGGCTGCTTGCTTGTCTTGTCCCCTCAAACTTCAAACGTAGCTTAGGTGGTCTGTGCCGGGCGCCTCCGGCAGCCCTGCTCCGAAAACGCGAACGTCTGCAGATAGCTCGCAGGCAGAAAGAGCTAGCCTGGAAAGCTGTTGCTCCGCCTCATCTGCCCATGGCACTGCTCCCACAGAGGCACAGAGACTGGGGCTGCTTGCTTGTCTTGTCCCCTCAAACTTCAAACGTAGCTTAGGTGGTATGTGCCGGGCGCCTCCGACAGCTCTGCTCCAAAAATGCGAACGTCTCCAGATAGCTCGCAGGCAGAAAGAGCTAGCCTGGAAAGCTGTTGCTCAGCCTCATCTGCCCATGGCACTGCTCGCACAGAGGCACAGAGACTGGGGCTGCTTGCTTGTCTTGTCCCCTCAAACTTCAAACGTAGCTTAGGTGGTCCGTGCCGGGCGCCTCCGGCAGCCCTGCTCCGAAAACGCGAACGTCTGCAGATAGCTCGCAGGCAGAAAGAGCTAGCCTGGAAAGCTGTTGCTCCGCCTCATCTGCCCATGGCACTGCTCCCACAGAGGCACAGAGACTGGGGCTGCTTGCTTGTCTTGTCCCCTCAAACTTCAAATGTAGCTTAGGTGGTCCGTTCCTGGCGCATCCGGCAGCCCTGCTCCAAAAATGCAAACGTCTGCAGATAGCTCGCAGGCACAAAGAGCTAGCCTGGAAAGCTGTTGCTCAGCCTCATCTGCCCATGGCACTGCTCGCACAGAGGCACAGAGACTGGGGCTGCTTGCTTGTCTTGTCCCCTCAAACTTCAAATGTAGCTTAGGTGGTCCGTGCCGGGCGCATCCGGCAGCCCTGCTCCGAAAATGCGAACGTCTGCAGATAGCTCGCAGGCAGAAAGAGCTAGCCTGGAAAGCTGTTGCTCAGCCTCATCTGCCCATGGCACTGCTCGCACAGAGGCACACAGACTGGGGCTGATGGCTTGTCTTGTCCCCTCAAACTTCAAACGTAGCTTAGGTGGTCTGTGCCCGGCTCCTCCGGCAGCCCTGCTCCGAAAATGCAAACGTCTGCAGATAGCTCGCAGGCAGAAAGAGCTAGCCTGGAAAGCTGTTGCTCAGCCTCATCTGCCCATGGCACTGCTCGCACAGAGGCACAGAGACTGGGGCTGCTTGCTTGTTTTGTTCCCTCAAACTTCAAACGTAGCTTAGGTGGTCCGTGCCGGGCGCCTCCAGCAGCCCTGCTCCGAAAATGCAAACGTCTGCAGATAGCTCGCAGGCAGAAAGAGCTAGCCTGGAAAGCTGTTGCTCAGACTCATCTGCCCATGGCACTGCTCGCACAGAGGCACAGAGACTGGGGCTGCTTGCTTGTCTTGCCCCCTCAAACTTCAAACGTATCTTAGGTAGTCCGTGCCGTGCGCCTCTGGCAGCCCTGCTCCGAAAATGCAAACGTCTGCAGATAGCTCGCAGGCAGAAAGAGCTAGCCTGGAAAGCTGTTGCTCAGCCTCATCTGCCCATGGCACTGCTCGCACAGAGGCACAGAGACTGGGGCTGCTTGCTTGTCTTGTCCCCTCAAACTTCAAACGTAGCTTAGGTGGTCCGTGCCGGGCGCCTCCGGCAGCCCTGCTCCGAAAATGCGAACGTCTGCAGATAGCTCGCAGGCAGAAAGAGCTAGCCTGGAAAGCTGTTGCTCAGCCTCATCTGCCCATGGCACTGCTCGCACAGAGGCACAGAGACTGGGGCTGCTTGCTTGTCTTGTCCCCTCAAACTTCAAATGTAGCTTAGGTGGTCCGTGCCGGGCGCCTCCGGCAGCCCTGCTCCGAAAATGCAAACGTCTGCAGATAGCTTGCAGGCAGAAAGAGCTAGCCTGGAAAGCTGTTGCTCCGCCTCATCTGCCCATGGCACTGCTCCCACAGAGTCACAGAGACTGGGGCTGCTTGCTTGTCTTCTCCCCTCAAACTTCAAACGTAGCTTAGGTGGTATGTGCCGGGCGCCTCCGACAGCTCTGCTCCAAAAATGCGAACGTCTCCAGATAGCTCGCAGGCAGAAAGAGCTAGCCTGGAAAGCTGTTGCTCAGCCTCATCTGCCCATGGCACTGCTCGCACAGAGGCACAGAGACTGGGGCTGCTTGCTTGTCTTGTCCCCTCAAACTTCAAACGTAGCTTAGGTGGTCCGTGCCGGGCGCCTCCGGCAGCCCTGCTCCGAAAACGCAAACGTCTGCAGATAGCTCGCAGGCAGAAAGAGCTAGCCTGGAAAGCTGTTGCTCAGACTCATCTGCCCATGGCACTGCTCCCACAGAGGCACAGAGACTGGGGCTGCTTGCTTGTCTTGTCCCCTCAAACTTCAAATGTAGCTTAGGTGGTCCGTTCCTGGCGCATCCGGCAGCCCTGCTCCAAAAATGCAAACGTCTGCAGATAGCTCGCAGGCACAAAGAGCTAGCCTGGAAAGCTGTTGCTCAGCCTCATCTGCCCATGGCACTGCTCGCACAGAGGCACAGAGACTGGGGCTGCTTGCTTGTCTTGTCCCCTCAAACTTCAAATGTAGCTTAGGTGGTCCGTGCCGGGCGCATCCGGCAGCCCTGCTCCGAAAATGCGAACGTCTGCAGATAGCTCGCAGGCAGAAAGAGCTAGCCTGGAAAGCTGTTGCTCAGCCTCATCTGCCCATGGCACTGCTCGCACAGAGGCACAGAGACTGGGGCTGATGGCTTGTCTTGTCCCCTCAAACTTCAAACGTAGCTTAGGTGGTCTGTGCCCGGCTCCTCCGGCAGCCCTGCTCCGAAAATGCAAACGTCTGCAGATAGCTCGCAGGCAGAAAGAGCTAGCCTGGAAAGCTGTTGCTCAGCCTCATCTGCCCATGGCACTGCTCGCACAGAGGCACAGAGACTGGGGCTGCTTGCTTGTTTTGTTCCCTCAAACTTCAAACGTAGCTTAGGTGGTCCGTGCCGGGCGCCTCCGGCAGCCCTGCTCCGAAAATGCAAACGTCTGCAGATAGCTCGCAGGCAGAAAGAGCTAGCCTGGAAAGCTGTTGCTCAGACTCATCTGCCCATGGCACTGCTCGCACAGAGGCACAGAGACTGGGGCTGCTTGCTTGTCTTGCCCCCTCAAACTTCAAACGTATCTTAGGTAGTCCGTGCCGTGCGCCTCTGGCAGCCCTGCTCCGAAAATGCAAACGTCTGCAGATAGCTCGCAGGCAGAAAGAGCTAGCCTGGAAAGCTGTTGCTCAGCCTCATCTGCCCATGGCACTGCTCGCACAGAGGCACAGAGACTGGGGCTGCTTGCTTGTCTTGTCCCCTCAAACTTCAAACGTAGCTTAGGTGGTCCGTGCCGGGCGCCTCCGGCAGCCCTGCTCCGAAAATGCAAACGTCTGCAGATAGCTCGCAGGCAGAAAGAGCTAGCCTGGAAAGCTGTTGCTCAGCCTCATCTGCCCATGGCACTGCTCGCACAGAGGCACAGAGACTGGGGCTGCTTGCTTGTCTTGTCCCCTCAAACTTCAAATGTAGCTTAGGTGGTCCGTGCCGGGCGCCTCCGGCAGCCCTGCTCCGAAAATGCAAACGTCTGCAGATAGCTCGCAGGCAGAAAGAGCTAGCCTGGAAAGCTGTTGCTCAGCCTCATCTGCCCATGGCACTGCTCGCACAGAGGCACAGAGACTGGGGCTGCTTGCTTGTCTTGTCCCCTCAAACTTCAAACGTAGCTTAGGTGGTCCGTGCCGGGCGCCTCCAACAGCTCTGCTCCGAAAATGCGAACGTCTGCAGATAGCTCGCAGGCAGAAAGAGCTAGCCTGGAAAGCTGTTGCTCAGCCTCATCTGCCCATGGCACTGCTCGCACAGAGGCACAGAGACTGGGGCTGCTTGCTTGTCTTGTCCCCTCAAACTTCAAACGTAGCTTAGGTGGTCCGTGCCGGGCGCCTCCGGCAGGCCTGCTCCGAAAATGCGAACGTCTGCAGATAGCTCGCAGGCAGAAAGAGCTAGCCTGGAAAGCTGTTGCTCAGCCTCATCTGCCCATGGCACTGCTCGCACAGAGGCACAGAGACTGGGGCTGCTTGCTTGTCTTGTTCCCTCAAACTTCAAATGTAGCTTAGGTGGTCCGTTCCTGGCGCATCCGGCAGCCCTGCTCCGAAAATGCAAACGTCTGCAGATAGCTCGCAGGCAGAAAGAGCTAGCCTGGAAAGCTGTTGCTCAGCCTCATCTGCCCATGGCACTGCTCGCACAGAGGCACAGAGACTGGGGCTGCTTGCTTGTTTTGTTCCCTCAAACTTCAAACGTATCTTAGGTAGTCCGTGCCGGGCGCCTCCGGCAGCCCTGCTCCGAAAATGCAAACGTCTGCAGATAGCTCGCAGGCAGAAAGAGCTAGCCTGGAAAGCTGTTGCTCAGACTCATCTGCCCATGGCACTGCTCGCACAGAGGCACAGAGACTGGGGCTGCTTGCTTGTCTTGCCCCCTCAAACTTCAAACGTATCTTAGGTAGTCCGTGCCGGGCGCCTCCGGCAGCCCTGCTCCGAAAATGCAAACGTCTGCAGATAGCTCGCAGGCAGAAAGAGCTAGCCTGGAAAGCTGTTGCTCAGCCTCATCTGCCCATGGCACTGCTCGCACAGAGGCACAGAGACTGGGGCTGCTTGCTTGTCTTGTCCCCTCAAACTTCAAATGTAGCTTAGGTGGTCCGTGCCGGGCGCCTCCGGCAGCCCTGCTCCGAAAATGCGAACGTCTGCAGATAGCTCGCAGGCAGAAAGAGCTAGCCTGGAAAGCTGTTGCTCAGCCTCATCTGCCCATGGCACTGCTCGCACAGAGGCACAGAGACTGGGGCTGCTTGCTTGTCTTGTCCCCTCAAACTTCAAACGTAGCTTAGGTGGTCCGTGCCGGGCGCCTCCGGCAGCCCTGCTCCGAAAATGCAAACGTCTGCAGATAGCTCGCAGGCAGAAAGAGCTAGCCTGGAAAGCTGTTGTTCCGCCTCATCTGCCCATGGCACTGCTCCCACAGAGGCACAGAGACTGGGGCTGCTTGCTTGTCTTGTCCCCTCAAACTTCAAACGTAGCTTAGGTGGTCCGTGCCGGGCGCCTCCAACAGCTCTGCTCCGAAAATGCGAACGTCTGCAGATAGCTCGCAGGCAGAAAGAGCTAGCCTGGAAAGCTGTTGCTCAGCCTCATCTGCCCATGGCACTGCTCGCACAGAGGCACAGAGACTGGGGCTGCTTGCTTGTCTTGTCCCCTCAAACTTCAAACGTAGCTTAGGTAGTCCGTGCCGGGCGCCTCCGGCAGGCCTGCTCCGAAAATGCGAACGTCTGCAGATAGCTCGCAGGCAGAAAGAGCTAGCCTGGAAAGCTGTTGCTCAGCCTCATCTGCCCATGGCACTGCTCGCACAGAGGCACAGAGACTGGGGCTGCTTGCTTGTCTTGTTCCCTCAAACTTCAAATGTAGCTTAGCTGGTCCGTTCCTGGCGCATCCGGCAGCCCTGCTCCGAAAATGCGAACGTCTGCAGATAGCTCGCAGGCAGAAAGAGCTAGCCTGGAAAGCTGTTGCTCAGCCTCATCTGCCCATGGCACTGCTCGCACAGAGGCACAGAGACTGGGGCTGCTTGCTTGTTTTGTTCCCTCAAACTTCAAACGTATCTTAGGTAGTCCGTGCCGTGCGCCTCCGGCAGCCCTGCTCCGAAAATGCAAACGTCTGCAGATAGCTCGCAGGCAGAAAGAGCTAGCCTGGAAAGCTGTTGCTCAGCCTCATCTGCCCATGGCACTGCTCGCACAGAGGCACAGAGACTGGGGCTGCTTGCTTGTCTTGTCCCCTCAAACTTCAAACGTAGCTTACGTGGTCCGTGCCGCGCGCCTCCGGCAGCCCTGCTCCGAAAATGCAAACGTCTGCAGATAGCTCGCAGGCAGAAAGAGCTAGCCTGGAAAGCTGTTGCTCAGCCTCATCTGCCCATGGCACTGCTCGCACAGAGGCACACAGACTGGGGCTGATGGCTTGTCTTGTCCCCTCAAACTTCAAATGTAGCTTAGGTGGTCCGTGCCGGGCGCCTCCGGCAGCCCTGCTCCGAAAATGCGAACGTCTGCAGATAGCTCGCAGGCAGAAAGAGCTAGCCTGGAAAGCTGTTGCTCAGCCTCATCTGCCCATGGCACTGCTCGCACAGAGGCACAGAGACTGGGGCTGCTTGCTTGTCTTGTTCCCTCAAACTTCAAACGTAGCTTAGGTGGTCTGTGCCGGGCGCCTCCGGCAGCCCTGCTCCGAAAACGCGAACGTCTGCAGATAGCTCGCAGGCAGAAAGAGCTAGCCTGGAAAGCTGTTGCTCCGCCTCATCTGCCCATGGCACTGCTCGCACAGAGGCACAGAGACTGGGGCTGCTTGCTTGTCTTGTCCCCTCAAACTTCAAACGTAGCTTAGGTGGTATGTGCCGGGCGCCTCCGACAGCTCTGCTCCGAAAATGCGAACGTCTCCAGATAGCT
This sequence comes from Opisthocomus hoazin, assembly GCF_030867145.1. Classification (NCBI taxonomy): domain Eukaryota; kingdom Metazoa; phylum Chordata; class Aves; order Opisthocomiformes; family Opisthocomidae; genus Opisthocomus; species Opisthocomus hoazin. The sequence goes on from NW_027448871.1 coordinate 249,875, forward strand.
CGCAGGCAGAAAGAGCTAGCCTGGAAAGCTGTTGCTCAGCCTCATCTGCCCATGGCACTGCTCGCACAGAGGCACAGAGACTGGGGCTGCTTGCTTGTCTTGTCCCCTCAAACTTCAAACGTAGCTTAGGTGGTCCGTGCCGGGCGCATCCGGCAGCCCTGCTCCGAAAATGTGAACGTCTGCAGATAGCTCGCAGGCAGAAAGAGCTAGCCTGGAAAGCTGTTGCTCAGCCTCATCTGCCCATGGCACTGCTCGCACAGAGGCACAGAGACTGGGGCTGCTTGCTTGTTTTGCCCCCTCAAACTTCAAATGTAGCTTAGGTGGTCCGTGCCGGGCGCCTCCGGCAGCCCTGCTCCAAAAATGCAAACGTCTGCAGATAGCTCGCAGGCAGAAAGAGCTAGCCTGGAAAGCTGTTGCTCAGCCTCATCTGCCCATGGCACTGCTCGCACAGAGGCACAGAGACTGGGGCTGCTTGCTTGTCTTGTCCCCTCAAACTTCAAATGTAGCTTAGGTGGTCCGTTCCTGGCGCATCCGGCAGCCCTGCTCCGAAAATGCGAACGTCTGCAGATAGCTCGCAGGCAGAAAGAGCTAGCCTGGAAAGCTTTGCTCCGCCTCATCTGCCCATGGCACTGCTCCCACAGAGGCACAGAGACTGGGGCTGCTTGCTTGTCTTGTTCCCTCAAACTTCAAATGTAGCTTAGGTGGTCCGTGCCAGGCGCATCCGGCAGCCCTGCTCCGAAAATGCGAACGTCTGCAGATAGCTCGCAGGCAGAAAGAGCTAGCCTGGAAAGCTGTTGCTCAGCCTCATCTGCCCATGGCACTGCTCGCACAGAGGCACAGAGACTGGGGCTGCTTGCTTGTCTTGTCCCCTCAAACTTCAAACGTAGCTTAGGTGGTCCGTGCCGGGCGCCTCCGGCAGGCCTGCTCCGAAAATGCAAACGTCTGCAGATAGCTAGCAGGGAGAAAGAGCTAGCCTGGAAAGCTGTTGCTCAGCCTCATCTGCCCATGGCACTGCTCGCACAGAGGCACAGAGACTGGGGCTGCTTGCTTGTCTTGTCCCCTCAAACTTCAAACGTAGCTTATGTGGTCCGTGCCGCGCGCCTCCGGCAGCCCTGCTCCGAAAATGCAAACGTCTGCAGATAGCTCGCAGGCAGAAAGAGCTAGCCTGGAAAGCTGTTGCTCAGCCTCATCTGCCCATGGCACTGCTCGCACAGAGGCACACAGACTGGGGCTGATGGCTTGTCTTGTCCCCTCAAACTTCAAATGTAGCTTAGGTGGTCCGTGCCGGGCGCCTCCGGCAGCCCTGCTCCGAAAATGCAAACGTCTGCAGATAGCTCGCAGGCAGAAAGAGCTAGCCTGGAAAGCTGTTGCTCAGCCTCATCTGCCCATGGCACTGCTCGCACAGAGGCACAGAGACTGGGGCTGCTTGCTTGTCTTGTCCCCTCAAACTTCAAACGTAGCTTAGGTGGTCTGTGCCGGGCGCCTCCGGCAGCCCTGCTCCGAAAACGCAAACGTCTGCAGATAGCTCGCAGGCAGAAAGATCTAGCCTGGAAAGCTGTTGCTCCGCCTCATCTGCCCATGGCACTGCTCCCACAGAGGCACAGAGACTGGGGCTGCTTGCTTGTCTTGTCCCCTCAAACTTCAAACGTAGCTTAGGTGGTATGTGCCGGGCGCCTCCGACAGCTCTGCTCCGAAAATGCGAACGTCTCCAGATAGCTAGCAGGGAGAAAGAGCTAGCCTGGAAAGCTGTTGCTCAGCCTCATCTGCCCATGGCACTGCTCGCACAGAGGCACAGAGACTGGGGCTGCTTGCTTGTCTTGTCCCCTCAAACTTCAAACGTAGCTTACGTGGTCCGTGCCGCGCGCCTCCGGCAGCCCTGCTCCGAAAATGCAAACGTCTGCAGATAGCTCGCAGGCAGAAAGAGCTAGCCTGGAAAGCTGTTGCTCAGCCTCATCTGCCCATGGCACTGCTCGCACAGAGGCACACAGACTGGGGCTGATGGCTTGTCTTGTCCCCTCAAACTTCAAATGTAGCTTAGGTGGTCCGTGCCGGGCGCCTCCGGCAGCCCTGCTCCAAAAATGCGAACGTCTGCAGATAGCTCGCAGGCAGAAAGAGCTAGCCTGGAAAGCTGTTGCTCAGCCTCATCTGCCCATGGCACTGCTCGCACAGAGGCACAGAGACTGGGGCTGCTTGCTTGTCTTGTCCCCTCAAACTTCAAACGTAGCTTAGGTGGTCTGTGCCGGGCGCCTCCGGCAGCCCTGCTCCGAAAACGCGAACGTCTGCAGATAGCTCGCAGGCAGAAAGAGCTAGCCTGGAAAGCTGTTGCTCAGCCTCATCTGCCCATGGCACTGCTCGCACAGAGGCACAGAGACTGGGGCTGCTTGCTTGTCTTGTCCCCTCAAACTTCAAACGTAGCTTAGGTGGTCCGTGCCGGGCGCCTCCGGCAGCCCTGCTCCGAAAATGCAAACGTCTGCAGATAGCTCGCAGGCAGAAAGAGCTAGCCTGGAAAGCTGTTGCTCAGCCTCATCTGCCCATGGCACTGCTCGCACAGAGGCACAGAGACTGGGGCTGCTTGCTTGTCTTGTCCCCTCAAACTTCAAACGTAGCTTAGGTGGTCCGTGCCGGGCGCATCCGGCAGCCCTGCTCCGAAAATGTGAACGTCTGCAGATAGCTCGCAGGCAGAAAGAGCTAGCCTGGAAAGCTGTTGCTCAGCCTCATCTGCCCATGGCACTGCTCGCACAGAGGCACAGAGACTGGGGCTGCTTGCTTGTTTTGCCCCCTCAAACTTCAAATGTAGCTTAGGTGGTCCGTGCCGGGCGCCTCCGGCAGCCCTGCTCCAAAAATGCAAACGTCTGCAGATAGCTTGCAGGCAGAAAGAGCTAGCCTGGAAAACTGTTGCTCAGCCTCATCTGCCCATGGCACTGCTCGCACAGAGGCACAGAGACTGGGGCTGCTTGCTTGTCTTGCCCCCTCAAACTTCAAACGTAGCTTAGGTGGTCCGTGCCAGGCGCATTCGGCAGCCCTGCTCCAAAAATGCAAACGTCTGCAGATAGCTCGCAGGCAGAAAGAGCTAGCCTGGAAAGCTGTTGCTCAGCCTCATCTGCCCATGGCACTGCTCGCACAGAGGCACAGAGACTGGGGCTGCTTGCTTGTCTTGTTCCCTCAAACTTCAAATGTAGCTTAGGTGGTCCGTTCCTGGCGCCTCCGGCAGCCCTGCTCCGAAAATGCGAACGTCTGCAGATAGCTCGCAGGCAGAAAGAGCTAGCCTGGAAAGCTTTGCTCCGCCTCATCTGCCCATGGCACTGCTCCCACAGAGGCACAGAGACTGGGGCTGCTTGCTTGTCTTGTTCCCTCAAACTTCAAATGTAGCTTAGGTGGTCCGTTCCTGGCGCATCCGGCAGCCCTGCTCCGAAAATGCGAACGTCTGCAGATAGCTCGCAGGCAGAAAGAGCTAGCCTGGAAAGCTGTTGCTCAGCCTCATCTGCCCATGGCACTGCTCGCACAGAGGCACAGAGACTGGGGCTGCTTGCTTGTCTTGTCCCCTCAAACTTCAAACGTAGCTTAGGTGGTCTGTGCCGGGCGCCTCCGGCAGCCCTGCTCCGAAAACGCGAACGTCTGCAGATAGCTCGCAGGCAGAAAGAGCTAGCCTGGAAAGCTGTTGCTCAGCCTCATCTGCCCATGGCACTGCTCGCACAGAGGCACAGAGACTGGGGCTGCTTGCTTGTCTTGTCCCCTCAAACTTCAAACGTAGCTTAGGTGGTATGTGCCGGGCGCCTCCGACAGCTCTGCTCCGAAAATGCGAACGTCTCCAGATAGCTCGCAGGCAGAAAGAGCTAGCCTGGAAAGCTGTTGCTCAGCCTCATCTGCCCATGGCACTGCTCGCACAGAGGCACAGAGACTGGGGCTGCTTGCTTGTCTTGTCCCCTCAAACTTCAAACGTAGCTTAGGTGGTCCGTGCCGGGCGCATCCGGCAGCCCTGCTCCGAAAATGTGAACGTCTGCAGATAGCTCGCAGGCAGAAAGAGCTAGCCTGGAAAGCTGTTGCTCAGCCTCATCTGCCCATGGCACTGCTCGCACAGAGGCACAGAGACTGGGGCTGCTTGCTTGTTTTGCCCCCTCAAACTTCAAATGTAGCTTAGGTGGTCCGTGCCGGGCGCCTCCGGCAGCCCTGCTCCAAAAATGCAAACGTCTGCAGATAGCTCGCAGGCAGAAAGAGCTAGCCTGGAAAGCTGTTGCTCAGCCTCATCTGCCCATGGCACTGCTCGCACAGAGGCACAGAGACTGGGGCTGCTTGCTTGTCTTGTTCCCTCAAACTTCAAATGTAGCTTAGGTGGTCCGTTCCTGGCGCATCCGGCAGCCCTGCTCCGAAAATGCGAACGTCTGCAGATAGCTCGCAGGCAGAAAGAGCTAGCCTGGAAAGCTTTGCTCCGCCTCATCTGCCCATGGCACTGCTCCCACAGAGGCACAGAGACTGGGGCTGCTTGCTTGTCTTGTTCCCTCAAACTTCAAATGTAGCTTAGGTGGTCCGTGCCAGGCGCATCCGGCAGCCCTGCTCCGAAAATGCGAACGTCTGCAGATAGCTCGCAGGCAGAAAGAGCTAGCCTGGAAAGCTGTTGCTCAGCCTCATCTGCCCATGGCACTGCTCGCACAGAGGCACAGAGACTGGGGCTGCTTGCTTGTCTTGTCCCCTCAAACTTCAAACGTAGCTTAGGTGGTCCGTGCCGGGCGCCTCCGGCAGGCCTGCTCCGAAAATGCAAACGTCTGCAGATAGCTAGCAGGGAGAAAGAGCTAGCCTGGAAAGCTGTTGCTCAGCCTCATCTGCCCATGGCACTGCTCGCACAGAGGCACAGAGACTGGGGCTGCTTGCTTGTCTTTTCCCCTCAAACTTCAAACGTAGCTTATGTGGTCCGTGCCGCGCGCCTCCGGCAGCCCTGCTCCGAAAATGCAAACGTCTGCAGATAGCTCGCAGGCAGAAAGAGCTAGCCTGGAAAGCTGTTGCTCAGCCTCATCTGCCCATGGCACTGCTCGCACAGAGGCACACAGACTGGGGCTGATGGCTTGTCTTGTCCCCTCAAACTTCAAATGTAGCTTAGGTGGTCCGTGCCGGGCGCCTCCGGCAGCCCTGCTCCGAAAATGCAAACGTCTGCAGATAGCTCGCAGGCAGAAAGAGCTAGCCTGGAAAGCTGTTGCTCAGCCTCATCTGCCCATGGCACTGCTCGCACAGAGGCACACAGACTGGGGCTGCTTGCTTGTCTTGTCCCCTCAAACTTCAAACGTAGCTTAGGTGGTCTGTGCCGGGCGCCTCCGGCAGCCCTGCTCCGAAAACGCAAACGTCTGCAGATAGCTCGCAGGCAGAAAGATCTAGCCTGGAAAGCTGTTGCTCCGCCTCATCTGCCCATGGCACTGCTCCCACAGAGGCACAGAGACTGGGGCTGCTTGCTTGTCTTGCCCCTCAAACTTCAAACGTAGCTTAGGTGGTATGTGCCGGGCGCCTCCGACAGCTCTGCTCCGAAAATGCGAACGTCTCCAGATAGCTAGCAGGGAGAAAGAGCTAGCCTGGAAAGCTGTTGCTCAGCCTCATCTGCCCATGGCACTGCTCGCACAGAGGCACAGAGACTGGGGCTGCTTGCTTGTCTTGTCCCCTCAAACTTCAAACGTAGCTTACGTGGTCCGTGCCGCGCGCCTCCGGCAGCCCTGCTCCGAAAATGCAAACGTCTGCAGATAGCTCGCAGGCAGAAAGAGCTAGCCTGGAAAGCTGTTGCTCAGCCTCATCTGCCCATGGCACTGCTCGCACAGAGGCACACAGACTGGGGCTGATGGCTTGTCTTGTCCCCTCAAACTTCAAATGTAGCTTAGGTGGTCTGTGCCGGGCGCCTCCGGCAGCCCTGCTCCAAAAATGCGAACGTCTGCAGATAGCTCGCAGGCAGAAAGAGCTAGCCTGGAAAGCTGTTGCTCAGCCTCATCTGCCCATGGCACTGCTCGCACAGAGGCACAGAGACTGGGGCTGCTTGCTTGTCTTGCCCCCTCAAACTTCAAACGTAGCTTAGGTGGTCCGTGCCAGGCGCATTCGGCAGCCCTGCTCCAAAAATGCAAACGTCTGCAGATAGCTCGCAGGCAGAAAGAGCTAGCCTGGAAAGCTGTTGCTCAGCCTCATCTGCCCATGGCACTGCTCGCACAGAGGCACAGAGACTGGGGCTGCTTGCTTGTCTTGTTCCCTCAAACTTCAAATGTAGCTTAGGTGGTCCGTTCCTGGCGCCTCCGGCAGCCCTGCTCCGAAAATGCGAACGTCTGCAGATAGCTCGCAGGCAGAAAGAGCTAGCCTGGAAAGCTTTGCTCCGCCTCATCTGCCCATGGCACTGCTCCCACAGAGGCACAGAGACTGGGGCTGCTTGCTTGTCTTGTTCCCTCAAACTTCAAATGTAGCTTAGGTGGTCCGTTCCTGGCGCATCCGGCAGCCCTGCTCCGAAAATGCGAACGTCTGCAGATAGCTCGCAGGCAGAAAGAGCTAGCCTGGAAAGCTGTTGCTCAGCCTCATCTGCCCATGGCACTGCTCGCACAGAGGCACAGAGACTGGGGCTGCTTGCTTGTCTTGTCCCCTCAAACTTCAAACGTAGCTTAGGTGGTCTGTGCCGGGCGCCTCCGGCAGCCCTGCTCCGAAAACGCGAACGTCTGCAGATAGCTCGCAGGCAGAAAGAGCTAGCCTGGAAAGCTGTTGCTCAGCCTCATCTGCCCATGGCACTGCTCGCACAGAGGCACAGAGACTGGGGCTGCTTGCTTGTCTTGTCCCCTCAAACTTCAAACGTAGCTTAGGTGGTATGTGCCGGGCGCCTCCGACAGCTCTGCTCCGAAAATGCGAACGTCTCCAGATAGCTCGCAGGCAGAAAGAGCTAGCCTGGAAAGCTGTTGCTCAGCCTCATCTGCCCATGGCACTGCTCGCACAGAGGCACAGAGACTGGGGCTGCTTGCTTGTCTTGTCCCCTCAAACTTCAAACGTAGCTTAGGTGGTCCGTGCCGGGCGCATCCGGCAGCCCTGCTCCGAAAATGTGAACGTCTGCAGATAGCTCGCAGGCAGAAAGAGCTAGCCTGGAAAGCTGTTGCTCAGCCTCATCTGCCCATGGCACTGCTCGCACAGAGGCACAGAGACTGGGGCTGCTTGCTTGTTTTGCCCCCTCAAACTTCAAATGTAGCTTAGGTGGTCCGTGCCGGGCGCCTCCGGCAGCCCTGCTCCAAAAATGCAAACGTCTGCAGATAGCTCGCAGGCAGAAAGAGCTAGCCTGGAAAGCTGTTGCTCAGCCTCATCTGCCCATGGCACTGCTCGCACAGAGGCACAGAGACTGGGGCTGCTTGCTTGTCTTGTCCCCTCAAACTTCAAATGTAGCTTAGGTGGTCCGTTCCTGGCGCATCCGGCAGCCCTGCTCCGAAAATGCGAACGTCTGCAGATAGCTCGCAGGCAGAAAGAGCTAGCCTGGAAAGCTTTGCTCCGCCTCATCTGCCCATGGCACTGCTCCCACAGAGGCACAGAGACTGGGGCTGCTTGCTTGTCTTGTTCCCTCAAACTTCAAATGTAGCTTAGGTGGTCCGTGCCAGGCGCATCCGGCAGCCCTGCTCCGAAAATGCGAACGTCTGCAGATAGCTCGCAGGCAGAAAGAGCTAGCCTGGAAAGCTGTTGCTCAGCCTCATCTGCCCATGGCACTGCTCGCACAGAGGCACAGAGACTGGGGCTGCTTGCTTGTCTTGTCCCCTCAAACTTCAAACGTAGCTTAGGTGGTCCGTGCCGGGCGCCTCCGGCAGGCCTGCTCCGAAAATGCAAACGTCTGCAGATAGCTAGCAGGGAGAAAGAGCTAGCCTGGAAAGCTGTTGCTCAGCCTCATCTGCCCATGGCACTGCTCGCACAGAGGCACAGAGACTGGGGCTGCTTGCTTGTCTTTTCCCCTCAAACTTCAAACGTAGCTTATGTGGTCCGTGCCGCGCGCCTCCGGCAGCCCTGCTCCGAAAATGCAAACGTCTGCAGATAGCTCGCAGGCAGAAAGAGCTAGCCTGGAAAGCTGTTGCTCAGCCTCATCTGCCCATGGCACTGCTCGCACAGAGGCACACAGACTGGGGCTGATGGCTTGTCTTGTCCCCTCAAACTTCAAATGTAGCTTAGGTGGTCCGTGCCGGGCGCCTCCGGCAGCCCTGCTCCGAAAATGCAAACGTCTGCAGATAGCTCGCAGGCAGAAAGAGCTAGCCTGGAAAGCTGTTGCTCAGCCTCATCTGCCCATGGCACTGCTCGCACAGAGGCACACAGACTGGGGCTGCTTGCTTGTCTTGTCCCCTCAAACTTCAAACGTAGCTTAGGTGGTCTGTGCCGGGCGCCTCCGGCAGCCCTGCTCCGAAAACGCAAACGTCTGCAGATAGCTCGCAGGCAGAAAGATCTAGCCTGGAAAGCTGTTGCTCCGCCTCATCTGCCCATGGCACTGCTCCCACAGAGGCACAGAGACTGGGGCTGCTTGCTTGTCTTGCCCCTCAAACTTCAAACGTAGCTTAGGTGGTATGTGCCGGGCGCCTCCGACAGCTCTGCTCCGAAAATGCGAACGTCTCCAGATAGCTAGCAGGGAGAAAGAGCTAGCCTGGAAAGCTGTTGCTCAGCCTCATCTGCCCATGGCACTGCTCGCACAGAGGCACAGAGACTGGGGCTGCTTGCTTGTCTTGTCCCCTCAAACTTCAAACGTAGCTTACGTGGTCCGTGCCGCGCGCCTCCGGCAGCCCTGCTCCGAAAATGCAAACGTCTGCAGATAGCTCGCAGGCAGAAAGAGCTAGCCTGGAAAGCTGTTGCTCAGCCTCATCTGCCCATGGCACTGCTCGCACAGAGGCACACAGACTGGGGCTGATGGCTTGTCTTGTCCCCTCAAACTTCAAATGTAGCTTAGGTGGTCTGTGCCGGGCGCCTCCGGCAGCCCTGCTCCAAAAATGCGAACGTCTGCAGATAGCTCGCAGGCAGAAAGAGCTAGCCTGGAAAGCTGTTGCTCAGCCTCATCTGCCCATGGCACTGCTCGCACAGAGGCACAGAGACTGGGGCTGCTTGCTTGTCTTGTCCCCTCAAACTTCAAACGTAGCTTAGGTGGTCTGTGCCGGGCGCCTCCGGCAGCCCTGCTCCGAAAACGCGAACGTCTGCAGATAGCTCGCAGGCAGAAAGAGCTAGCCTGGAAAGCTGTTGCTCAGCCTCATCTGCCCATGGCACTGCTCGCACAGAGGCACAGAGACTGGGGCTGCTTGCTTGTCTTGTCCCCTCAAACTTCAAACGTAGCTTAGGTGGTCCGTGCCGGGCGCCTCCGGCAGCCCTGCTCCGAAAATGCAAACGTCTGCAGATAGCTCGCAGGCAGAAAGAGCTAGCCTGGAAAGCTGTTGCTCAGCCTCATCTGCCCATGGCACTGCTCGCACAGAGGCACAGAGACTGGGGCTGCTTGCTTGTCTTGTCCCCTCAAACTTCAAACGTAGCTTAGGTTGTTCGTGCCGGGCGCATCCGGCAGCCCTGCTCCGAAAATGTGAACGTCTGCAGATAGCTCGCAGGCAGAAAGAGCTAGCCTGGAAAGCTGTTGCTCAGCCTCATCTGCCCATGGCACTGCTCGCACAGAGGCACAGAGACTGGGGCTGCTTGCTTGTTTTGCCCCCTCAAACTTCAAATGTAGCTTAGGTGGTCCGTGCCGGGCGCCTCCGGCAGCCCTGCTCCAAAAATGCAAACGTCTGCAGATAGCTTGCAGGCAGAAAGAGCTAGCCTGGAAAACTGTTGCTCAGCCTCATCTGCCCATGGCACTGCTCGCACAGAGGCACAGAGACTGGGGCTGCTTGCTTGTCTTGCCCCCTCAAACTTCAAACGTAGCTTAGGTGGTCCGTGCCGGGCGCATTCGGCAGCCCTGCTCCAAAAATGCAAACGTCTGCAGATAGCTCGCAGGCAGAAAGAGCTAGCCTGGAAAGCTGTTGCTCAGCCTCATCTGCCCATGGCACTGCTCGCACAGAGGCACAGAGACTGGGGCTGCTTGCTTGTCTTGTTCCCTCAAACTTCAAATGTAGCTTAGGTGGTCCGTTCTGGCGCATCCGGCAGCCCTGCTCCGAAAATGCGAACGTCTGCAGATAGCTCGCAGGCAGAAAGAGCTAGCCTGGAAAGCTTTGCTCCGCCTCATCTGCCCATGGCACTGCTCCCACAGAGGCACAGAGACTGGGGCTGCTTGCTTGTCTTGTTCCCTCAAACTTCAAATGTAGCTTAGGTGGTCCGTTCCTGGCGCATCCGGCAGCCCTGCTCCGAAAATGCAAACGTCTGCAGATAGCTCGCAGGCACAAAGAGCTAGCCTGGAAAGCTGTTGCTCAGCCTCATCTGCCCATGGCACTGCTCGCACAGAGGCACAGAGACTGGGGCTGCTTGCTTGTCTTGTCCCCTCAAACTTCAAATGTAGCTTAGGTGGTCCGTGCCGGGCGCATCCGGCAGCCCTGCTCCGAAAATGCGAACGTCTGCAGATAGCTCGCAGGCAGAAAGAGCTAGCCTGGAAAGCTGTTGCTCAGCCTCATCTGCCCATGGCACTGCTCGCACAGAGGCACACAGACTGGGGCTGATGGCTTGTCTTGTCCCCTCAAACTTCAAACGTAGCTTAGGTGGTCTGTGCCCGGCTCCTCCGGCAGCCCTGCTCCGAAAATGCAAACGTCTGCAGATAGCTCGCAGGCAGAAAGAGCTAGCCTGGAAAGCTGTTGCTCAGCCTCATCTGCCCATGGCACTGCTCGCACAGAGGCACAGAGACTGGGGCTGCTTGCTTGTCTTGTCCCCTCAAACTTCAAATGTAGCTTAGGTGGTCCGTGCCGGGCGCCTCCGGCAGCCCTGCTCCGAAAATGCAAACGTCTGCAGATAGCTCGCAGGCAGAAAGAGCTAGCCTGGAAAGCTGTTGCTCAGCCTCATCTGCCCATGGCACTGCTCGCACAGAGGCACAGAGACTGGGGCTGCTTGCTTGTCTTGTCCCCTCAAACTTCAAACGTAGCTTAGGTTGTTCGTGCCGGGCGCCTCCGGCAGCCCTGCTCCGAAAACGCGAACGTCTGCAGATAGCTCGCAGGCAGAAAGAGCTAGCCTGGAAAGCTGTTGCTCAGCCTCATCTGCCCATGGCACTGCTCGCACAGAGGCACAGAGACTGGGGCTGCTTGCTTGTTTTGTTCCCTCAAACTTCAAACTTATCTTAGGTAGTCCGTGCCTTGCGCCTCCGGCAGCCCTGCTCCGAAAATGCAAACGTCTGCAGATAGCTCGCAGGCAGAAAGAGCTAGCCTGGAAAGCTTTGCTCCGCCTCATCTGCCCATGGCACTGCTCCCACAGAGGCACAGAGACTGGGGCTGCTTGCTTGTCTTGTTCCCTCAAACTTCAAATGTAGCTTAGGTGGTCCGTGCCAGGCGCATCCGGCAGCCCTGCTCCGAAAATGCGAACGTCTGCAGATAGCTCGCAGGCAGAAAGAGCTAGCCTGGAAAGCTGTTGCTCAGCCTCATCTGCCCATGGCACTGCTCGCACAGAGGCACAGAGACTGGGGCTGCTTGCTTGTCTTGTTCCCTCAAACTTCAAATGTAGCTTAGGTGGTCCGTGCCAGGCGCATCCGGCAGCCCTGCTCCGAAAATGCGAACGTCTGCAGATAGCTCGCAGGCAGAAAGAGCTAGCCTGGAAAGCTGTTGCTCAGCCTCATCTGCCCATGGCACTGCTCGCACAGAGGCACAGAGACTGGGGCTGCTTGCTTGTCTTGTCCCCTCAAACTTCAAACGTAGCTTAGGTGGTCCGTGCCGGGCGCCTCCGGCAGGCCTGCTCCGAAAATGCAAACGTCTGCAGATAGCTAGCAGGGAGAAAGAGCTAGCCTGGAAAGCTGTTGCTCAGCCTCATCTGCCCATGGCACTGCTCGCACAGAGGCACAGAGACTGGGGCTGCTTGCTTGTCTTTTCCCCTCAAACTTCAAACGTAGCTTATGTGGTCCGTGCCGCGCGCCTCCGGCAGCCCTGCTCCGAAAATGCAAACGTCTGCAGATAGCTCGCAGGCAGAAAGAGCTAGCCTGGAAAGCTGTTGCTCAGCCTCATCTGCCCATGGCACTGCTCGCACAGAGGCACACAGACTGGGGCTGATGGCTTGTCTTGTCCCCTCAAACTTCAAATGTAGCTTAGGTGGTCCGTGCCGGGCGCCTCCGGCAGCCCTGCTCCGAAAATGCAAACGTCTGCAGATAGCTCGCAGGCAGAAAGAGCTAGCCTGGAAAGCTGTTGCTCAGCCTCATCTGCCCATGGCACTGCTCGCACAGAGGCACACAGACTGGGGCTGCTTGCTTGTCTTGTCCCCTCAAACTTCAAACGTAGCTTAGGTGGTCTGTGCCGGGCGCCTCCGGCAGCCCTGCTCCGAAAACGCAAACGTCTGCAGATAGCTCGCAGGCAGAAAGATCTAGCCTGGAAAGCTGTTGCTCCGCCTCATCTGCCCATGGCACTGCTCCCACAGAGGCACAGAGACTGGGGCTGCTTGCTTGTCTTGCCCCTCAAACTTCAAACGTAGCTTAGGTGGTATGTGCCGGGCGCCTCCGACAGCTCTGCTCCGAAAATGCGAACGTCTCCAGATAGCTAGCAGGGAGAAAGAGCTAGCCTGGAAAGCTGTTGCTCAGCCTCATCTGCCCATGGCACTGCTCGCACAGAGGCACAGAGACTGGGGCTGCTTGCTTGTCTTGTCCCCTCAAACTTCAAACGTAGCTTACGTGGTCCGTGCCGCGCGCCTCCGGCAGCCCTGCTCCGAAAATGCAAACGTCTGCAGATAGCTCGCAGGCAGAAAGAGCTAGCCTGGAAAGCTGTTGCTCAGCCTCATCTGCCCATGGCACTGCTCGCACAGAGGCACACAGACTGGGGCTGATGGCTTGTCTTGTCCCCTCAAACTTCAAATGTAGCTTAGGTGGTCTGTGCCGGGCGCCTCCGGCAGCCCTGCTCCAAAAATGCGAACGTCTGCAGATAGCTCGCAGGCAGAAAGAGCTAGCCTGGAAAGCTGTTGCTCAGCCTCATCTGCCCATGGCACTGCTCGCACAGAGGCACAGAGACTGGGGCTGCTTGCTTGTCTTGTCCCCTCAAACTTCAAACGTAGCTTAGGTGGTCTGTGCCGGGCGCCTCCGGCAGCCCTGCTCCGAAAACGCGAACGTCTGCAGATAGCTCGCAGGCAGAAAGAGCTAGCCTGGAAAGCTGTTGCTCAGCCTCATCTGCCCATGGCACTGCTCGCACAGAGGCACAGAGACTGGGGCTGCTTGCTTGTCTTGTCCCCTCAAACTTCAAACGTAGCTTAGGTGGTCCGTGCCGGGCGCCTCCGGCAGCCCTGCTCCGAAAATGCAAACGTCTGCAGATAGCTCGCAGGCAGAAAGAGCTAGCCTGGAAAGCTGTTGCTCAGCCTCATCTGCCCATGGCACTGCTCGCACAGAGGCACAGAGACTGGGGCTGCTTGCTTGTCTTGTCCCCTCAAACTTCAAACGTAGCTTAGGTTGTTCGTGCCGGGCGCATCCGGCAGCCCTGCTCCGAAAATGTGAACGTCTGCAGATAGCTCGCAGGCAGAAAGAGCTAGCCTGGAAAGCTGTTGCTCAGCCTCATCTGCCCATGGCACTGCTCGCACAGAGGCACAGAGACTGGGGCTGCTTGCTTGTTTTGCCCCCTCAAACTTCAAATGTAGCTTAGGTGGTCCGTGCCGGGCGCCTCCGGCAGCCCTGCTCCAAAAATGCAAACGTCTGCAGATAGCTTGCAGGCAGAAAGAGCTAGCCTGGAAAACTGTTGCTCAGCCTCATCTGCCCATGGCACTGCTCGCACAGAGGCACAGAGACTGGGGCTGCTTGCTTGTCTTGCCCCCTCAAACTTCAAACGTAGCTTAGGTGGTCCGTGCCGGGCGCATTCGGCAGCCCTGCTCCAAAAATGCAAACGTCTGCAGATAGCTCGCAGGCAGAAAGAGCTAGCCTGGAAAGCTGTTGCTCAGCCTCATCTGCCCATGGCACTGCTCGCACAGAGGCACAGAGACTGGGGCTGCTTGCTTGTCTTGTTCCCTCAAACTTCAAATGTAGCTTAGGTGGTCCGTTCTGGCGCATCCGGCAGCCCTGCTCCGAAAATGCGAACGTCTGCAGATAGCTCGCAGGCAGAAAGAGCTAGCCTGGAAAGCTTTGCTCCGCCTCATCTGCCCATGGCACTGCTCCCACAGAGGCACAGAGACTGGGGCTGCTTGCTTGTCTTGTTCCCTCAAACTTCAAATGTAGCTTAGGTGGTCCGTTCCTGGCGCATCCGGCAGCCCTGCTCCGAAAATGCAAACGTCTGCAGATAGCTCGCAGGCACAAAGAGCTAGCCTGGAAAGCTGTTGCTCAGCCTCATCTGCCCATGGCACTGCTCGCACAGAGGCACAGAGACTGGGGCTGCTTGCTTGTCTTGTCCCCTCAAACTTCAAATGTAGCTTAGGTGGTCCGTGCCGGGCGCATCCGGCAGCCCTGCTCCGAAAATGCGAACGTCTGCAGATAGCTCGCAGGCAGAAAGAGCTAGCCTGGAAAGCTGTTGCTCAGCCTCATCTGCCCATGGCACTGCTCGCACAGAGGCACACAGACTGGGGCTGATGGCTTGTCTTGTCCCCTCAAACTTCAAACGTAGCTTAGGTGGTCTGTGCCCGGCTCCTCCGGCAGCCCTGCTCCGAAAATGCAAACGTCTGCAGATAGCTCGCAGGCAGAAAGAGCTAGCCTGGAAAGCTGTTGCTCAGCCTCATCTGCCCATGGCACTGCTCGCACAGAGGCACAGAGACTGGGGCTGCTTGCTTGTCTTGTCCCCTCAAACTTCAAATGTAGCTTAGGTGGTCCGTGCCGGGCGCCTCCGGCAGCCCTGCTCCGAAAATGCAAACGTCTGCAGATAGCTCGCAGGCAGAAAGAGCTAGCCTGGAAAGCTGTTGCTCAGCCTCATCTGCCCATGGCACTGCTCGCACAGAGGCACAGAGACTGGGGCTGCTTGCTTGTCTTGTCCCCTCAAACTTCAAACGTAGCTTAGGTTGTTCGTGCCGGGCGCCTCCGGCAGCCCTGCTCCGAAAACGCGAACGTCTGCAGATAGCTCGCAGGCAGAAAGAGCTAGCCTGGAAAGCTGTTGCTCAGCCTCATCTGCCCATGGCACTGCTCGCACAGAGGCACAGAGACTGGGGCTGCTTGCTTGTTTTGTTCCCTCAAACTTCAAACTTATCTTAGGTAGTCCGTGCCTTGCGCCTCCGGCAGCCCTGCTCCGAAAATGCAAACGTCTGCAGATAGCTCGCAGGCAGAAAGAGCTAGCCTGGAAAGCTCTTGCTCAGCCTCATCTGCCCATGGCACTGCTCGCACAGAGGCACAGAGACTGGGGCTGCTTGCTTGTTTTGCCCCCTCAAACTTCAAACGTAGCTTAGGTGGTCCGTGCCGGGCGCCTCCGGCAGCCCTGCTCCGAAAATGCAAACGTCTGCAGATAGCTCGCAGGCAGAAAGAGCTAGCCTGGAAAGCTGTTGCTCAGCCTCATCTGCCCATGGCACTGCTCGCACAGAGGCACAGAGACTGGGGCTGCTTGCTTGTCTTGTCCCCTCAAACTTCAAACGTAGCTTAGGTGGTCCGTGCCGGGCGCCTCCGGCAGCCCTGCTCCGAAAATGCAAACGTCTGCAGATAGCTCGCAGGCAGAAAGATCTAGCCTGGAAAGCTGTTGCTCAGCCTCATCTGCCCATGGCACTGCTCGCACAGAGGCACAGAGACTGGGGCTGCTTGCTTGTCTTGCCCCCTCAAACTTCAAACGTAGCTTAGGTGGTCCGTGCCAGGCGCATCCGGCAGCCCTGCTCCGAAAATGCAAACGTCTGCAGATAGCTAGCAGGGAGAAAGAGCTAGCCTGGAAAGCTGTTGCTCAGCCTCATCTGCCCATGGCACTGCTCGCACAGAGGCACAGAGACTGGGGCTGCTTGCTTGTCTTGTTCCCTCAAACTTCAAATGTAGCTTAGGTGGTCCGTTCCTGGCGCATCCGGCAGCCCTGCTCCGAAAATGCGAACGTCTGCAGATAGCTCGCAGGCAGAAAGAGCTAGCCTGGAAAGCTGTTGCTCAGCCTCATCTGCCCATGGCACTGCTCGCACAGAGGCACAGAGACTGGGGCTGCTTGCTTGTTTTGTCCCCTCAAACTTCAAACGTAGCTTAGGTGGTCCGTGCCGGGCGCCTCCGGCAGCCCTGCTCCGAAAATGCAAACGTCTGCAGATAGCTCGCAGGCAGAAAGAGCTAGCCTGGAAAGCTGTTGCTCAGCCTCATCTGCCCATGGCACTGCTCGCACAGAGGCACAGAGACTGGGGCTGCTTGCTTGTTTTGTTCCCTCAAACTTCAAACGTATCTTAGGTAGTCCGTGCCGTGCGCCTCCGGCAGGCCTGCTCCGAAAATGCAAACGTCTGCAGATAGCTCGCAGGCAGAAAGAGCTAGCCTGGAAAGCTGTTGCTCAGCCTCATCTGCCCATGGCACTGCTCGCACAGAGGCACAGAGACTGGGGCTGCTTGCTTGTCTTGTCCCCTCAAACTTCAAACGTAGCTTAGGTGGTCCGTGCTGGGCGCCTCCGGCAGCCCTGCTCCGAAAATGCAAACGTCTGCAGATAGCTCGCAGGCAGAAAGAGCTAGCCTGGAAAGCTGTTGCTCAGCCTCATCTGCCCATGGCACTGCTCGCACAGAGGCACACAGACTGGGGCTGATGGCTTGTCTTGTCCCCTCAAACTTCAAATGTAGCTTAGGTGGTCCGTGCCGGGCGCCTCCGGCAGCCCTGCTCCGAAAATGCAAACGTCTGCAGATAGCTCGCAGGCAGAAAGAGCTAGCCTGGAAAGCTGTTGCTCAGCCTCATCTGCCCATGGCACTGCTCGCACAGAGGCACAGAGACTGGGGCTGCTTGCTTGTCTTGTCCCCTCAAACTTCAAACGTAGCTTAGGTGGTCCGTGCCGGGCGCCTCCGGCAGCCCTGCTCCGAAAATGCAAACGTCTGCAGATAGCTCGCAGGCAGAAAGAGCTAGCCTGGAAAGCTGTTGCTCAGCCTCATCTGCCCATGGCACTGCTCGCACAGAGGCACAGAGACTGGGGCTGCTTGCTTGTCTTGTCCCCTCAAACTTCAAACGTAGCTTAGGTGGTATGTGCCGGGCGCCTCCGGCAGCCCTGCTCCGAAAACGCGAACGTCTGCAGATAGCTCGCAGGCAGAAAGAGCTAGCCTGGAAAGCTGTTGCTCCGCCTCATCTGCCCATGGCACTACTCCCACAGAGGCACAGAGACTGGGGCTGCTTGCTTGTCTTGTCCCCTCAAACTTCAAATGTAGCTTAGGTGGTCCGTGCCGGGCGCCTCCGGCAGCCCTGCTCCGAAAATGCAAACGTCTGCAGATAGCTTGCAGGCAGAAAGAGCTAGCCTGGAAAGCTGTTGCTCAGCCTCATCTGCCCATGGCACTGCTCGCACAGAGGCACAGAGACTGGGGCTGCTTGCTTGTCTTGCCCCCTCAAACTTCAAACGTAGCTTAGGTGGTCCGTGCCAGGCGCATCCGGCAGCCCTGCTCCGAAAATGCAAACGTCTGCAGATAGCTCGCAGGCAGAAAGAGCTAGCCTGGAAAGCTGTTGCTCAGCCTCATCTGCCCATGGCACTGCTCGCACAGAGGCACAGAGACTGGGGCTGCTTGCTCTTCTTGTTCCTTCAAACTTCAAATGTAGCTTAGGTGGTCCGTTCCTGGCGCATCCGGGAGCCCTGCTCCGAAAATGCGAACGTCTGCAGATAGCTCGCAGGCAGAAAGAGCTAGCCTGGAAAGCTGTTGCTCAGCCTCATCTGCCCATGGCACTGCTCGCACAGAGGCACAGAGACTGGGGCTGCTTGCTTGTTTTGTTCCCTCAAACTTCAAACGTAGCTTAGGTTGTTCGTGCCGGGCGCCTCCGGCAGCCCTGCTCCGAAAATGCAAACGTCTGCAGATAGCTCGCAGGCAGAAAGAGCTAGCCTGGAAAGCTGTTGCTCAGCCTCATCTGCCCATGGCACTGCTCGCACAGAGGCACAGAGACTGGGGCTGCTTGCTTGTTTTGTTCCCTCAAACTTCAAACTTATCTTAGGTAGTCCGTGCCGTGCGCCTCCGGCAGCCCTGCTCCGAAAATGCAAACGTCTGCAGATAGCTCGCAGGCAGAAAGAGCTAGCCTGGAAAGCTCTTGCTCAGCCTCATCTGCCCATTGCACTGCTCGCACAGAGGCACAGAGACTGGGGCTGCTTGCTTGTTTTGCCCCCTCAAACTTCAAACGTAGCTTAGGTGGTCCGTGCCGGGCGCCTCCGGCAGCCCTGCTCCGAAAATGCAAACGTCTGCAGATAGCTCGCAGGCAGAAAGAGCTAGCCTGGAAAGCTGTTGCTCAGCCTCATCTGCCCATGGCACTGCTCGCACAGAGGCACAGAGACTGGGGCTGCTTGCTTGTCTTGTCCCCTCAAACTTCAAACGTAGCTTAGGTGGTCTGTGCCGGGCGCCTCCGGCAGCCCTGCTCCGAAAATGCAAACGTCTGCAGATAGCTGGCAGGCAGAAAGAGCTAGCCTGGAAAGCTGTTGCTCAGCCTCATCTGCCCATGGCACTGCTCGCACAGAGGCACAGAGACTGGGGCTGCTTGCTTGTCTTGTCCCCTCAAACTTCAAACGTAGCTTAGGTGGTCCGTGCTGGGCGCCTCTGGCAGCCCTGCTCCGAAAATACAAACGTCTGCAGATAGCTCGCAGGCAGAAAGAGCTAGCCTGGAAAGCTGTTGCTCAGCCTCATCTGCCCATGGCACTGCTCGCACAGAGGCACAGAGACTGGGGCTGCTTGCTTGTCTTGCCCCCTCAAACTTCAAACGTAGCTTAGGAGGTCCGTGCCGGGCGCCTCCGGCAGCCCTGCTCCGAAAATGCAAACGTCTGCAGATAGCTCGCAGGCAGAAAGAGCTAGCCTGGAAAGCTGTTGCTCAGCCTCATCTGCCCATGGCACTGCTCGCACAGAGGCACACAGACTGGGGCTGATGGCTTGTCTTGCCCCCTCAAACTTCAAACGTAGCTTAGGTGGTCCGTGCCGGGCGCCTCCGGCAGCCCTGCTCCGAAAATGCAAACGTCTGCAGATAGCTCGCAGGCAGAAAGAGCTAGCCTGGAAAGCTGTTGCTCAGCCTCATCTGCCCATGGCACTGCTCGCACAGAGGCACAGAGACTGGGGCTGCTTGCTTGTTTTGCCCCCTCAAACTTCAGACGTAGCTTAGGTGGTCCGTGCCGGGCGCCTCCGGCAGCCCTGCTCCGAAAATGCAAACGTCTGCAGATAGCTCGCAGGCAGAAAGAGCTAGCCTGGAAAGCTGTTGCTCAGCCTCATCTGCCCATGGCACTGCTCGCACAGAGGCACAGAGACTGGGGCTGCTTGCTTGTCTTGTCCCCTCAAACTTCAAACGTAGCTTAGGTGGTCTGTGCCGGGCGCCTCCGGCAGCCCTGCTCCGAAAATGCAAACGTCTGCAGATAGCTCGCAGGCAGAAAGATCTAGCCTGGAAAGCTGTTGCTCAGCCTCATCTGCCCATGGCACTGCTCGCACAGAGGCACAGAGACTGGGGCTGCTTGCTTGTCTTGTCCCCTCAAACTTCAAACGTAGCTTAGGTGGTCCGTGCCGGGCGCCTCCGGCAGCCCTGCTCCGAAAATCCAAACGTCTGCAGATAGCTCGCAGGCAGAAAGAGCTAGCCTGGAAAGCTGATGCTCAGCCTCATCTGCCCATGGCACTGCTCGCACAGAGGCACAGAGACTGGGGCTGCTTGCTTGTCTTGTCCCCTCAAACTTCAAACGTAGCTTAGGTGGTCCGTGCCGGGCGCCTCCGGCAGCCCTGCTCCGAAAATACAAACGTCTGCAGATAGCTCGCAGGCAGAAAGAGCTAGCCTGGAAAGCTGTTGCTCAGCCTCATCTGCCCATGGCACTGCTCGCACAGAGGCACAGAGACTGGGGCTGCTTGCTTGTCTTGCCCCCTCAAACTTCAAACGTAGCTTAGGTGGTCCGTGCCGGGCGCCTCCGGCAGCCCTGCTCCGAAAATGCGAACGTCTGCAGATAGCTCGCAGGCAGAAAGAGCTAGCCTGGAAAGCTGTTGCTCAGCCTCATCTGCCCATGGCACTGCTCGCACAGAGGCACAGAGACTGGGGCTGCTTGCTTGTCTTGCCCCCTCAAACTTCAAACGTAGCTTAGGTGGTCCGTGCTGGGCGCCTCCGGCAGCCCTGCTCCGAAAATGCAAACGTCTGCAGATAGCTCGCAGCCAGAAAGAGCTAGCCTGGAAAGCTGTTGCTCAGCCTCATCTGCCCATGGCACTGCTCGCACAGAGGCACAGAGACTGGGGCTGCTTGCTTGTCTTGCCCCCTCAAACTTCAAACGTAGCTTAGGTGGTCCGTGCCGGGCGCATCCGGCAGCCCTGCTCCGAAAATGCGAACGTCTGCAGATAGCTCGCAGGCAGAAAGAGCTAGCCTGGAAAGCTGTTGCTCAGCCTCATCTGCCCATGGCACTGCTCGCAAAGAGGCACAGAGGCTGGAGCTGCTTGCTTTTCTTGTCCCCTCAAACTTCAAACGTATCTTAGGTCGTCCGTGCCGGGCGCCTCCGGCAGCCCTGCTCCGAAAATGCAAACGTCTGCAGATAGCTTGCAGGCAGAAAGAGCTAGCCTGGAAAGCTGTTGCTCAGCCTCATCTGCCCATGGCACTGCTCGCACAGAGGCACAGAGACTGGGGCTGCTTGCTTGTCTTGTCCCCTCAAACTTCAAACGTATCTTAGGTGGTCCGTGCCGGGCGCCTCCGGCAGCCCTGCTCCGAAAATGCGAACGTCTGCAGATAGCTCGCAGGCAGAAAGAGCTAGCCTGGAAAGCTGTTGCTCAGCCTCATCTGCCCATGGCACTGCTCGCACAGAGGCACAGAGACTGGGGCTGCTTGCTTGTCTTGTCCCCTCAAACTTCAAACGTAGCTTAGGTGGTCCGTGCCGGGCGCCTCCGGCAGCCCTGCTCCGAAAATGCAAACGTCTGCAGATAGCTCGCAGGCAGAAAGAGCTAGCCTGGAAAGCTGTTGCTCAGCCTCATCTGCCCATGGCACTGCTCGCACAGAGGCACAGAGACTGGGGCTGCTTGCTTGTCTTGTCCCCTCAAACTTCAAACGTAGCTTAGGTGGTCTGTGCCGGGCGCCTCCGGCAGCCCTGCTCCGAAAATGCGAACGTCTGCAGATAGCTGGCAGGCAGAAAGAGCTAGCCTGGAAAGCTGTTGCTCAGCCTCATCTGCCCATGGCACTGCTCGCACAGAGGCACAGAGACTGGGGCTGCTTGCTTGTCTTGTCCCCTCAAACTTCAAACGTAGCTTAGGTGGTCCGTGCCGGGCGCCTCCGGCAGCCCTGCTCCAAAAATGCGAACGTCTGCAGATAGCTGGCAGGCAGAAAGAGCTAGCCTGGAAAGCTGTTGCTCAGCCTCATCTGCCCATGGCACTGCTCGCACAGAGGCACAGAGACTGGGGCTGCTTCCTTATTTTGCCCCCTCAAACTTCAAACATAGCTTAGGTGGTCCGTGCCAGACGCCTCCGGCAGCCCTGCTCCGAAAATCCAAACGTCTGCAGATAGCCTCCAGGCAGAAAGAGCTAGCCTGGAAAGCTGTTGCTCAGCCTCATCTGCCCATGGCACTGCTCGCACAGAGGCACAGAGACTGGGGCTGCTTGCTTGTCTTGTCCCCTCAAACTTCAAACGTAGCTTAGGTGGTCCGTGCCGGGCGCCTCCGGCAGCCCTGCTCCGAAAATGCAAACGTCTGCAGATAGCTCGCAGGCAGAAAGAGCTAGCCTGGAAAGCTGTTGCTCCGCCTCATCTGCCCATGGCACTGCTCGCACAGAGGCACAGAGACTGGGGCTGCTTGCTTGTTTTGCCCCCTCAAACTTCAAACGTAGCTTAGGTGGTCCGTGCCGTGCGCCTCCGGCAGCCCTGCTCCGAAAATGCAAACGTCTGCAGATAGCTCGCAGGCAGAAAGAGCTAGCCTGGAAAGCTGTTGCTCAGCCTCATCTGCCCATGGCACTGCTCGCACAGAGGCACAGAGACTGGGGCTGCTTGCTTGTCTTGTCCCCTCAAACTTCAAACGTAGCTTAGGTGGTCCGTGCCGGGCGCCTCCGGCAGCCCTGCTCCGAAAATGCGAACGTCTGCAGATAGCTCGCAGGCAGAAAGAGCTAGCCTGGAAAGCTGTTGCTCAGCCTCATCTGCCCATGGCACTGCTCGCACAGAGGCACAGAGACTGGGGCTGCTTGCTTGTCTTGTCCCCTCAAACTTCAAACGTAGCTTAGGTGGTCCGTGCCGGGCGCCTCCGGCAGCCCTGCTCCGAAAATGCAAACGTCTGCAGATAGCTCGCAGGCAGAAAGAGCTAGCCTGGAAAGCTGTTGCTCAGCCTCATCTGCCCATGGCACTGCTCGCACAGAGGCACAGAGACTGGGGCTGCTTGCTTGTCTTGTCCCCTCAAACTTCAAACGTAGCTTAGGTGGTCCGTGCCGGGCGCCTCCGGCAGCCCTGCTCCGAAAATGCAAACGTCTGCAGATAGCTCGCAGGCAGAAAGAGCTAGCCTGGAAAGCTGTTGCTCAGCCTCATCTGCCCATGGCACTGCTCGCACAGAGGCACAGAGACTGGGGCTGCTTGCTTGTCTTGTCCCCTCAAACTTCAAACGTAGCTTAGGTGGTCTGTGCCGGGCGCCTCCGGCAGCCCTGCTCCGAAAACGCGAACGTCTGCAGATAGCTCGCAGGCAGAAAGAGCTAGCCTGGAAAGCTGTTGCTCCGCCTCATCTGCCCATGGCACTGCTCCCACAGAGGCACAGAGACTGGGGCTGCTTGCTTGTCTTGTCCCCTCAAACTTCAAACGTAACTTAGGTGGTATGTGCCGGGCGCCTCCGACAGCTCTGCTCCAAAAATGCGAACGTCTCCAGATAGCTCGCAGGCAGAAAGAGCTAGCCTGGAAAGCTGTTGCTCAGCCTCATCTGCCCATGGCACTGCTCGCACAGAGGCACAGAGACTGGGGCTGCTTGCTTTTCTTGTCCCCTCAAACTTCAAACGTAGCTTAGGTCGTCCGTGCCGGGCGCCTCCGGCAGCCCTGCTCCGAAAATGCAAACGTCTGCAGATAGCTCGCAGGCAGAAAGAGCTAGCCTGGAAAGCTGTTGCTCAGCCTCATCTGCCCATGGCACTGCTCGCAAAGAGGCACAGAGGCTGGAGCTGCTTGCTTTTCTTGTCCCCTCAAACTTCAAACGTATCTTAGGTCGTCCGTGCCGGGCGCCTCCGGCAGCCCTGCTCCGAAAATGCAAACGTCTGCAGATAGCTTGCAGGCAGAAAGAGCTAGCCTGGAAAGCTGTTGCTCAGCCTCATCTGCCCATGGCACTGCTCGCACAGAGGCACAGAGACTGGGGCTGCTTGCTTGTCTTGTCCCCTCAAACTTCAAACGTATCTTAGGTGGTCCGTGCCGGGCGCCTCCGGCAGCCCTGCTCCGAAAATGCGAACGTCTGCAGATAGCTCGCAGGCAGAAAGAGCTAGCCTGGAAAGCTGTTGCTCAGCCTCATCTGCCCATGGCACTGCTCGCACAGAGGCACAGAGACTGGGGCTGCTTGCTTGTCTTGTCCCCTCAAACTTCAAACGTAGCTTAGGTGGTCCGTGCCGGGCGCCTCCGGCAGCCCTGCTCCGAAAATGCAAACGTCTGCAGATAGCTCGCAGGCAGAAAGAGCTAGCCTGGAAAGCTGTTGCTCAGCCTCATCTGCCCATGGCACTGCTCGCACAGAGGCACAGAGACTGGGGCTGCTTGCTTGTCTTGTCCCCTCAAACTTCAAACGTAGCTTAGGTGGTCTGTGCCGGGCGCCTCCGGCAGCCCTGCTCCGAAAATGCGAACGTCTGCAGATAGCTGGCAGGCAGAAAGAGCTAGCCTGGAAAGCTGTTGCTCAGCCTCATCTGCCCATGGCACTGCTCGCACAGAGGCACAGAGACTGGGGCTGCTTGCTTGTCTTGTCCCCTCAAACTTCAAACGTAGCTTAGGTGGTCCGTGCCGGGCGCCTCCGGCAGCCCTGCTCCAAAAATGCGAACGTCTGCAGATAGCTGGCAGGCAGAAAGAGCTAGCCTGGAAAGCTGTTGCTCAGCCTCATCTGCCCATGGCACTGCTCGCACAGAGGCACAGAGACTGGGGCTGCTTCCTTATTTTGCCCCCTCAAACTTCAAACATAGCTTAGGTGGTCCGTGCCAGACGCCTCCGGCAGCCCTGCTCCGAAAATCCAAACGTCTGCAGATAGCCTCCAGGCAGAAAGAGCTAGCCTGGAAAGCTGTTGCTCAGCCTCATCTGCCCATGGCACTGCTCGCACAGAGGCACAGAGACTGGGGCTGCTTGCTTGTCTTGTCCCCTCAAACTTCAAACGTAGCTTAGGTGGTCCGTGCCGGGCGCCTCCGGCAGCCCTGCTCCGAAAATGCAAACGTCTGCAGATAGCTCGCAGGCAGAAAGAGCTAGCCTGGAAAGCTGTTGCTCCGCCTCATCTGCCCATGGCACTGCTCGCACAGAGGCACAGAGACTGGGGCTGCTTGCTTGTTTTGCCCCCTCAAACTTCAAACGTAGCTTAGGTGGTCCGTGCCGTGCGCCTCCGGCAGCCCTGCTCCGAAAATGCAAACGTCTGCAGATAGCTCGCAGGCAGAAAGAGCTAGCCTGGAAAGCTGTTGCTCAGCCTCATCTGCCCATGGCACTGCTCGCACAGAGGCACAGAGACTGGGGCTGCTTGCTTGTCTTGTCCCCTCAAACTTCAAACGTAGCTTAGGTGGTCCGTGCCGGGCGCCTCCGGCAGCACTCCTCCGAAAATGCGAACGTCTGCAGATAGCTCGCAGGCAGAAAGAGCTAGCCTGGAAAGCTGTTGCTCAGCCTCATCTGCCCATGGCACTGCTCGCACAGAGGCACAGAGACTGGGGCTGCTTGCTTGTCTTGTCCCCTCAAACTTCAAACGTAGCTTAGGTGGTCCGTGCCGGGCGCCTCCGGCAGCCCTGCTCCGAAAATGCAAACGTCTGCAGATAGCTCGCAGGCAGAAAGAGCTAGCCTGGAAAGCTGTTGCTCAGCCTCATCTGCCCATGGCACTGCTCGCACAGAGGCACAGAGACTGGGGCTGCTTGCTTGTCTTGTCCCCTCAAACTTCAAACGTAGCTTAGGTGGTCCGTGCCGGGCGCCTCCGGCAGCCCTGCTCCGAAAATGCAAACGTCTGCAGATAGCTCGCAGGCAGAAAGAGCTAGCCTGGAAAGCTGTTGCTCAGCCTCATCTGCCCATGGCACTGCTCGCACAGAGGCACAGAGACTGGGGCTGCTTGCTTGTCTTGTCCCCTCAAACTTCAAACGTAGCTTAGGTGGTCTGTGCCGGGCGCCTCCGGCAGCCCTGCTCCGAAAATGCAAACGTCTGCAGATAGCTCGCAGGCAGAAAGAGCTAGCCTGGAAAGCTGTTGCTCCGCCTCATCTGCCCATGGCACTGCTCCCACAGAGGCACAGAGACTGGGGCTGCTTGCTTGTCTTGTCCCCTCAAACTTCAAACGTAACTTAGGTGGTATGTGCCGGGCGCCTCCGACAGCTCTGCTCCGAAAATGCGAACGTCTCCAGATAGCTCGCAGGCAGAAAGAGCTAGCCTGGAAAGCTGTTGCTCAGCCTCATCTGCCCATGGCACTGCTCGCACAGAGGCACAGAGACTGGGGCTGCTTGCTTTTCTTGTCCCCTCAAACTTCAAACGTAGCTTAGGTCGTCCGTGCCGGGCGCCTCCGGCAGCCCTGCTCCGAAAATGCAAACGTCTGCAGATAGCTCGCAGGCAGAAAGAGCTAGCCTGGAAAGCTGTTGCTCAGCCTCATCTGCCCATGGCACTGCTCGCACAGAGGCACAGAGACTGGGGCTGCTTGCTTGTCTTGTCCCCTCAAACTTCAAACGTATCTTAGGTGGTCCGTGCCGGGCGCCTCCGGCAGCCCTGCTCCGAAAATGCGAACGTCTGCAGATAGCTCACAGCCAGAAAGAGCTAGCCTGGAAAGCTGTTGCTCAGCCTCATCTGCCCATGGCACTGCTCGCACAGAGGCACAGAGACTGGGGCTGCTTGCTTGTCTTGCCCCCTCAAACTTCAAACGTAGCTTAGGTGGTCCGTGCCGGGCGCCTCCGGCAGCCCTGCTCCGAAAATGCAAACGTCTGCAGATAGCTCGCAGGCAGAAAGAGCTAGCCTGGAAAGCTGTTGCTCAGCCTCATCTGCCCATGGCACTGCTCGCACAGAGGCACAGAGACTGGGGCTGCTTGCTTGTCTTGTCCCCTCAAACTTCAAACGTAGCTTAGGTGGTCCGTGCCGGGCGCCTCCGGCAGCCCTGCTCCAAAAATGCGAACGTCTGCAGATAGCTCGCAGGCAGAAAGAGCTAGCCTGGAAAGCTGTTGCTCAGCCTCATCTGCCCATGGCACTGCTCGCACAGAGGCACAGAGACTGGGGCTGCTTCCTTGTTTTGCCCCCTCAAACTTCAAACATAGCTTAGGTGGTCCGTGCCAGACGCCTCCGGCAGCCCTGCTCCGAAAATCAAAACGTCTGCAGATAGCCTCCAGGCAGAAAGAGCTAGCCTGGAAAGCTGTTGCTCAGCCTCATCTGCCCATGGCACTGCTCGCACAGAGGCACAGAGACTGGGGCTGCTTGCTTGTCTTGTCCCCTCAAACTTCAAACGTAGCTTAGGTGGTCCGTGCCGGGCGCCTCCGGCAGCCCTGCTCCGAAAATGCAAACGTCTGCAGATAGCTCGCAGGCAGAAAGAGCTAGCCTGGAAAGCTGTTGCTCCGCCTCATCTGCCCATGGCACTGCTCGCACAGAGGCACAGAGACTGGGGCTGCTTGCTTGTTTTGCCCCCTCAAACTTCAAACGTAGCTTAGGTGGTCCGTGCGGGGTGCCTCCGGCAGCCCTGCTCCAAAAATGCAAACGTCTGCAGATAGCTCGCAGGCAGAAAGAGCTAGCCTGGAAAGCTGTTGCTCAGCCTCATCTGCCCATGGCACTGCTCGCACAGAGGCACAGAGACTGGGGCTGCTTGCTTGTCTTGTCCCCTCAAACTTCAAACGTAGCTTAGGTGGTCCGTGCCGGGCGCCTCCGGCAGCCCTGCTCCGAAAATGCGAACGTCTGCAGATAGCTCGCAGGCAGAAAGAGCTAGCCTGGAAAGCTGTTGCTCAGCCTCATCTGCCCATGGCACTGCTCGCACAGAGGCACAGAGACTGGGGCTGCTTGCTTGTCTTGTCCCCTCAAACTTCAAATGTAGCTTAGGTGGTCCGTGCCGGGCGCCTCCGGCAGCACTGCTCCGAAAATACAAACGTCTGCAGATAGCTCGCAGGCAGAAAGAGCTAGCCTGGAAAGCTGTTGCTCAGCCTCATCTGCCCATGGCACTGCTCGCACAGAGGCACAGAGACTGGGGCTGCTTGCTTGTCTTGCCCCCTCAAACTTCAAACGTAGCTTAGGTGGTCCGTGCCGGGCGCCTCCGGCAGCCCTGCTCCGAAAATGCAAACGTCTGCAGATAGCTCGCAGGCAGAAAGAGCTAGCCTGGAAAGCTGTTGCTCAGCCTCATCTGCCCATGGCACTGCTCGCACAGAGGCACAGAGACTGGGGCTGCTTGCTTGTCTTGCCCCCTCAAACTTCAAACGTAGCTTAGGTGGTCCGTGCCGGGCGCCTCCGGCAGCCCTGCTCCGAAAATGCAAACGTCTGCAGATAGCTCGCAGGCAGAAAGAGCTAGCCTGGAAAGCTGTTGCTCAGCCTCATCTGCCCATGGCACTGCTCGCACAGAGGCACAGAGACTGGGGCTGCTTGCTTGTCTTGTCCCCTCAAACTTCAAATGTAGCTTAGGTGGTCCGTGGCGGGCGCCTCCGGCAGCCCTGCTCCGAAAATGCAAACGTCTGCAGATAGCTCGCAGGCAGAAAGAGCTAGCCTGGAAAGCTGTTGCTCAGCCTCATCTGCCCATGGCACTGCTCGCACAGAGGCACAGAGACTGGGGCTGCTTGCTTGTCTTGTCCCCTCAAACTTCAAACGTAGCTTAGGTGGTCCGTGCCGGGTGCCTCCGGCAGCCCTGCTCCGAAAATGCAAACGTCTGCAGATAGCTCGCAGGCAGAAAGAGCTAGCCTGGAAAGCTGTTGCTCAGCCTCATCTGCCCATGGCACTGCTCGCACAGAGGCACAGAGACTGGGGCTGCTTGCTTGTCTTGTCCCCTCAAACTTCAAACGTAGCTTAGGTGGTCTGTGCCGGGCGCCTCCAGCAGCCCTGCTCCGAAAACGCGAACGTCTGCAGATAGGTCGCAGGCAGAAAGAGCTAGCCTGGAAAGCTGTTGCTCCGCCTCATCTGCCCATGGCACTGCTCCCACAGAGGCACAGAGACTGGGGCTGCTTGCTTGTCTTGTCCCCTCAAACTTCAAACGTAGCTTAGGTGGTATGTGCCGGGCGCCTCCGACAGCTCTGCTCCGAAAATGTGAACGTCTGCAGATAGCTCGCAGGCAGAAAGAGCTAGCCTGGAAAGCTGTTGCTCAGCCTCATCTGCCCATGGCACTGCTCGCACAGAGGCACAGAGACTGGGGCTGCCTGCTTGTTTTGCCCCCTCAAACTTCAAATGTAGCTTAGGTGGTCCGTGCCGGGCGCCTCCGGCAGCCCTGCTCCGAAAATGCAAACGTCTGCAGATAGCTCGCAGGCAGAAAGAGCTAGCCTGGAAAGCTGTTGCTCAGCCTCATCTGCCCATGGCACTGCTCGCACAGAGGCACAGAGACTGGGGCTGCTTGCTTGTCTTGCCCCCTCAAACTTCAAACGTAGCTTAGGTGGTCCGTGCCAGGCGCATCCGGCAGCCCTGCTCCGAAAATGCAAACGTCTGCAGATAGCTAGCAGGGAGAAAGAGCTAGCCTGGAAAGCTGTTGCTCAGCCTCATCTGCCCATGGCACTGCTCGCACAGAGGCACAGAGACTGGGGCTGCTTGCTTGTCTTGTTCCCTCAAACTTCAAATGTAGCTTAGGTGGTCCGTTCCTGGCGCATCCGGCAGCCCTGCTCCGAAAATGCGAACGTCTGCAGATAGCTCGCAGGCAGAAAGAGCTAGCCTGGAAAGCTGTTGCTCAGCCTCATCTGCCCATGGCACTGCTCGCACAGAGGCACAGAGACTGGGGCTGCTTGCTTGTTTTGTTCCCTCAAACTTCAAACGTAGCTTAGGTGGTCCTTGCCGGGCGCCTCCGGCAGCCCTGCTCCGAAAATGCAAACGTCTGCAGATAGCTCGCAGGCAGAAAGAGCTAGCCTGGAAAGCTGTTGCTCAGCCTCATCTGCCCATGGCACTGCTCGCACAGAGGCACAGAGACTGGGGCTGCTTGCTTGTTTTGTTCCCTCAAACTTCAAACGTATCTTAGGTAGTCCGTGCCGTGCGCCTCCGGCAGCCCTGCTCCGAAAATGCAAACGTCTGCAGATAGCTCGCAGGCAGAAAGAGCTAGCCTGGAAAGCTGTTGCTCAGCCTCATCTGCCCATGGCACTGCTCGCACAGAGGCACAGAGACTGGGGCTGCTTGCTTGTCTTGTCCCCTCAAACTTCAAACGTAGCTTAGGTGGTCCGTGCCGGGCGCCTCCGGCAGCCCTGCTCCGAAAATGCAAACGTCTGCAGATAGCTCGCAGGCAGAAAGAGCTAGCCTGGAAAGCTGTTGCTCAGCCTCATCTGCCCATGGCACTGCTCGCACAGAGGCACACAGACTGGGGCTGATGGCTTGTCTTGTCCCCTCAAACTTCAAATGTAGCTTAGGTGGTCCGTGCCGGGCGCCTCCGGCAGCCCTGCTCCGAAAATGCAAACGTCTGCAGATAGCTCGCAGGCAGAAAGAGCTAGCCTGGAAAGCTGTTGCTCAGCCTCATCTGCCCATGGCACTGCTCGCACAGAGGCACAGAGACTGGGGCTGCTTGCTTGTCTTGTCCCCTCAAACTTCAAACGTAGCTTAGGTGGTCCGTGCCGGGCGCCTCCGGCAGCCCTGCTCCGAAAATGCAAACGTCTGCAGATAGCTCGCAGGCAGAAAGAGCTAGCCTGGAAAGCTGTTGCTCAGCCTCATCTGCCCATGGCACTGCTCGCACAGAGGCACAGAGACTGGGGCTGCTTGCTTGTCTTGTCCCCTCAAACTTCAAACGTAGCTTAGGTGGTCTGTGCCGGGCGCCTCCGGCAGCCCTGCTCCGAAAACGCGAACGTCTGCAGATAGCTCGCAGGCAGAAAGAGCTAGCCTGGAAAGCTGCTGCTCCGCCTCATCTGCCCATGGCACTACTCCCACAGAGGCACAGAGACTGGGGCTGCTTGCTTGTCTTGCCCCCTCAAACTTCAAACGTAGCTTAGGTGGTCCGTGCCAGGCGCATCCGGCAGCCCTGCTCCGAAAATGCAAACGTCTGCAGATAGCTCGCAGGCAGAAAGAGCTAGCCTGGAAAGCTGTTGCTCAGCCTCATCTGCCCATGGCACTGCTCGCACAGAGGCACAGAGACTGGGGCTGCTTGCTTGTCTTGTTCCTTCAAACTTCAAATGTAGCTTAGGTGGTCCGTTCCTGGCGCATCCGGCAGCCCTGCTCCGAAAATGCGAACGTCTGCAGATAGCTCGCAGGCAGAAAGAGCTAGCCTGGAAAGCTGTTGCTCAGCCTCATCTGCCCATGGCACTGCTCGCACAGAGGCACAGAGACTGGGGCTGCTTGCTTGTTTTGTCCCCTCAAACTTCAAACGTAGCTTAGGTTTTTCGTGCCGGGCGCCTCCGGCAGCCCTGCTCCGAAAATGCAAACGTCTGCAGATAGCTCGCAGGCAGAAAGAGCTAGCCTGGAAAGCTGTTGCTCAGCCTCATCTGCCCATGGCACTGCTCGCACAGAGGCACAGAGACTGGGGCTGCTTGCTTGTTTTGTTCCCTCAAACTTCAAACTTATCTTAGGTAGTCCGTGCCGTGCGCCTCCGGCAGCCCTGCTCCGAAAATGCAAACGTCTGCAGATAGCTCGCAGGCAGAAAGAGCTAGCCTGGAAAGCTCTTGCTCAGCCTCATCTGCCCATGGCACTGCTCGCACAGAGGCACAGAGACTGGGGCTGCTTGCTTGTTTTGCCCCCTCAAACTTCAAACGTAGCTTAGGTGGTCCGTGCCGGGCGCCTCCGGCAGCCCTGCTCCGAAAATGCAAACGTCTGCAGATAGCTCGCAGGCAGAAAGAGCTAGCCTGGAAAGCTGTTGCTCAGCCTCATCTGCCCATGGCACTGCTCGCACAGAGGCACAGAGACTGGGGCTGCTTGCTTGTCTTGTCCCCTCAAACTTCAAACGTAGCTTAGGTGGTCTGTGCCGGGCGCCTCCGGCAGCCCTGCTCCGAAAATCCAAACGTCTGCAGATAGCTCGCAGGCAGAAAGAGCTAGCCTGGAAAGCTGTTGCTCAGCCTCATCTGCCCATGGCACTGCTCGCACAGAGGCACAGAGACTGGGGCTGCTTTCTTGTCTTGTCCCCTCAAACTTCAAACGTAGCTTAGGTGGTCCGTGCCGGGCGCCTCCGGCAGCCCTGCTCCGAAAATGCGAACGTCTGCAGATAGCTCGCAGGCAGAAAGAGCTAGCCTGGAAAGCTGTTGCTCAGCCTCATCTGCCCATGGCACTGCTCGCACAGAGGCACAGAGACTGGGGCTGCTTGCTTGTCTTGTCCCCTCAAACTTCAAACGTAGCTTAGGTGGTCCGTGCCGGGCGCCTCCGGCAGCCCTGCTCCGAAAATACAAACGTCTGCAGATAGCTCGCAGGCAGAAAGAGCTAGCCTGGAAAGCTGTTGCTCAGCCTCATCTGCCCATGGCACTGCTCGCACAGAGGCACAGAGACTGGGGCTGCTTGCTTGTCTTGCCCCCTCAAACTTCAAACGTAGCTTAGGTGGTCCGTGCCGGGCGCCTCCGGCAGCCCTGCTCCGAAAATGCGAACGTCTGCAGATAGCTCGCAGGCAGAAAGAGCTAGCCTGGAAAGCTGTTGCTCAGCCTCATCTGCCCATGGCACTGCTCGCACAGAGGCACACAGACTGGGGCTGCTTGCTTGTCTTGCTCCCTCAAACTTCAAACGTAGCTTAGGTGGTCCGTGCTGGGCGCCTCCGGCAGCCCTGCTCCGAAAATGCAAACGTCTGCAGATAGCTCGCAGGCAGAAAGAGCTAGCCTGGAAAGCTGTTGCTCAGCCTCATCTGCCCATGGCACTGCTCGCACAGAGGCACAGAGACTGGGGCTGCTTGCTTGTCTTGCCCCCTCAAACTTCAAACGTAGCTTAGGTGGTCCGTGCCGGGCGCATCCGGCAGCCCTGCTCCGAAAATGCAAACGTCTGCAGATAGCTCGCAGGCAGAAAGAGCTAGCCTGGAAAGCTGTTGCTCAGCCTCATCTGCCCATGGCACTGCTCGCACAGAGGCACACAGACTGGGGCTGCTTGCTTGTTTTGTTCCCTCAAACTTCAAACTTATCTTAGGTAGTCCGTGCCGTGCGCCTCCGGCAGCCCTGCTCCGAAAATGCAAACGTCTGCAGATAGCTCGCAGGCAGAAAGAGCTAGCCTGGAAAGCTCTTGCTCAGCCTCATCTGCCCATGGCACTGCTCGCACAGAGGCACAGAGACTGGGGCTGCTTGCTTGTTTTGCCCCCTCAAACTTCAAACGTAGCTTAGGTGGTCCGTGCCGGGCGCCTCCGGCAGCCCTGCTCCGAAAATGCAAACGTCTGCAGATAGCTCGCAGGCAGAAAGAGCTAGCCTGGAAAGCTGTTGCTCAGCCTCATCTGCCCATGGCACTGCTCGCACAGAGGCACAGAGACTGGGGCTGCTTGCTTGTCCCCTCAAACTTCAAACGTAGCTTAGGTGGTCTGTGCCGGGCGCCTCCGGCAGCCCTGCTCCGAAAATGCAAACGTCTGCAGATAGCTCGCAGGCAGAAAGATCTAGCCTGGAAAGCTGTTGCTCAGCCTCATCTGCCCATGGCACTGCTCGCAAAGAGGCACAGAGGCTGGAGCTGCTTGCTTTTCTTGTCCCCTCAAACTTCAAACGTAGCTTAGGTGGTCCGTGCCGGGCGCCTCCGGCAGCCCTGCTCCGAAAATGCGAACGTCTGCAGATAGCTCGCAGGCAGAAAGATCTAGCCTGGAAAGCTGTTGCTCAGCCTCATCTGCCCATGGCACTGCTCGCACAGAGGCACAGAGACTGGGGCTGCTTGCTTGTCTTGTCCCCTCAAACTTCAAACGTAGCTTAGGTGGTCCGTGCCGGGCGCCTCCGGCAGCCCTGCTCCGAAAATGCGAACGTCTGCAGATAGCTCGCAGGCAGAAAGAGCTAGCCTGGAAAGCTGTTGCTCAGCCTCATCTGCCCATGGCACTGCTCGCACAGAGGCACAGAGACTGGGGCTGCTTGCTTGTCTTGTCCCCTCAAACTTCAAACGTAGCTTAGGTGGTCCGTGCCGGGCGCCTCCGGCAGCCCTGCTCCGAAAATGCGAACGTCTGCAGATAGCTCGCAGGCAGAAAGAGCTAGCCTGGAAAGCTGTTGCTCAGCCTCATCTGCCCATGGCACTGCTCGCACAGAGGCACAGAGACTGGGGCTGCTTGCTTGTCTTGTCCCCTCAAACTTCAAACGTAGCTTAGGTGGTCCGTGCCGGGCGCCTCCGGCAGCCCTGCTCCGAAAATGCGAACGTCTGCAGATAGCTCGCAGGCAGAAAGAGCTAGCCTGGAAAGCTGTTGCTCAGCCTCATCTGCCCATGGCACTGCTCGCACAGAGGCACAGAGACTGGGGCTGCTTGCTTGTCTTGTCCCCTCAAACTTCAAACGTAGCTTAGGTGGTCCGTGCCGGGCGCCTCCGGCAGCCCTGCTCCGAAAATACAAACGTCTGCAGATAGCTCGCAGGCAGAAAGAGCTAGCCTGGAAAGCTGTTGCTCAGCCTCATCTGCCCATGGCACTGCTCGCACAGAGGCACAGAGACTGGGGCTGCTTGCTTGTCTTGCCCCCTCAAACTTCAAACGTAGCTTAGGTGGTCCGTGCCGGGCGCATCC
The DNA here is from genome assembly GCF_030867145.1 of Opisthocomus hoazin. Classification (NCBI taxonomy): domain Eukaryota; kingdom Metazoa; phylum Chordata; class Aves; order Opisthocomiformes; family Opisthocomidae; genus Opisthocomus; species Opisthocomus hoazin. The sequence goes on from NW_027448871.1 coordinate 283,815, forward strand.
GGCAGCCCTGCTCCGAAAATGCGAACGTCTGCAGATAGCTCGCAGGCAGAAAAAGCTAGCCTGGAAAGCTGTTGCTCAGCCTCATCTGCCCATGGCACTGCTCGCAAAGAGGCACAGAGGCTGGAGCTGCTTGCTTTTCTTGTCCCCTCAAACTTCAAACGTAGCTTAGGTCGTCCGTGCCGGGCGCCTCCGGCAGCCCTGCTCCGAAAATGCAAACGTCTGCAGATAGCTCGCAGGCAGAAAGAGCTAGCCTGGAAAGCTGTTGCTCAGCCTCATCTGCCCATGGCACTGCTCGCACAGAGGCACAGAGACTGGGGCTGCTTGCTTGTCTTGTCCCCTCAAACTTCAAACGTAGCTTAGGTGGTCCGTGCCGGGCGCCTCCGGCAGCCCTGCTCCGAAAATGCGAACGTCTGCAGATAGCTCGCAGGCAGAAAGAGCTAGCCTGGAAAGCTGTTGCTCAGCCTCATCTGCCCATGGCACTGCTCGCACAGAGGCACAGAGACTGGGGCTGCTTGCTTGTCTTGTCCCCTCAAACTTCAAACGTAGCTTAGGTGGTCCGTGCCGGGCGCCTCCGGCAGCCCTGCTCCGAAAATACAAACGTCTGCAGATAGCTCGCAGGCAGAAAGAGCTAGCCTGGAAAGCTGTTGCTCAGCCTCATCTGCCCATGGCACTGCTCGCACAGAGGCACAGAGACTGGGGCTGCTTGCTTGTCTTGCCCCCTCAAACTTCAAACGTAGCTTAGGTGGTCCGTGCCGGGCGCATCCGGCAGCCCTGCTCCGAAAATGCGAACGTCTGCAGATAGCTCGCAGGCAGAAAGAGCTAGCCTGGAAAGCTGTTGCTCAGCCTCATCTGCCCATGGCACTGCTCGCACAGAGGCACAGAGACTGGGGCTGCTTGCTTGTCTTGCCCCCTCAAACTTCAAACGTAGCTTAGGTGGTCCGTGCCGGGCGCCTCCGGCAGCCCTGCTCCGAAAATGCAAACGTCTGCAGATAGCTCGCAGGCAGAAAGAGCTAGCCTGGAAAGCTGTTGCTCAGCCTCATCTGCCCATGGCACTGCTCGCACAGAGGCACAGAGACTGGGGCTGCTTGCTTGTCTTGCCCCCTCAAACTTCAAACGTAGCTTAGGTGGTCCGTGCCGGGCGCATCCGGCAGCCCTGCTCCAAAAATGCGAACGTCTGCAGATAGCTCGCAGGCAGAAAGAGCTAGCCTGGAAAGCTGTTGCTCAGCCTCATCTGCCCATGGCACTGCTCGCAAAGAGGCACAGAGGCTGGAGCTGCTTGCTTTTCTTGTCCCCTCAAACTTCAAACGTAGCTTAGGTGGTCCGTGCCGGGCGCCTCCGGCAGCCCTGCTCCGAAAATGCAAACGTCTGCAGATAGCTCGCAGGCAGAAAGAGCTAGCCTGGAAAGCTGTTGCTCAGCCTCATCTGCCCATGGCACTGCTCGCAAAGAGGCACAGAGACTGGGGCTGCTTGCTTGTCTTGTCCCCTCAAACTTCAAACGTAGCTTAGGTCGTCCGTGCCGGGCGCCTCCGGCAGCCCTGCTCCGAAAATGCGAACGTCTGCAGATAGCTCGCAGGCAGAAAGAGCTAGCCTGGAAAGCTGTTGCTCAGCCTCATCTGCCCATGGCACTGCTCGCACAGAGGCACAGAGACTGGGGCTGCTTGCTTGTCTTGCCCCCTCAAACTTCAAACGTAGCTTAGGTGGTCCGTGCCGGGCGCCTCCGGCAGCCCTGCTCCGAAAATGCAAACGTCTGCAGATAGCTGGCAGGCAGAAAGAGCTAGCCTGGAAAGCTGTTGCTCAGCCTCATCTGCCCATGGCACTGCTCGCACAGAGGCACAGAGACTGGGGCTGCTTGCTTGTCTTGTCCCCTCAAACTTCAAACGTAGCTTAGGTGGTCCGTGCCGGGCGCCTCCGGCAGCCCTGCTCCAAAAATGCGAACGTCTGCAGATAGCTCGCAGGCAGAAAGAGCTAGCCTGGAAAGCTGTTGCTCAGCCTCATCTGACCATGGCACTGCTCGCACAGAGGCACAGAGACTGGGGCTGCTTCCTTGTTTTGCCCCCTCAAACTTCAAACATAGCTTAGGTGGTCCGTGCCAGACGCCTCCGGCAGCCCTGCTCCGAAAATCAAAACGTCTGCAGATAGCCTCCAGGCAGAAAGAGCTAGCCTGGAAAGCTGTTGCTCAGCCTCATCTGCCCATGGCACTGCTCGCACAGAGGCACAGAGACTGGGGCTGCTTGCTTGTCCCCTCAAACTTCAAACGTAGCTTAGGTGGTCTGTGCCGGGCGCCTCCGGCAGCCCTGCTCCGAAAATGCAAACGTCTGCAGATAGCTCGCAGGCAGAAAGATCTAGCCTGGAAAGCTGTTGCTCAGCCTCATCTGCCCATGGCACTGCTCGCAAAGAGGCACAGAGGCTGGAGCTGCTTGCTTTTCTTGTCCCCTCAAACTTCAAACGTAGCTTAGGTGGTCCGTGCCGGGCGCCTCCGGCAGCCCTGCTCCGAAAATGCGAACGTCTGCAGATAGCTCGCAGGCAGAAAGATCTAGCCTGGAAAGCTGTTGCTCAGCCTCATCTGCCCATGGCACTGCTCGCACAGAGGCACAGAGACTGGGGCTGCTTGCTTGTCTTGTCCCCTCAAACTTCAAACGTAGCTTAGGTGGTCCGTGCCGGGCGCCTCCGGCAGCCCTGCTCCGAAAATGCGAACGTCTGCAGATAGCTCGCAGGCAGAAAGAGCTAGCCTGGAAAGCTGTTGCTCAGCCTCATCTGCCCATGGCACTGCTCGCACAGAGGCACAGAGACTGGGGCTGCTTGCTTGTCTTGTCCCCTCAAACTTCAAACGTAGCTTAGGTGGTCCGTGCCGGGCGCCTCCGGCAGCCCTGCTCCGAAAATGCGAACGTCTGCAGATAGCTCGCAGGCAGAAAGAGCTAGCCTGGAAAGCTGTTGCTCAGCCTCATCTGCCCATGGCACTGCTCGCACAGAGGCACAGAGACTGGGGCTGCTTGCTTGTCTTGTCCCCTCAAACTTCAAACGTAGCTTAGGTGGTCCGTGCCGGGCGCCTCCGGCAGCCCTGCTCCGAAAATGCGAACGTCTGCAGATAGCTCGCAGGCAGAAAGAGCTAGCCTGGAAAGCTGTTGCTCAGCCTCATCTGCCCATGGCACTGCTCGCACAGAGGCACAGAGACTGGGGCTGCTTGCTTGTCTTGTCCCCTCAAACTTCAAACGTAGCTTAGGTGGTCCGTGCCGGGCGCCTCCGGCAGCCCTGCTCCGAAAATACAAACGTCTGCAGATAGCTCGCAGGCAGAAAGAGCTAGCCTGGAAAGCTGTTGCTCAGCCTCATCTGCCCATGGCACTGCTCGCACAGAGGCACAGAGACTGGGGCTGCTTGCTTGTCTTGCCCCCTCAAACTTCAAACGTAGCTTAGGTGGTCCGTGCCGGGCGCATCCGGCAGCCCTGCTCCGAAAATGCGAACGTCTGCAGATAGCTCGCAGGCAGAAAAAGCTAGCCTGGAAAGCTGTTGCTCAGCCTCATCTGCCCATGGCACTGCTCGCAAAGAGGCACAGAGGCTGGAGCTGCTTGCTTTTCTTGTCCCCTCAAACTTCAAACGTAGCTTAGGTCGTCCGTGCCGGGCGCCTCCGGCAGCCCTGCTCCGAAAATGCAAACGTCTGCAGATAGCTCGCAGGCAGAAAGAGCTAGCCTGGAAAGCTGTTGCTCAGCCTCATCTGCCCATGGCACTGCTCGCACAGAGGCACAGAGACTGGGGCTGCTTGCTTGTCTTGTCCCCTCAAACTTCAAACGTAGCTTAGGTGGTCCGTGCCGGGCGCCTCCGGCAGCCCTGCTCCGAAAATGCGAACGTCTGCAGATAGCTCGCAGGCAGAAAGAGCTAGCCTGGAAAGCTGTTGCTCAGCCTCATCTGCCCATGGCACTGCTCGCACAGAGGCACAGAGACTGGGGCTGCTTGCTTGTCTTGTCCCCTCAAACTTCAAACGTAGCTTAGGTGGTCCGTGCCGGGCGCCTCCGGCAGCCCTGCTCCGAAAATACAAACGTCTGCAGATAGCTCGCAGGCAGAAAGAGCTAGCCTGGAAAGCTGTTGCTCAGCCTCATCTGCCCATGGCACTGCTCGCACAGAGGCACAGAGACTGGGGCTGCTTGCTTGTCTTGCCCCCTCAAACTTCAAACGTAGCTTAGGTGGTCCGTGCCGGGCGCATCCGGCAGCCCTGCTCCGAAAATGCGAACGTCTGCAGATAGCTCGCAGGCAGAAAGAGCTAGCCTGGAAAGCTGTTGCTCAGCCTCATCTGCCCATGGCACTGCTCGCACAGAGGCACAGAGACTGGGGCTGCTTGCTTGTCTTGCCCCCTCAAACTTCAAACGTAGCTTAGGTGGTCCGTGCCGGGCGCCTCCGGCAGCCCTGCTCCGAAAATGCAAACGTCTGCAGATAGCTCGCAGGCAGAAAGAGCTAGCCTGGAAAGCTGTTGCTCAGCCTCATCTGCCCATGGCACTGCTCGCACAGAGGCACAGAGACTGGGGCTGCTTGCTTGTCTTGCCCCCTCAAACTTCAAACGTAGCTTAGGTGGTCCGTGCCGGGCGCATCCGGCAGCCCTGCTCCAAAAATGCGAACGTCTGCAGATAGCTCGCAGGCAGAAAGAGCTAGCCTGGAAAGCTGTTGCTCAGCCTCATCTGCCCATGGCACTGCTCGCAAAGAGGCACAGAGGCTGGAGCTGCTTGCTTTTCTTGTCCCCTCAAACTTCAAACGTAGCTTAGGTGGTCCGTGCCGGGCGCCTCCGGCAGCCCTGCTCCGAAAATGCAAACGTCTGCAGATAGCTCGCAGGCAGAAAGAGCTAGCCTGGAAAGCTGTTGCTCAGCCTCATCTGCCCATGGCACTGCTCGCACAGAGGCACAGAGACTGGGGCTGCTTGCTTGTCTTGTCCCCTCAAACTTCAAACGTAGCTTAGGTCGTCCGTGCCGGGCGCCTCCGGCAGCCCTGCTCCGAAAATGCGAACGTCTGCAGATAGCTCGCAGGCAGAAAGAGCTAGCCTGGAAAGCTGTTGCTCAGCCTCATCTGCCCATGGCACTGCTCGCACAGAGGCACAGAGACTGGGGCTGCTTGCTTGTCTTGCCCCCTCAAACTTCAAACGTAGCTTAGGTGGTCCGTGCCGGGCGCCTCCGGCAGCCCTGCTCCGAAAATGCAAACGTCTGCAGATAGCTGGCAGGCAGAAAGAGCTAGCCTGGAAAGCTGTTGCTCAGCCTCATCTGCCCATGGCACTGCTCGCACAGAGGCACAGAGACTGGGGCTGCTTGCTTGTCTTGTCCCCTCAAACTTCAAACGTAGCTTAGGTGGTCCGTGCCGGGCGCCTCCGGCAGCCCTGCTCCAAAAATGCGAACGTCTGCAGATAGCTCGCAGGCAGAAAGAGCTAGCCTGGAAAGCTGTTGCTCAGCCTCATCTGCCCATGGCACTGCTCGCACAGAGGCACAGAGACTGGGGCTGCTTCCTTGTTTTGCCCCCTCAAACTTCAAACATAGCTTAGGTGGTCCGTGCCAGACGCCTCCGGCAGCCCTGCTCCGAAAATCAAAACGTCTGCAGATAGCCTCCAGGCAGAAAGAGCTAGCCTGGAAAGCTGTTGCTCAGCCTCATCTGCCCATGGCACTGCTCGCACAGAGGCACAGAGACTGGGGCTGCTTGCTTGTCTTGTCCCCTCAAACTTCAAACGTAGCTTAGGTGGTCCGTGCCGGGCGCCTCCGGCAGCCCTGCTCCGAAAATGCAAACGTCTGCAGATAGCTCGCAGGCAGAAAGAGCTAGCCTGGAAAGCTGTTGCTCCGCCTCATCTGCCCATGGCACTGCTCGCACAGAGGCACAGAGACTGGGGCTGCTTGCTTGTTTTGCCCCCTCAAACTTCAAACGTAGCTTAGGTGGTCCGTGCGGGGCGCCTCCGGCAGCCCTGCTCCGAAAATGCAAACGTCTGCAGATAGCTCGCAGGCAGAAAGAGCTAGCCTGGAAAGCTGTTGCTCAGCCTCATCTGCCCATGGCACTGCTCGCACAGAGGCACAGAGACTGGGGCTGCTTGCTTGTCTTGTCCCCTCAAACTTCAAACGTAGCTTAGGTGGTCCGTGCCGGGCGCCTCCGGCAGCCCTGCTCCGAAAATGCGAACGTCTGCAGATAGCTCGCAGGCAGAAAGAGCTAGCCTGGAAAGCTGTTGCTCAGCCTCATCTGCCCATGGCACTGCTCGCACAGAGGCACAGAGACTGGGGCTGCTTGCTTGTCTTGTCCCCTCAAACTTCAAACGTAGCTTAGGTGGTCCGTGCCGGGCGCCTCCGGCAGCACTCCTCCGAAAATACAAACGTCTGCAGATAGCTCGCAGGCAGAAAGAGCTAGCCTGGAAAGCTGTTGCTCAGCCTCATCTGCCCATGGCACTGCTCGCACAGAGGCACAGAGACTGGGGCTGCTTGCTTGTCTTGCCCCCTCAAACTTCAAACGTAGCTTAGGTGGTCCGTGCCGGGCGCCTCCGGCAGCCCTGCTCCGAAAATGCAAACGTCTGCAGATAGCTCGCAGGCAGAAAGAGCTAGCCTGGAAAGCTGTTGCTCAGCCTCATCTGCCCATGGCACTGCTCGCACAGAGGCACAGAGACTGGGGCTGCTTGCTTGTCTTGTCCCCTCAAACTTCAAACGTAGCTTAGGTGGTCCGTGCCGGGCGCCTCCGGCAGCCCTGCTCCGAAAATGCAAACGTCTGCAGATAGCTCGCAGGCAGAAAGAGCTAGCCTGGAAAGCTGTTGCTCAGCCTCATCTGCCCATGGCACTGCTCGCACAGAGGCACAGAGACTGGGGCTGCTTGCTTGTCTTGTCCCCTCAAACTTCAAACGTAGCTTAGGTGGTCCGTGCCGGGCGCCTCCGGCAGCCCTGCTCCGAAAATGCAAACGTCTGCAGATAGCTCGCAGGCAGAAAGAGCTAGCCTGGAAAGCTGTTGCTCCGCCTCATCTGCCCATGGCACTGCTCGCACAGAGGCACAGAGACTGGGGCTGCTTGCTTGTTTTGCCCCCTCAAACTTCAAACGTAGCTTAGGTGGTCCGTGCGGGGCGCCTCCGGCAGCCCTGCTCCGAAAATGCGAACGTCTGCAGATAGCTCGCAGGCAGAAAGAGCTAGCCTGGAAAGCTGTTGCTCAGCCTCATCTGCCCATGGCACTGCTCGCACAGAGGCACAGAGACTGGGGCTGCTTGCTTGTCTTGTCCCCTCAAACTTCAAACGTAGCTTAGGTGGTCCGTGCCGGGCGCCTCCGGCAGCCCTGCTCCGAAAATGCGAACGTCTGCAGATAGCTCGCAGGCAGAAAGAGCTAGCCTGGAAAGCTGTTGCTCAGCCTCATCTGCCCATGGCACTGCTCGCACAGAGGCACAGAGACTGGGGCTGCTTGCTTGTCTTGTCCCCTCAAACTTCAAACGTAGCTTAGGTGGTCCGTGCCGGGCGCCTCCGGCAGCACTCCTCCGAAAATTCGAACGTCTGCAGATAGCTCGCAGGCAGAAAGAGCTAGCCTGGAAAGCTGTTGCTCAGCCTCATCTGCCCATGGCACTGCTCGCACAGAGGCACAGAGACTGGGGCTGCTTGCTTGTCTTGCCCCCTCAAACTTCAAACGTAGCTTAGGTGGTCCGTGCCGGGCGCCTCCGGCAGCCCTGCTCCGAAAATGCAAACGTCTGCAGATAGCTCGCAGGCAGAAAGAGCTAGCCTGGAAAGCTGTTGCTCAGCCTCATCTGCCCATGGCACTGCTCGCACAGAGGCACAGAGACTGGGGCTGCTTGCTTGTCTTGCCCCCTCAAACTTCAAACGTAGCTTAGGTGGTCCGTGCCGGGCGCCTCCGGCAGCCCTGCTCCGAAAATGCAAACGTCTGCAGATAGCTCACAGGCAGAAAGAGCTAGCCTGGAAAGCTGTTGCTCAGCCTCATCTGCCCATGGCACTGCTCGCACAGAGGCACAGAGACTGGGGCTGCTTGCTTGTCTTGTCCCCTCAAACTTCAAATGTAGCTTAGGTGGTCCGTGCCGGGCGCCTCCGGCAGCCCTGCTCCGAAAATGCAAACGTCTGCAGATAGCTCGCAGGCAGAAAGAGCTAGCCTGGAAAGCTGTTGCTCAGCCTCATCTGCCCATGGCACTGCTCGCACAGAGGCACAGAGACTGGGGCTGCTTGCTTGTCTTGTCCCCTCAAACTTCAAACGTAGCTTAGGTGGTCCGTGCCGGGCGCCTCCGGCAGCCCTGCTCCGAAAATGCAAACGTCTGCAGATAGCTCGCAGGCAGAAAGAGCTAGCCTGGAAAGCTGTTGCTCAGCCTCATCTGCCCATGGCACTGCTCGCACAGAGGCACAGAGACTGGGGCTGCTTGCTTGTCTTGTCCCCTCAAACTTCAAACGTAGCTTAGGTGGTCTGTGCCGGGCGCCTCCGGCAGCCCTGCTCCGAAAATGCAAACGTCTGCAGATAGCTCGCAGGCAGAAAGAGCTAGCCTGGAAAGCTGTTGCTCAGCCTCATCTGCCCATGGCACTGCTCGCACAGAGGCACAGAGACTGGGGCTGCCTGCTTGTCTTGCCCCCTCAAACTTCAAACGTAGCTTAGGTGGTCCGTGCTGGGCGCCTCCGGCAGCCCTGCTCCGAAAATGCAAACGTCTGCAGATAGCTCGCAGGCAGAAAGAGCTAGCCTGGAAAGCTGTTGCTCAGCCTCATCTGCCCATGGCACTGCTCGCACAGAGGCACAGAGACTGGGGCTGCTTGCTTGTCTTGCCCCCTCAAACTTCAAACGTAGCTTAGGTGGTCCGTGCCGGGCGCATCCGGCAGCCCTGCTCCGAAAATGCGAACGTCTGCAGATAGCTCGCAGGCAGAAAGAGCTAGCCTGGAAAGCTGTTGCTCAGCCTCATCTGCCCATGGCACTGCTCGCAAAGAGGCACAGAGGCTGAAGCTGCTTGCTTTTCTTGTCCCCTCAAACTTCAAACGTAGCTTAGGTCGTCCGTGCCGGGCGCCTCCGGCAGCCCTGCTCCGAAAATGCAAACGTCTGCAGATAGCTCGCAGGCAGAAAGAGCTAGCCTGGAAAGCTGTTGCTCAGCCTCATCTGCCCATGGCACTGCTCGCACAGAGGCACAGAGACTGGGGCTGCTTGCTTGTCTTGTCCCCTCAAACTTCAAACGTATCTTAGGTGGTCCGTGCCGGGCGCCTCCGGCAGCCCTGCTCCGAAAATGCGAACGTCTGCAGATAGCTCGCAGGCAGAAAGAGCTAGCCTGGAAAGCTGTTGCTCAGCCTCATCTGCCCATGGCACTGCTCGCACAGAGGCACAGAGACTGGGGCTGCTTGCTTGTCTTGCCCCCTCAAACTTCAAACGTAGCTTAGGTGGTCCGTGCCGGGCGCCTCCGGCAGCCCTGCTCCGAAAATGCAAACGTCTGCAGATAGCTCGCAGGCAGAAAGAGCTAGCCTGGAAAGCTGTTGCTCAGCCTCATCTGCCCATGGCACTGCTCGCACAGAGGCACAGAGACTGGGGCTGCTTGCTTGTCTTGTCCCATCAAACTTCAAACGTAGCTTAGGTGGTCTGTGCCGGGCGCCTCCGGCAGCCCTGCTCCGAAAATGCGAACGTCTGCAGATAGCTGGCAGGCAGAAAGAGCTAGCCTGGAAAGCTGTTGCTCAGCCTCATCTGCCCATGGCACTGCTCGCACAGAGGCACAGAGACTGGGGCTGCTTGCTTGTCTTGTCCCCTCAAACTTCAAACGTAGCTTAGGTGGTCCGTGCCGGGCGCCTCCGGCAGCCCTGCTCCGAAAATGCAAACGTCTGCAGATAGCTCGCAGGCAGAAAGAGCTAGCCTGGAAAGCTGTTGCTCAGCCTCATCTGCCCATGGCACTGCTCGCACAGAGGCACAGAGACTGGGGCTGCTTCCTTGTTTTGCCCCCTCAAACTTCAAACATAGCTTAGGTGGTCCGTGCCAGACGCCTCCGGCAGCCCTGCTCCGAAAATCAAAACGTCTGCAGATAGCCTCCAGGCAGAAAGAGCTAGCCTGGAAAGCTGTTGCTCAGCCTCATCTGCCCATGGCACTGCTCGCACAGAGGCACAGAGACTGGGGCTGCTTGCTTGTCTTGTCCCCTCAAACTTCAAACGTAGCTTAGGTGGTCCGTGCCGGGCGCCTCCGGCAGCCCTGCTCCGAAAATGCAAACGTCTGCAGATAGCTCGCAGGCAGAAAGAGCTAGCCTGGAAAGCTGTTGCTCAGCCTCATCTGCCCATGGCACTGCTCGCACAGAGGCACAGAGACTGGGGCTGCTTGCTTCTTTTGCCCCCTCAAACTTCAAACGTAGCTTAGGTGGTCCGTGCGGGGCGCCTCCGGCAGCCCTGCTCCGAAAATGCAAACGTCTGCAGATGGCTCGCAGGCAGAAAGAGCTAGCCTGGAAAGCTGTTGCTCAGCCTCATCTGCCCATGGCACTGCTCGCACAGAGGCACAGAGACTGGGGCTGCTTGCTTGTCTTGTCCCCTCAAACTTCAAACGTAGCTTAGGTGGTCCGTGCCGGGCGCCTCCGGCAGCCCTGCTCCGAAAATGCGAACGTCTGCAGATAGCTCGCAGGCAGAAAGAGCTAGCCTGGAAAGCTGTTGCTCAGCCTCATCTGCCCATGGCACTGCTCGCACAGAGGCACAGAGACTGGGGCTGCTTGCTTGTCTTGTCCCCTCAAACTTCAAACGTAGCTTAGGTGGTCCGTGCCGGGCGCCTCCGGCAGCACTCCTCCGAAAATACAAACGTCTGCAGATAGCTCGCAGGCAGAAAGAGCTAGCCTGGAAAGCTGTTGCTCAGCCTCATCTGCCCATGGCACTGCTCGCACAGAGGCACAGAGACTGGGGCTGCTTGCTTGTCTTGCCCCCTCAAACTTCAAACGTAGCTTAGGTGGTCCGTGCCGGGCGCCTCCGGCAGCCCTGCTCCGAAAATGCAAACGTCTGCAGATAGCTCGCAGGCAGAAAGAGCTAGCCTGGAAAGCTGTTGCTCAGCCTCATCTGCCCATGGCACTGCTCGCACAGAGGCACAGAGACTGGGGCTGCTTGCTTGTCTTGCCCCCTCAAACTTCAAACGTAGCTTAGGTGGTCCGTGCCGGGCGCCTCCGGCAGCCCTGCTCCGAAAATGCAAACGTCTGCAGATAGCTCGCAGGCAGAAAGAGCTAGCCTGGAAAGCTGTTGCTCAGCCTCATCTGCCCATGGCACTGCTCGCACAGAGGCACAGAGACTGGGGCTGCTTGCTTGTCTTGTCCCCTCAAACTTCAAATGTAGCTTAGGTGGTCCGTGCCGGGCGCCTCCGGCAGCCCTGCTCCGAAAATGCAAACGTCTGCAGATAGCTCGCAGGCAGAAAGAGCTAGCCTGGAAAGCTGTTGCTCAGCCTCATCTGCCCATGGCACTGCTCGCACAGAGGCACAGAGACTGGGGCTGCTTGCTTGTCTTGTCCCCTCAAACTTCAAACGTAGCTTAGGTGGTCCGTGCCGGGCGCCTCCGGCAGCCCTGCTCCGAAAATGCAAACGTCTGCAGATAGCTCGCAGGCAGAAAGAGCTAGCCTGGAAAGCTGTTGCTCAGCCTCATCTGCCCATGGCACTGCTCGCACAGAGGCACAGAGACTGGGGCTGCTTGCTTGTCTTGCCCCCTCAAACTTCAAACGTAGCTTAGGTGGTCCGTGCCGGGCGCCTCCGGCAGCCCTGCTCCGAAAATGCAAACGTCTGCAGATAGCTCGCAGGCAGAAAGAGCTAGCCTGGAAAGCTGTTGCTCAGCCTCATCTGCCCATGGCACTGCTCGCACAGAGGCACAGAGACTGGGGCTGCTTGCTTGTCTTGCCCCCTCAAACTTCAAACGTAGCTTAGGTGGTCCGTGCCGGGCGCCTCCGGCAGCCCTGCTCCGAAAATGCAAACGTCTGCAGATAGCTCGCAGGCAGAAAGAGCTAGCCTGGAAAGCTGTTGCTCAGCCTCATCTGCCCATGGCACTGCTCGCACAGAGGCACAGAGACTGGGGCTGCTTGCTTGTCTTGTCCCCTCAAACTTCAAATGTAGCTTAGGTGGTCCGTGCCGGGCGCCTCCGGCAGCCCTGCTCCGAAAATGCAAACGTCTGCAGATAGCTCGCAGGCAGAAAGAGCTAGCCTGGAAAGCTGTTGCTCAGCCTCATCTGCCCATGGCACTGCTCGCACAGAGGCACAGAGACTGGGGCTGCTTGCTTGTCTTGTCCCCTCAAACTTCAAACGTAGCTTAGGTGGTCCGTGCCGGGCGCCTCCGGCAGCCCTGCTCCGAAAATGCAAACGTCTGCAGATAGATCGCAGGCAGAAAGAGCTAGCCTGGAAAGCTGTTGCTCAGCCTCATCTGCCCATGGCACTGCTCGCACAGAGGCACAGAGACTGGGGCTGCTTGCTTGTCTTGCCCCCTCAAACTTCAAACGTAGCTTAGGTGGTCCGTGCCGGGCGCCTCCGGCAGCCCTGCTCCGAAAATGCAAACGTCTGCAGATAGCTCGCAGGCAGAAAGAGCTAGCCTGGAAAGCTGTTGCTCAGCCTCATCTGCCCATGGCACTGCTCGCACAGAGGCACAGAGACTGGGGCTGCTTGCTTGTCTTGCCCCCTCAAACTTCAAACGTAGCTTAGGTGGTCCGTGCCGGGCGCCTCCGGCAGCCCTGCTCCGAAAATGCAAACGTCTGCAGATAGCTCGCAGGCAGAAAGAGCTAGCCTGGAAAGCTGTTGCTCAGCCTCATCTGCCCATGGCACTGCTCGCACAGAGGCACAGAGACTGGGGCTGCTTGCTTGTCTTGCCCCCTCAAACTTCAAACGTAGCTTAGGTGGTCTGTGCCGGGCGCCTCCGGCAGCCCTGCTCCGAAAACGCGAACGTCTGCAGATAGCTCGCAGGCAGAAAGAGCTAGCCTGGAAAGCTGTTGCTCCGCCTCATCTGCCCATGGCACTGCTCCCACAGAGGCACAGAGACTGGGGCTGCTTGCTTGTCTTGTCCCCTCAAACTTCAAACGTAGCTTAGGTGGTATGTGCCGGGCGCCTCCGACAGCTCTGCTCCGAAAATGCGAACGTCTCCAGATAGCTCGCAGGCAGAAAGAGCTAGCCTGGAAAGCTGTTGCTCAGCCTCATCTGCCCATGGCACTGCTCGCACAGAGGCACAGAGACTGGGGCTGCTTGCTTGTCTTGTCCCCTCAAACTTCAAACGTAGCTTAGGTGGTCCGTGCCGGGCGCATCCGGCAGCCCTGCTCCGAAAATGTGAACGTCTGCAGATAGCTCGCAGGCAGAAAGAGCTAGCCTGGAAAGCTGTTGCTCAGCCTCATCTGCCCATGGCACTGCTCGCACAGAGGAACAGAGACTGGGGCTGCTTGCTTGTTTTGCCCCCTCAAACTTCAAATGTAGCTTAGGTGGTCCGTGGCGGGCGCCTCCGGCAGCCCTGCTCCGAAAATGCAAACGTCTGCAGATAGCTTGCAGGCAGAAAGAGCTAGCCTGGAAAGCTGTTGCTCAGCCTCATCTGCCCATGGCACTGCTCGCACAGAGGCACAGAGACTGGGGCTGCTTGCTTGTCTTGTCCCCTCAAACTTCAAACGTAGCTTAGGTGGTCCGTGCCAGGCGCATACAGCAGCCCTGCTCCGAAAATGCAAACGTCTGCAGATAGCTCGCAGGCAGAAAGAGCTAGCCTGGAAAGCTGTTGCTCAGCCTCATCTGCCCATGGCACTGCTCGCACAGAGGCACAGAGACTGGGGCTGCTTGCTTGTTTTGTTCCCTCAAACTTCAAACTTATCTTAGGTAGTCCCTGCCGTGCGCCTCCGGCAGCCCTGCTCCGAAAATGCAAACGTCTGCAGATAGCTCACAGGCAGAAAGAGCTAGCCTGGAAAGCTCTTGCTCAGCCTCATCTGCCCATGGCACTGCTCGCACAGAGGCACAGAGACTGGGGCTGCTTGCTTGTTTTGCCCCCTCAAACTTCAAACGTAGCTTAGGTGGTCCGTGCCGGGCGCCTCCGGCAGCCCTGCTCCGAAAATGCAAACGTCTGCAGATAGCTCGCAGGCAGAAAGAGCTAGCCTGGAAAGCTGTTGCTCAGCCTCATCTGCCCATGGCACTGCTCGCACAGAGGCACAGAGACTGGGGCTGCTTGCTTGTCTTGCCCCCTCAAACTTCAAATGTAGCTTAGGTGGTCCGTGCTGGGCGCCTCCGGCAGCCCTGCTCCGAAAATGCAAACGTCTGCAGATAGCTCGCAGGCAGAAAGAGCTAGCCTGGAAAGCTGTTGCTCAGCCTCATCTGCCCATGGCACTGCTCGCACAGAGGCACAGAGACTGGGGCTGCTTGCTTGTCTTGCCCCCTCAAACTTCAAACGTAGCTTAGGTGGTCCGTGCCGGGCGCATCCGGCAGCCCTGCTCCGAAAATGCGAACGTCTGCAGATAGCTCGCAGGCAGAAAGAGCTAGCCTGGAAAGCTGTTGCTCAGCCTCATCTGCCCATGGCACTGCTCGCAAAGAGGCACAGAGGCTGGAGCTGCTTGCTTTTCTTGTCCCCTCAAACTTCAAACGTAGCTTAGGTCGTCCGTGCCGGGCGCCTCCGGCAGCCCTGCTCCGAAAATGCAAACGTCTGCAGATAGCTCGCAGGCAGAAAGAGCTAGCCTGGAAAGCTGTTGCTCAGCCTCATCTGCCCATGGCACTGCTCGCACAGAGGCACAGAGACTGGGGCTGCTTGCTTGTCTTGCCCCCTCAAACTTCAAACGTAGCTTAGGTGGTCCGTGCCGGGCGCCTCCGGCAGCCCTGCTCCGAAAATGCAAACGTCTGCAGATAGCTCGCAGGCAGAAAGAGCTAGCCTGGAAAGCTGTTGCTCAGCCTCATCTGCCCATGGCACTGCTCGCACAGAGGCACAGAGACTGGGGCTGCTTGCTTGTCTTGTCCCATCAAACTTCAAACGTAGCTTAGGTGGTCTGTGCCGGGCGCCTCCGGCAGCCCTGCTCCGAAAATGCGAACGTCTGCAGATAGCTGGCAGGCAGAAAGAGCTAGCCTGGAAAGCTGTTGCTCAGCCTCATCTGCCCATGGCACTGCTCGCACAGAGGCACAGAGACTGGGGCTGCTTGCTTGTCTTGTCCCCTCAAACTTCAAACGTAGCTTAGGTGGTCCGTGCCGGGCGCCTCCGGCAGCCCTGCTCCGAAAATGCGAACGTCTGCAGATAGCTCGCAGGCAGAAAGAGCTAGCCTGGAAAGCTGTTGCTCAGCCTCATCTGCCCATGGCACTGCTCGCACAGAGGCACAGAGACTGGGGCTGCTTGCTTGTCTTGTCCCCTCAAACTTCAAACGTAGCTTAGGTGGTCCGTGCCGGGCGCCTCCGGCAGCACACCTCCGAAAATACAAACGTCTGCAGATAGCTCGCAGGCAGAAAGAGCTAGCCTGGAAAGCTGTTGCTCAGCCTCATCTGCCCATGGCACTGCTCGCACAGAGGCACAGAGACTGGGGCTGCTTGCTTGTCTTGCCCCCTCAAACTTCAAACGTAGCTTAGGTGGTCCGTGCCGGGCGCCTCCGGCAGCCCTGCTCCGAAAATGCAAACGTCTGCAGATAGCTCGCAGGCAGAAAGAGCTAGCCTGGAAAGCTGTTGCTCAGCCTCATCTGCCCATGGCACTGCTCGCACAGAGGCACAGAGACTGGGGCTGCTTGCTTGTCTTGCCCCCTCAAACTTCAAACGTAGCTTAGGTGGTCCGTGCCGGGCGCCTCCGGCAGCCCTGCTCCGAAAATGCAAACGTCTGCAGATAGCTCGCAGGCAGAAAGAGCTAGCCTGGAAAGCTGTTGCTCAGCCTCATCTGCCCATGGCACTGCTCGCACAGAGGCACAGAGACTGGGGCTGCTTGCTTGTCTTGTCCCCTCAAACTTCAAATGTAGCTTAGGTGGTCCGTGCCGGGCGCCTCCGGCAGCCCTGCTCCGAAAATGCAAACGTCTGCAGATAGCTCGCAGGCAGAAAGAGCTAGCCTGGAAAGCTGTTGCTCAGCCTCATCTGCCCATGGCACTGCTCGCACAGAGGCACAGAGACTGGGGCTGCTTGCTTGTCTTGTCCCCTCAAACTTCAAACGTAGCTTAGGTGGTCCGTGCCAGGCGCCTCCGGCAGCCCTGCTCCGAAAATGCAAACGTCTGCAGATAGCTCGCAGGCAGAAAGAGCTAGCCTGGAAAGCTGTTGCTCAGCCTCATCTGCCCATGGCACTGCTCGCACAGAGGCACAGAGACTGGGGCTGCTTGCTTGTCTTGTCCCC